>NW_026535908.1:600000-894881 GCF_028551555.1 Melozone crissalis
TTTGCGAAGTTGCCGCTCTCTCCGGCTCCCGGAGACGAAGAAGCTGCTTCTTCGCGCAAAGACGATTCTGCCGCTCACAGTGCTCTGCGGTGTGCGCCTTCTGTCGAAAGACGCCCGGGAGCGGTGCTTCGCTCTGCAGAGCACCGTACCTTCGTCTTTAGCCTCTCTTCTCGTCTACATCTTAGCAAAAAGCTTTTCCACTCTGTCTGGCAAGGAGAAACTGTGCCAGCACAAAAACATCTCCCATCGTGTTCTAGAGGCTGCACGGAGGTCTGCCGAGTGTTTTGCAAGAAGAGAAAGAAAGTTGTCCAAAACAGCTTGCAATCGAATGTTCATGTGATTACAAAAGTCAGGAGAGTGGTCAGGTACTGTTTTCTCTCAGTTGGCAAGCTGCACACACAATCGCAGTGTTGTAAAGCTTATTTCATCACATTTGTGAAGTTGCCGCTCTCTCCGGCTCCCGGAGACGAAGAAGCGGCTCCTTCGCGCAAAGACGATTCTGCCGCTCATAGTGCTCTGCGGTGTGCGCCTTCTGCCGAAAGAGGCCCGGGAGCTGTGCTTAGCTCTGCGGAGCACCGTACCTTCGTCTTTAGCCTCTCTTCTCCTCTACATCTTAGCAAAAAGCTTTTCCACTCTGTCTGGCAAGGAGAAACTGTACCAGCACAAAAAACATCTCCCATCGTGTTCTAGAGGCTGCACGGAGGTCTGCCAAGTGTTTTGCAAGAAGAGAAAGAAAGTTGTCCGAAACAACTTGCAATCCAATGTTCATGTGATTACAAAAGTCAGGAGAGCGGTCAGGTACTGTTTTCTCTCAGTTGGCAAGCTGCGCACACAATCGCAGTGTTGTACGGCTTGTTTCATCACCTTTGCGAAGTTGCCGCTCTCTCCGGCTCCCGGAGACGAAGAAGCTGCTTCTTCGCGCAAAGACGATTCTGCCGCTCATAGTGCTCTGCGGTGTGCGCCTTCTGCCGAAAGAGGCCCGGGAGCGGTGCTTAGCTCTGCAGAGCACCGTACCTTCGTCTTTAGCATTCCTTCTCATCTACATCTTAGCAAAAAGCTTTTCCACTCTCTCTGGCAAGGAGAAACTGTACCAGCACAAAAAAAATCTCCCATCGTGTTCTAGAGGCTGCACGCAGGTCAGCCGAGTGTTTTGCAATAAGAGAAAGAAAGTTGTCCAAAACAGCTTGCAATCGAATATTTATGTGAATAGAAAAGGCAGGAGAGTGGTCAGGTACTGTTTTCTCTCAGTTGGCAAGCTGCGCACACAATCGCAGTGTTGTACAGCTTGTTTCATCACCTTTGCGAAGCTGCCGCTCTCTCCGGCTCCCGGAGACGAAGAAGCTGCTTCTTCGCGCAAAAACGATTCTGCCGCTCATAGTGCTCTGCGGTGTGCGCCTTCTGCCGAAAGAGGCACGGGAGCTGTGCTTAGCTCTGCAGAGCACCGTAACTTCGTCTTTAGCCTCTCTTCTCGTCTACATCTTAGCAAAAAGCTTTTCCACTCTGTCTGGCATGGAGAAACTCTGCAAGCATAGAAAACATCTCCCATCGTGTTCTAGAGGCTGCACTGAGGTCTGCGGAGTGTTCTGCAGAAGAGAAAGAAAGTTTTCCAAAACAGCTTGCAATCGAATGTTCATGTGATTATAAAAGGCAGGAGAGTGGTCAGGTACTGTTTTCTCTCAGTTGGCAAGCTGCGCACACAATCGCAGTGTTGTACAGCTTGTTTCATCACCTTTGCGAAGTTGCCGCTCTCTCCGGCTCCCGGAGACGAAGAAGCTGCTTCTTCGCGCAAAGAGGATTCTGCCGCTCACAGTGCTCTGCGGTGTGCGCCTTCTGCCGAAAGAGGTCTGGGAGCTGTGCTTAGCTCTGCAGAGCACCGTACCTTCGTCTTTAGCCTCTCTTCTCGTCTACATCTTAGCAAAAAGCTTTTCCACTCTGTCTGGCAAGGAGAAACTTTTCCAGCACAGAAAACACCTCCCATCGTGTTCTAGAGACTGCACGCAGGTCTGCCGAGTGTTTTGCAAGAAGAGAAAGAAAGTTGTCCAAAACAGCTTGCAATCGAATGTTCATGTGATTACAAAAGGCAGGAGAGTGGTCAGGTACTGTTTTTCTCAGTTGGCAAGCTGCACACACAATCGCAGTGTTGTACAGCTTGTTTCATCACATTTGCGAAGTTGCCGCTCTCTCGGGCTCCCGGAGACGAAGAAGCGGCTCCTTCGCGCAAAGGCGATTCTGCCGCTCACAGTGCTCTGCGGTGTGCGCCTTCTGCCGAAAGACGCCCGGGAGCGGTGCTTAGCTCTGCAGAGCACCGTACCTTCGTCTTTAGCCTCTCTTCTCGTCTACATCTTAGCAAAAAGCTTTTCCACTCTGTCTGGCAAGGAGAAACTGTGCCAGCACAAAAATCATCTCCCATCATGTTCTAGAGGCTGCACGGAGGTCTGCCGAGTGTTTTGCAAGAAGAGAAAGAAAGTTGTCCAAAACAGCTTGCAATCGAATGTTCATGTGATTACAAAAGTCAGGAGAGTGGTCAGGTACTGTTTTCTCTCTGTTGGCAAGCTGCGCACACAATCGCAGTGTTGTACAGCTTGTTTCATCACCTTTGCGAAGCTGCCGCTCTCTCCGGCTCCCGGAGACGAAGAAGCTGCTTCTTCGCGCAAAGACGATTCTGCCGCTCACAGTGCTCTGCGGTGTGCGCCTTCTGCCGAAAGAGGTCCGGGAGCGGTGCTTAGCTCTGCAGAGCACCGTAACTTCGTCTTTAGCCTCTCTTCTCCTCTACATCTCAGCAAAAATCTTTTCCACACTGTCTGGCAAAGAGAAACTGTGCCAGCACAAAAAACATCTCCCATCGTGTTCTAGAGGCTGCACGGAGGTGTGCCGAGTATTTTGCAAGAAGAGAAAGAAAGTTGTACAAAAGAGCTTGCAATCGAATGTTCATGTGAATTGAAAAGGCAGGAGAGTGGTAGGTACTGTTTTCTCTCAGTTGGCAAGCTGCGCACACAATCGCAGTGTTGTACAGCTTGTTTCATCACCTTTGCGAAGCTGCCGCTCTCTCCGGCTCCCGGAGACCAAGAAGCTGGTTCTTCGCGCAAAGACGATTCTGCCGCTCACAGTGCTCTGCGGTGTGTGTCTTCTGCCGAAAGAGGCCCTGGAGCTGTTCTTAGCTCTGCAGAGCACCGTACCTTCGTCTTTAGCCTCTCTTCTCATCTACATCTTAGCAAAAAGCTTTTCCACTCTGTCTGGCAAGGAGAAACTGTACCAGCACAAAAAAAATCTCCCATCGTGTTCTAGAGGCTGCACGCAGGTCTGCCGAGTGTTTTGCAGGAAGAGAAAGAAAGTTGTCCAAAACAGCTTGCAATCGAATGTTCATGTGATTATAAAAGGCAGGAGAGTGGTCAGGTACTGTTTTCTCTCAGTTGGCAAGCTGCGCACACAATCGCAGTGTTGTACAGCTTGTTTCATCACCTTTGCGAAGTTGCCGCTCTCTCCGGCTCCCGGAGACGAAGAAGCTGCTTCTTCGCGCAAAGACGATTCTGCCGCTCACAGTGCTCTGCGGTGGGCGGCTTCTGCCGAAAGAGGCCCGGGAGCTGTGCTTAGCTCTGCAGAGCACCGTAACTTCGTCTTTAGCCTCTCTTCTCGTCTACATCTTAGCAAAAAGCTTTTCCACTCTGTCTGGCAAGGAGAAACTGTGCCAGCACAGAAAACACCTCCCATCGTGTTCTAGAGACTGCACGCAGGTCTGCCGAGTGTTTTGCAAGAAGAGAAAGAAAGTTGTCCAAAACAGCTTGCAATCGAATGTTCATGTGATTACAAAAGGCAGGAGAGTGGTCAGGTACTGTTTTCTCTCAGTTGGCAAGCTGCGCACACAATCGCAGTGTTGTACAGCTTGTTTCATCACCTTTGCGAAGTTGCCGCTCTCTCCGGCTCCCGGAGACGAAGAAGCTGCTTCTTCGCGCAAAGGCGATTCTGCCGCTCACAGTGCTCTGCGGTGTGCGCCTTCTGCCGAAAGAGGTCCGGGAGCGGTGCTTAGCTCTGCAGAGCACCGTAACTTCGTCTTTAGCCTCTCTTCTCCTCTACATCTCAGCAAAAATCTTTTCCACTCTGTCTGGCAAAGAGAAACTGTGCCAGCACAAAAAACATCTCCCATCGTGTTCTAGAGGCTGCACGGAGGTGTGCCGAGTATTTTGCAAGAAGAGAAAGAAAGTTGTACAAAACAGCTTGCAATCGAATGTTCATGTGAATTGAAAAGGCAGGAGAGTGGTAGGTACGGTTTTCTCTCAGTTGGCAAGCTGCGCACACAATCGCAGTGTTGTACAGCTTGTTTCATCACCTTTGCGAAGCTGCCGCTCTCTCCGGCTCCCGGAGACCAAGAAGCTGGTTCTTCGCGCAAAGACGATTCTGCCGCTCACAGTGCTCTGCGGTGTGTGTCTTCTGCCGAAAGAGGCCCTGGAGCTGTTCTTAGCTCTGCAGAGCACCGTACCTTCGTCTTTAGCCTCTCTTCTCGTCTACATCTTAGCAAAAAGCTTTTCCAGTCTGTCTGGCAAGGAGAAACTTTGCCAGCACAGAAAACATCTCCCATCGTGTTCTAGAGGCTGCACGGAGGTCTGCCGAGTGTTTTGCAAGAAGAGAAAGAAAGTTGTCCAAAACAGCTTGCAATCGAATGTTCAAGTGAATAGAAAAGGCAGGAGAGTGGTCAGGTACTGTTTTCTCTCAGTTGGCAAGCTGCGCACACAATCGCAGTGTTGTACAGCTTGTTTCATCACCTTTGCGAAGTTGCCGCTCTCTCCGGCTCCCGGAGACGAAGAAGCTGCTTCTTCGCGCAAAGACGATTCTGCCGCTCACAGTGCTCTGCGGTGTGCGCCTTCTGCCGAAAGACGCCCGGGAGCGGTGCTTAGCTCTGCAGAGCACCGTACCTTCGTCTTTAGCCTCTCTTCTCATCTACATCTTAGCAAAAAGCTTTTCCACCCTCTCTGGCAAGGAGAAACTGTACCAGCACAAAAAAAATCTCCCATCGTGTTCTAGAGGCTGCACGCAGGTCAGCCGAGTGTTTTGCAGGAAGAGAAAGAAAGTTGTCCAAAACAGCTTGCAATCGAATATTTATGGGAATAGAAAAGGCAGGAGAGTGGTCAGGTACTGTTTTCTCTCAGTTGGCAAGCTGCGCACACAATCGCAGTGTTGTACAGCTTGTTTCATCACCTTTGCGAAGCTGCCGCTCTCTCCGGCTCCCGGAGACGAAGAAGCTGCTTCTTCGCGCAAAAACGATTCTGCCGCTCATAGTGCTCTGCGGTGTGCGCCTTCTGCCGAAAGAGGCACGGGAGCTGTGCTTAGCTCTGCAGAGCACCGTAACTTCGTCTTTAGCCTCTCTTCTCGTCTACATCTTAGCAAAAAGCTTTTCCACTCTGTCTGGCAAGGAGAAACTTTGCCAGCACAGAAAACATCTCCCATCGTGTTCTAGAGGCTGCACGGAGGTCTGCCGAGTGTTTTGCAAGAAGAGAAAGAAAGTTGTCCAAAACAGCTTGCAATCGAATGTTCAAGTGAATAGAAAAGGCAGGAGAGTGGTCAGGTACTGTTTTCTCTCAGTTGGCAAGCTGCGCACACAATCGCAGTGTTGTACAGCTTGTTTCATCACCTTTGCGAAGTTGCCGCTCTCTCCGGCTCCCGGAGACGAAGAAGCTGCTTCTTCGCGCAAAGACGATTCTGCCGCTCACAGTGCTCTGCGGTGTGCGCCTTCTGCCGAAAGAGGTCCGGGAGCGGTGCTTAGCTCTGCAGAGCACCGTACCTTCGTCTTTAGCCTCTCTTCTCGTCTACATCTTAGCAAAAAGTTTTTCCACTCTGTCTGGCAAGGAGAAACTTTGCCAGCACAGAAAACATCTCCCATCGTGTTCTAGAGGCTGCACGGAGGTCTGCCGAGTGTTTTGCAAGAAGAGAAAGAAAGTTGTCCAAAACAGCTTGCAATCGAATGTTCATGGGAATAGAAAAGGCAGGAGAGTGGTCAGGTACTGTTTTCTCTCAGTTGGCAAGCTGCGCACACAATCGCAGTGTTGTACAGCTTGTTTCATCACCTTTGCGAAGTTGCCGCTCTCTCCGGCTCCCGGAGACGAAGAAGCTGCTTCTTCGCGCAAAGACGATTCTGCCGCTCACAGTGCTCTGCGGTGTGCGCCTTCTGCCGAAAGAGGTCCGGGAGCGGTGCTTAGCTCTGCAGAGCACCGTACCTTCGTCTTCAGCCTCTCTTCTCGTCTACATCTTAGCAAAAAGCTTTTCCACTCTGTCTGGCAAGGAGAAACTGTGCCAGCACAAAAATCATCTCCCATCGTGTTCTAGAGGCTGCACGGAGGTCTGCCGAGTGTTTTGCAAGAAGAGAAAGAAAGTTGTCCAAAACAGCTTGCAATCGAATGTTCATGTGATTACAAAAGTCAGGAGAGTGGTCAGGTACTGTTTTCTCTCAGTTGGCAAGCTGCGCACACAATCGCAGTGTTGTACAGCTTGTTTCATCACCTTTGCGAAGCTGCCGCTCTCTCCGGCTCCCGGAGACGAAGAAGCTGCTTCTTCGCGCAAAGACGATTCTGCCGCTCACAGTGCTCTGCGGTGTGCGCCTTCTGCCGAAAGAGGTCCGGGAGCGGTGCTTAGCTCTGCAGAGCACCGTAACTTCGTCTTTAGCCTCTCTTCTCCTCTACATATCAGCAAAAAGCTTTTCCACTCTGTCTGGCAAAGAGAAACTGTGCCAGCACATAAAACATCTCCCATCGTGTTCTAGAGGCTGCACGGAGGTGTGCCGAGTATTTTGCAAGAAGAGAAAGAAAGTTGTACAAAACAGCTTGCAATCGAATGTTCATGTGAATTGAAAAGGCAGGAGAGTGGTAGGTACTGTTTTCTCTCAGTTGGCAAGCTGCGCACACAATCGCAGTGTTGTACAGCTTGTTTCATCACCTTTGCGAAGTTGCCGCTCTCTCCGGCTCCCGGAGACCAAGAAGCTGGTTCTTCGCGCAAAGACGATTCTGCCGCTCACAGTGCTCTGCGGTGTGTGTCTTCTGCCGAAAGAGGCCCTGGAGCTGTTCTTAGCTCTGCAGAGCACCGTACCTTCGTCTTTAGCCTCTCTTCTGGTCTACATCTTAGCAAAAAGCTTTTCCACTCTGTCTGGCAAGGAGAAACTTTGCCAGCACAGAAAACATCTCCCATCGTGTTCTAGAGGCTGCACGGAGGTCTGCCGAGTGTTTTGCAAGAAGAGAAAGAAAGTTGTCCAAAACAGCTTGCATTCGAATGTTCATGTGAATAGAAAAGGCAGGAGAGTGGTCAGGTACTGTTTTCTCTCAGTTGGCAAGCTGCGCACACAATCGCAGTGTTGTACAGCTTGTTTCATCACCTTTGCGAAGCTGCCGCTCTCTCCGGCTCCCGGAGACGAAGAAGCTGCTTCTTCGCGCAAAGACGATTCTGCCGCTCACAGTGCTCTGCGGTGTGCGCCTTCTGCCGAAAGAGGTCCGGGAGCGGTGCTTAGCTCTGCAGAGCACCGTACCTTCGTCTTTAGCCTCTCTTCTCGTCTACATCTTAGCAAAAAGTTTTTCCACTCTGTCTGGCAAGGAGAAATTTTGCCAGCACAGAAAACATCTCCCATCGTGTTCTAGAGGCTGCACGGAGGTCTGCCGAGTGTTTTGCAAGAAGAGAAAGAAAGTTGTCCAAAACAGCTTGCAATCGAATGTTCATGGGAATAGAAAAGGCAGGAGAGTGGTCAGGTACTGTTTTCTCTCAGCTGGCAAGCTGCGCACACAATCGCAGTGTTGTAGAGCTTGTTTCATCACCTTTGCGAAGTTGCCGCTCTCTCCGGCTCCCGGAGACGAAGAAGCTGCGTCTTCGCGCAAAGACGATTCTGCCGCTCACAGTGCTCTGCGGTGTGCGCCTTCTGCCGAAAGAGGTCCGGGAGCGGTGCTTAGCTCTGCAGAGCACCGTACCTTCGTCTTTAGCCTCTCTTCTCGTCTACATCTCAGCAAAAAGCTTTTCCACTCTGTCTGGCAAGGAGAAACTGTTCCAGCACAGAAAACACCTCCCATCGTGTTCTAGAGACTGCACGCAGGTCTGCCGAGTGTTTTGCAAGAAGAGAAAGAAAGTTGTCCAAAACAGCTTGCAATCGAATGTTCATGTGATTACAAAAGGCAGGAGAGTGGTCAGGTACTGTTTTCTCTCAGTTGGCAAGCTGCGCACACAATCGCAGTGTTGTACAGCTTGTTTCATCACCTTTGCGAAGTTGCCGCTCTCTCCGGCTCCCGGAGACGAAGAAGCTGCTTCTTCGCGCAAAGGCGATTCTGCCGCTCACAGTGCTCTGCGGTGTGCGCCTTCTGCCGAAAGACGCCCGGGAGCAGTGCTTAGCTCTGCAGAGCACCGTACCTTCGTCTTTAGCCTCTCTTCTCGTCTACATCTTAGCAAAAAGCTTTTCCACTCTGTCTGGCAAGGAGAAACTGTGCCAGCACAAAAATCATCTCCCATCGTGTTCTAGAGGCTGCACGGAGGTCTGCCGAGTGTTTTGCAAGAAGAGAAAGAAAGTTGTCCAAAACAGCTTGCAATCGAATGTTCATGTGATTACAAAAGTCAGGAGAGTGGTCAGGTACTGTTTTCTCTCAGTTGGCAAGCTGCGCACACAATCGCAGTGTTGTACAGCTTGTTTCATCACCTTTGCGAAGCTGCCGCTCTCTCCGGCTCCCGGAGACGAAGAAGCTGCTTCTTCGCGCAAAGACGATTCTGCCGCTCACAGTGCTCTGCGGTGTGCGCCTTCTGCCGAAAGAGGTCCGGGAGCGGTGCTTAGCTCTGCAGAGCACCGTAACTTCGTCTTTAGCCTCTCTTCTCCTCTACATCTCAGCAAAAATCTTTCCCACTCTGTCTGGCAAAGAGAAACTGTGCCAGCACAAAAAACATCTCCCATCGTGTTCTAGAGGCTGCACGGAGGTGTGCCGAGTATTTTGCAAGAAGAGAAAGAAAGTTGTACAAAAGAGCTTGCAATCGAATGTTCATGTGAATTGAAAAGGCAGGAGAGTGGTAGGTACTGTTTTCTCTCAGTTGGCAAGCTGCGCACACAATCGCAGTGTTGTACAGCTTGTTTCATCACCTTTGCGAAGCTGCCGCTCTCTCCGGCTCCCGGAGACCAAGAAGCTGGTTCTTCGCGCAAAGACGATTCTGCCGCTCACAGTGCTCTGCGGTGTGCGCCTTCTGCCGAAAGAGGTCCGGGAGCGGTGCTTAGCTCTGCAGAGCACCGTACCTTCGTCTTCAGCCTCTCTTCTCGTCTACATCTTAGCAAAAAGCTTTTCCACTCTGTCTGGCAAGGAGAAACTGTGCCAGCACAAAAATCATCTCCCATCGTGTTCTAGAGGCTGCACGGAGGTCTGCCGAGTGTTTTGCAAGAAGAGAAAGAAAGTTGTCCAAAACAGCTTGCAATCGAATGTTCATGTGATTACAAAAGTCAGGAGAGTGGTCAGGTACTGTTTTCTCTCAGTTGGCAAGCTGCGCACACAATCGCAGTGTTGTACAGCTTGTTTCATCACCTTTGCGAAGCTGCCGCTCTCTCCGGCTCCCGGAGACGAAGAAGCTGCTTCTTCGCGCAAAGACGATTCTGCCGCTCACAGTGCTCTGCGGTGTGCGCCTTCTGCCGAAAGAGGTCCGGGAGCGGTGCTTAGCTCTGCAGAGCACCGTAACTTCGTCTTTAGCCTCTCTTCTCCTCTACATATCAGCAAAATCTTTTCCACTCTGTCTGGCAAAGAGAAACTGTGCCAGCACAAAAAACATCTCCCATCGTGTTCTAGAGGCTGCACGGAGGTGTGCCGAGTATTTTGCAAGAAGAGAAAGAAAGTTGTACAAAAGAGTTTGCAATCGAATCTTCATGTGAATTGAAAAGGCAGGAGAGTGGTAGGTACTGTTTTCTCTCAGTTGGCAAGCTGCGCACACAATCGCAGTGTTGTACAGCTTGTTTCATCACCTTTGCGAAGCTGCCGCTCTCTCCGGCTCCCGGAGACGAAGAAGCTGCTTCTTCGCGCAAAGACGATTCTGCCGCTCACAGTGCTCTGCGGTGTGTGTCTTCTGCCGAAAGAGGCCCTGGATCTGTTCTTAGCTCTGCAGAGCACCGTACCTTCGTCTTTAGCCTCTCTTCTGGTCTACATCTTAGCAAAAAGCTTTTCCACTCTGTCTGGCAAGGAGAAACTTTGCCAGCACAGAAAACATCTCCCATCGTGTTCTAGAGGCTGCACGGAGGTCTGCCGAGTGTTTTGCAAGAAGAGAAAGAAAGTTGTCCAAAACAGCTTGCAATCGAATGTTCATGTGAATAGAAAAGGCAGGAGAGTGGTCAGGTACTGTTTTCTCTCAGTTGGCAAGCTGCGCACACAATCGCAGTGTTGTACAGCTTGTTTCATCACCTTTGCGAAGCTGCCGCTCTCTCCGGCTCCCGGAGACGAAGAAGCTGCTTCTTCGCGCAAAGACGATTCTGCCGCTCACAGTGCTCTGCGGTGTGCGCCTTCTGCCGAAAGAGGTCCGGGAGCGGTGCTTAGCTCTGCAGAGCACCGTACCTTCGTCTTTAGCCTCTCTTCTCGTCTACATCTTAGCAAAAAGTTTTTCCACTCTGTCTGGCAAGGAGAAACTTTGCCAGCACAGAAAACATCTCCCATCGTGTTCTAGAGGCTGCACGGAGGTCTGCCGAGTGTTTTGCAAGAAGAGAAAGAAAGTTGTCCAAAACAGCTTGCAATCGAAAGTTCATGGGAATAGAAAAGGCAGGAGAGTGGTCAGGTACTGTTTTCTCTCAGTTGGCAAGCTGCGCACACAATCGCAGTGTTGTAGAGCTTGTTTCATCACCTTTGCGAAGTTGCCGCTCTCTCCGGCTCCCGGAGACGAAGAAGCTGCGTCTTCGCGCAAAGACGATTCTGCCGCTCACAGTGCTCTGCGGTGTGCGCCTTCTGCCGAAAGAGGTCCGGGAGCGGTGCTTAGCTCTGCAGAGCACCGTACCTTCGTCTTCAGCCTCTCTTCTCGTCTACATCTCAGCAAAAAGCTTTTCCACTCTGTCTGGCAAGGAGAAACTGTGCCAGCACAGAAAACATCTCCCATCGTGTTCTAGAGGCTGCACGGTGGTCTGCCGAGTGTTTTGCAAGAAGAGAAAGAAAGTTGTCCAAAACAGCTTGCAATCGAATGTTCATGTGATTACAAAAGTCTGGAGAGTGGTCAGGTACTGTTTTCACTCAGTTGGCAAGCTGAGCACACAATCGCAGTGTTGTACAGCTTGTTTCATCACCTTTGCGAAGTTGCCGCTCTCTCCGGCTCCCGGAGATGAAGAAGCCGCTTCTTCGCGCAAAGACGATTCTGCCGCTCATAGTGCTCTGCGGTGTGCGCCTTCTGCCGAAAGAGGCCCGGGAGCTATGCTCAGCTCTGCGGAGCACCGTACCTTCGTCTTTAGCCTCTCTTCTCGTTACATCTTAGCAAAAAGCTTTTCCACTCTGTCTGGCAAGGAGAAACTGTGCCAGCACAAAAAACATCTCCCATCGTGTTCTAGAGGCTGCACGGAGGTCTGCCGAGTGTTTTGCAAGAAGAGAAAGAAAGTTGTCCAAAACAACTTGCAATCCAATGTTCATGTGATTGCAAAAGTCAGGAGAGTGGTCAGGTACTGTTTTCTCTCAGTTGGCAAGCTGCGCACACAATCGCAGTGTTGTACAGCTTGTTTCATCACCTTTGCGAAGTTGCCGCTCTCTCCGGCTCCCGGAGACGAAGAAGCTGCTTCTTCGCGCAAAGACGATTCTGCCGCTCACAGTGCTCTGCGGTGTGCGCCTTCTGCCGAAAGAGGCCCGGGAGCGGTGCTTAGCTCTGCAGAGCACCGTACCTTCGTCTTTAGCCTCTCTTCTCATCTACATCTTAGCAAAAAGCTTTTCCACTCTCTCTGGCAAGGAGAAACTGTACCAGCACAACAAAAATCTCCCATCGTGTTCTAGAGGCTGCACGCAGGTCAGCCGAGTGTTGTGCAGGAAGAGAAAGAAAGTTGTCCAAAACAGCTTGCAATCGAATATTTATGGGAATAGAAAAGGCAGGAGAGTGGTCAGGTACTGTTTTCTCTCAGTTGGCAAGCTGCGCACACAATCGCAGTGTTGTACAGCTTGTTTCATCACCTTTGCGAAGTTGCCGCTCTCTCCGGCTCCCGGAGACGAAGAAGCTGCTTCTTCGCGCAAAGACGATTCTGCCGCTCACAGTGCTCTGCGGTGTGCGCCTTCTGCCGAAAGACGCCCGGGAGCGGTGCTTAGCTCTGCAGAGCACCGTACCTTCGTCTTTAGCCTCTCTTCTCGTCTACATCTTAGCAAAAAGCTTTTCCACTCTGTCTGGCAAGGAGAAACTGTGCCAGCACAAAAAACATCTCCCATCGTGTTCTAGAGGCTGCACGGAGGTCTGCCGAGTGTTTTGCAAGAAGAGAAAGAAAGTTGTCCAAAACAGCTTGCAATCGAATGTTCATGTGATTACAAATGTCAGGAGAGCGGTCAGGTACTGTTTTCTCTCAGTTGGCAAGCTGCGCACACAATCGCAGTGTTGTACAGCTTGCTTCTTCACCTTTGCGAAGCTGCCGCTCTCTCCGGCTCCCGGAGACGAAGAAGCTGCTTCTTCGCGCAAAAACGATTCTGCCGCTCATAGTGCTCTGCGGTGTGCGCCTTCTGCCGAAAGAGGCACGGGAGCGGTGCTTAGCTCTGCAGAGCACCGTACCTTCGTCTTTAGCCTCTCTTCTCGTCTACATCTTAGCAAAAACTTTTCAACTCTGTCTGGCATGGAGAAACTGTGCAAGCATAGAAAACATCTCCCATCGTGTTCTAGAGGCTGCACGGAGGTGTGCCGAGTAATTTGCAAGAAGAGAAAGAAAGTTGTACAAAAGAGCTTGCAATCGAATGTTCATGTGAATTGAAAAGGCAGGAGAGTGGTAGGTACTGTTTTCTCTCACTTGGCAAGCTGCGCACACAATCGCAGTGTTGTACAGCTTGTTTCATCACCTTTGCGAAGCTGCCGCTCTCTCCGGCTCCCGGAGACCAAGAAGCTGGTTCTTCGCGCAAAGACGATTCTGCCGCTCACAGTGCTCTGCGGTGTGTGTCTTCTGCCGAAAGAGGCCCTGGAGCTGTTCTTAGCTCTGCAGAGCACCGTACCTTCGTCTTTAGCCTCTCTTCTCGTCTACATCTTAGCAAAAAGCTTTTCCATTCTGTCTGGCAAGGAGAAAATTTGCCAGCACAGAAAACATCTCCCATCGTGTTCTAGAGGCTGCACGGAGGTCTTCCGAGTGTTTTGCAAGAAGAGAAAGAAAGTTGTCCAAAACAGCTTGCAATCGAATGTTCATGTGAATAGAAAAGGCAGGAGAGTGGTCAGGTACTGTTTTCTCTCAGTTGGCAAGCTGCGCACACAATCGCAGTGTTGTACAGCTTGTTTCATCACCTTTGCGAAGCTGCCGCTCTCTCCGGCTCCCGGAGACGAAGAAGCTGCTTCTTCGCGCAAAGACGATTCTGCCGCTCACAGTGCTCTGCGGTGTGCGCCTTCTGCCGAAAGAGGTCCGGGAGCGGTGCTTAGCTCTGCAGAGCACCGTACCTTCGTCTTTAGCCTCTCTTCTCGTCTACATCTCAGCAAAAAGTTTTTCCACTCTGTCTGGCAAGGAGAAACTTTGCCAGCACAGAAAACATCTCCCATCGTGTTCTAGAGGCTGCACGGAGGTCTGCCGAGTGTTTTGCAAGAAGAGAAAGAAAGTTGTCCAAAACAGCTTGCAATCGAATGTTCATGGGAATAGAAAAGGCAGGAGAGTGGTAAGGTACTTTTTTCTCTCACTTGGCAAGCTGCGCACACAATCGCAGTGTTGTACAGCTTGTTTCATCACCTTTGCGAAGTTGCCGCTCTCTCCGGCTCCCGGAGACGAAGAAGCTGCGTCTTCGCGCAAAGATGATTCTGCCGCTCACAGTGCTCTGCGGTGTGCGCCTTCTGCCGAAAGAGGTCCGGGAGCGGTGCTTAGCTCTGCAGAGCACCGTACCTTCGTCTTCAGCCTCTCTTCTCGTCTACATCTCAGCAAAAAGCTTTTCCACTCTGTCTGGCAAGGAGAAACTGTGCCAGCACAGAAAACATCTCCCATCGTGTTCTAGAGGCTGCACGGAGGTCTGCCGAGTGTTTTGCAAGAAGAGAAAGAAAGTTGTCCAAAACAGCTTGCAATCGAATGTTCATGTGATCACAAAAGTCAGGAGAGTGGTCAGGTACTGTTTTCTCTCAGTTGGCAAGCTGCGCACACAATCGCAGTGTTGTACAGCTTGTTTCATCACCTTTGCGAAGTTGCCGCTCTCTCCGGCTCCCGGAGACGAAGAAGCTGCTGCTTCGCGCAAAGACGATTCTGCCGCTCATAGTGCTCTGCGGTGTGCGCCTTCTGCCGAAAGAGGTCCGGGAGCGGTGCTTAGCTCTGCAGAGCACCGTACCTTCGTCTTTAGCCTCTCTTCTCGTCTACATCTTAGCAAAAAGCTTTTCCACTCTGTCTGGCAAGGAGAAACTGTGCCAGCACAGAAAACATCTCCCATCGTCTTCTAGAGGCTGCACGGATGTCTGCCGAGTGTTTTGCAAGAAGAGAAAGAAAGTTGTCCAAAACAGCTTGCAATCGAATGTTCATGTGATTACAAAAGGCAGGAGAGTGGTCAGGTACTGTTTTCTCTCAGTTGGCAAGCTGCGCACACAATCGCAGTGTTGTACCGCTTGTTTCATCACCTTTGCGAAGTTGCCGCTCTCTCCGGCTCCCGGAGACGAAGAAGCTGCTTCTTCGCGCAAAGACGATTCTGCCGCTCACAGTGCTCTGCGGTGTGCGCCTTCTGTCGAAAGACGCCCGGGAGCGGTGCTTCGCTCTGCAGAGCACCGTACCTTCGTCTTTAGCCTCTCTTCTCGTCTACATCTTAGCAAAAAGCTTTTCCACTCTGTCTGGCAAGGAGAAACTGTGCCAGCACAAAAAACATCTCCCATCGTGTTCTAGAGGCTGCACGGAGGTCTGCCGAGTGTTTTGCAAGAAGAGAAAGAAAGTTGTCCAAAACAGCTTGCAATCGAATGTTCATGTGATTACAAAAGTCAGGAGAGTGGTCAGGTACTGTTTTCTCTCAGTTGGCAAGCTGCACACACAATCGCAGTGTTGTAAAGCTTATTTCATCACATTTGTGAAGTTGCCGCTCTCTCCGGCTCCCGGAGACGAAGAAGCGGCTCCTTCGCGCAAAGACGATTCTGCCGCTCATAGTGCTCTGCGGTGTGCGCCTTCTGCCGAAAGAGGCCCGGGAGCTGTGCTTAGCTCTGCGGAGCACCGTACCTTCGTCTTTAGCCTCTCTTCTCGTCTACATCTTAGCAAAAAGCTTTTCCACTCTGTCTGGCAAGGAGAAACTGTACCAGCACAAAAAACATCTCCCATCGTGTTCTAGAGGCTGCACGGAGGTCTGCCAAGTGTTTTGCAAGAAGAGAAAGAAAGTTGTCCGAAACAACTTGCAATCCAATGTTCATGTGATTACAAAAGTCAGGAGAGCGGTCAGGTACTGTTTTCTCTCAGTTGGCAAGCTGCGCACACAATCGCAGTGTTGTACGGCTTGTTTCATCACCTTTGCGAAGTTGCCGCTCTCTCCGGCTCCCGGAGACGAAGAAGCTGCTTCTTCGCGCAAAGACGATTCTGCCGCTCATAGTGCTCTGCGGTGTGCGCCTTCTGCCGAAAGAGGCCCGGGAGCGGTGCTTAGCTCTGCAGAGCACCGTACCTTCGTCTTTAGCATTCCTTCTCATCTACATCTTAGCAAAAAGCTTTTCCACTCTCTCTGGCAAGGAGAAACTGTACCAGCACAAAAAAAATCTCCCATCGTGTTCTAGAGGCTGCACGCAGGTCAGCCGAGTGTTTTGCAATAAGAGAAAGAAAGTTGTCCAAAACAGCTTGCAATCGAATATTTATGTGAATAGAAAAGGCAGGAGAGTGGTCAGGTACTGTTTTCTCTCAGTTGGCAAGCTGCGCACACAATCGCAGTGTTGTACAGCTTGTTTCATCACCTTTGCGAAGCTGCCGCTCTCTCCGGCTCCCGGAGACGAAGAAGCTGCTTCTTCGCGCAAAAACGATTCTGCCGCTCATAGTGCTCTGCGGTGTGCGCCTTCTGCCGAAAGAGGCACGGGAGCTGTGCTTAGCTCTGCAGAGCACCGTAACTTCGTCTTTAGCCTCTCTTCTCGTCTACATCTTAGCAAAAAGCTTTTCCACTCTGTCTGGCATGGAGAAACTCTGCAAGCATAGAAAACATCTCCCATCGTGTTCTAGAGGCTGCACTGAGGTCTGCGGAGTGTTCTGCAGAAGAGAAAGAAAGTTTTCCAAAACAGCTTGCAATCGAATGTTCATGTGATTATAAAAGGCAGGAGAGTGGTCAGGTACTGTTTTCTCTCAGTTGGCAAGCTGCGCACACAATCGCAGTGTTGTACAGCTTGTTTCATCACCTTTGCGAAGTTGCCGCTCTCTCCGGCTCCCGGAGACGAAGAAGCTGCTTCTTCGCGCAAAGAGGATTCTGCCGCTCACAGTGCTCTGCGGTGTGCGCCTTCTGCCGAAAGAGGTCTGGGAGCTGTGCTTAGCTCTGCAGAGCACCGTACCTTCGTCTTTAGCCTCTCTTCTCGTCTACATCTTAGCAAAAAGCTTTTCCACTCTGTCTGGCAAGGAGAAACTTTTCCAGCACAGAAAACACCTCCCATCGTGTTCTAGAGACTGCACGCAGGTCTGCCGAGTGTTTTGCAAGAAGAGAAAGAAAGTTGTCCAAAACAGCTTGCAATCGAATGTTCATGTGATTACAAAAGGCAGGAGAGTGGTCAGGTACAGTTTTCTCTCAGTTGGCAAGCTGCACACACAATCGCAGTGTTGTACAGCTTGTTTCATCACCTTTGCGAAGTTGCCGCTCTCTCCGGCTCCCGGAGACGAAGAAGCGGCTCCTTCGCGCAAAGACGATTCTGCCGCTCATAGTGCTCTGCGGTGTGCGCCTTCTGCCGAAAGAGGCCCGGGAGCTGTGCTTAGCTCTGCGGAGCACCGTACCTTCCTCTTTAGCCTCTCTTCTCGTTACATCTTAGCAAAAAGCTTTTCCACTCTGTCTGGCAAGGAGAAACTGTGCCAGCGCAAAAAACATCTCCCATCGTGTTCTAGAGGCGGCACGGAGGTCTGCCGAGTGTTTTGCAAGAAGAGAAAGAAAGTTGTCCAAAACAACTTGCAATCCAATGTTCATGATATTACAAAAGTCAGGAGAGCGGTCAGGTACTGTTTTCTCTCAGTTGGCAAGCTGCGCACACAATCGCAGTGTTGTACAGCTTGTTTCATCACCTTTGCGAAGCTGCCGCTCTCTCCGGCTCCCGGAGACCAAGAAGCTGGTTCTTCGCGCAAAGACGATTCTGCCGCTCACAGTGCTCTGCAGTGTGTGTCTTCTGCCGAAAGAGGCCCTGGAGCTGTGCTTAGCTCTGCAGAGCACCGTACCTTCGTCTTTAGCCTCTCTTCTCGTCTACATCTTAGCAAAAAGCTTTTCCATTCTGTCTGGCAAGGAGAAACTTTGCCAGCACAGAAAACATCTCCCATCGTGTTCTAGAGGCTGCACGGAGGTCTTCCGAGTGTTTTGCAAGAAGAGAAAGAAAGTTGTCCAAAACAGCTTGCAATCGAATGTTCATGTGAATAGAAAAGGCAGGAGAGTGGTCAGGTACTGTTTTCTCTCAGTTGGCAAGCTGCGCACACAATCGCAGTGTTGTACAGCTTGTTTCATCACCTTTGCGAAGCTGCCGCTCTCTCCGGCTCCCGGAGACGAAGAAGCTGCTTCTTCGCGCAAAGACGATTCTGCCGCTCACAGTGCTCTGCGGTGTGCGCCTTCTGCCGAAAGAGGTCCGGGAGCGGTGCTTAGCTCTGCAGAGCACCGTACCTTCGTCTTTAGCCTCTCTTCTCGTCTACATCTCAGCAAAAAGTTTTTCCACTCTCTCTGGCAAGGAGAAACTTTGCCAGCACAGAAAACATCTCCCATCGTGTTCTAGAGGCTGCACGGAGGTCTGCCGAGTGTTTTGCAAGAAGAGAAAGAAAGTTGTCCAAAACAGCTTGCAATCGAATGTTCATGGGAATAGAAAAGGCAGGAGAGTGGTAAGGTACTTTTTTCTCTCACTTGGCAAGCTGCGCACACAATCGCAGTGTTGTACAGCTTGTTTCATCACCTTTGCGAAGTTGCCGCTCTCTCCGGCTCCCGGAGACGAAGAAGCTGCGTCTTCGCGCAAAGACGATTCTGCCGCCCACAGTGCTCTGCGGTGTGCGCCTTCTGCCGAAAGAGGTCCGGGAGCGGTGCTTAGCTCTGCAGAGCACCGTACCTTCGTCTTCAGCCTCTCTTCTCGTCTACATCTCAGCAAAAAGCTTTTCCACTCTGTCTGGCAAGGAGAAACTGTGCCAGCACAGAAAACATCTCCCATCGTGTTCTAGAGGCTGCACGGAGGTCTGCCGAGTGTTTTGCAAGAAGAGAAAGAAAGTTGTCCAAAACAGCTTGCAATCGAATGTTCATGTGATTACAAAAGTCAGGAGAGTGGTCAGGTACTGTTTTCACTCAGTTGGCAAGCTGCGCACACAATCGCAGTGTTGTACAGCTTGTTTCATCACCTTTGCGAAGTTGCCGCTCTCTCCGGCTCCCGGAGACGAAGAAGCTGCTTCTTCGCGCAAAGACGATTCTGCCGCTCATAGTGCTCTGCGGTGTGCGCCTTCTGCCGAAAGAGGTCCGGGAGCGGTGCTTAGCTCTGCAGAGCACCGTACCTTCGTCTTTAGCCTCTCTTCTCGTCTACATCTTAGCAAAAAGCTTTTCCACTCTCTCTGGCAAGGAGAAACTGTGCCAGCACAGAAAACATCTCCCATCGTCTTCTAGAGGCTGCACGGATGTCTGTCGAGTGTTTTGCAAGAAGAGAAAGAAAGTTGTCCAAAACAGCTTGCAATCGAATGTTCATGTGATTACAAAAGGCAGGAGAGTGGTCAGGTACTGTTTTCTCTCAGTTGGCAAGCTGCGCACACAATCGCAGTGTTGTACCGCTTGTTTCATCACCTTTGCGAAGTTGCCGCTCTCTCCGACTCCCGGAGACGAAGAAGCTGCTTCTTCGCGCAAAGACGATTCTGCCGCTCACAGTGCTCTGCGGTGTGCGCCTTCTGCCGAAAGACGGCCGGGAGCGGTGCTTAGCTCTGCAGAGCACCGTACCTTCGTCTTTAGCCTCTCTTCTCGTCTACATCTTAGCAAAAAGCTTTTCCACTCTGTCTGGCAAGGAGAAACTGTGCCAGCACAAAAAACATCTCCCATCGTGTTCTAGAGGCTGCACGCAGGTCTGCCGTGTGTTTTGCAAGAAGAGAAAGAAAGTTGTCAAAAACAGCTTGCAATCGAATGTTCATGTGATTACAAAAGTCAGGAGAGTGGTCAGGTACTGTTTTCTCTCAGTTGGCAAGCTGCACACACAATCGCCGTGTTGTAAAGCTTGTTTCATCACCTTTGCGAAGCTGCCGCTCTCTCCGGCTCCCGGAGACGAAGAAGCTGCTTCTTCGCGCAAAGACGATTCTGCCGCTCACAGTGATCTGCGGTGTGCGCCTTCTGCCGAAAGAGGTCCGGGAGCGGTGCTTAGCTCTGCAGAGCACCGTAACTTCGTCTTTAGCCTCTCTTCTCGTCTACATCTCAGCAAAAAGCTTTTCCACTCTGTCTGGCAAAGAGAAACTGTGCCAGCACAAAAAACATCTCCCATCGTGTTCTAGAGGCTGCACGGAGGTGTGCCGAGTATTTTGCAAGAAGAGAAAGAAAGTTGTACAAAAGAGCTTGCTATCGAATCTTCATGAGAATAGAAAAGGCAGGAGGGTGGTAGGTACTGTTTTCTCTCACTTGGCAAGCTGCGCACACAATCGCAGTGTTGTACAGCTTGTTTCATCACCTTTGCGAAGCTGCCGCTCTCTCCGGCTCCCGGAGACCAAGAAGCTGGTTCTTCGCGCAAAGACGATTCTGCCGCTCACAGTGCTCTGCAGTGTGTGTCTTCTGCCGAAAGAGACCCTGGAGCTGTTCTTAGCTCTGCAGAGCACCGTACCTTCGTCTTTAGCCTCTCATCTCGTCTACATCTTAGCAAAAAGCTTTTCCAGTCTGTCTGGAAGGAGAAACTTTGCCAGCACAAAAAACATCTCCCACCGTGTTCTAGAAGCTGCACGGAGGTCTGCCGAGTGTTTTGCAAGAAGAGAAAGAAAGTTGTCCAAAACAGCTTGCAATCGAATGTTCATGTGAATAGAAAAGGCAGGAGAGTGGTCAGGTACTGTTTTCTCTCAGTTGGCAAGCTGCGCACACAATCGCAGTGTTGTACAGCTTGTTTCATCACCTTTGCGAAGCTGCCGCTCTCTCCGGCTCCCGCAGACGAAGAAGCTGCTCCTTCGCGCAAAGACGATTCTGCCGCTCACAGTGCTCTGCGGTGTGCGCCTTCTGCCGAAAGAGGTCCGGGAGCGGTGCTTAGCTCTGCAGAGCACCGTACCTTCGTCTTTAGCCTCTCTTCTCGTCTACATCTTAGCAAAAAGTTTTTCCACTCTGTCTGGCAAGGAGAAACTTTGCCAGCACAGAAAACATCTCCCATCGTGTTCTAGAGGCTGCACGGAGGTCTGCCGAGTGTTTTGCAAGAAGAGAAAGAAAGTTGTCCAAAACAGCTTGCAATCGAATGTTCATGTGATTACAAAAGTCAGGAGAGTGGTCAGGTACTGTTTTCACTCAGTTGGCAAGCTGCGCACACAATCGCAGTGTTGTACAGCTTGTTTCATCACCTTTGCGAAGTTGCCGCTCTCTCCGGCTCCCGGAGACGAAGAAGCTGCTTCTTCGCACAAAGACGATTCTGCCGCTCACAGTGCTCTGCGGTGTGCGCCTTCTGCCGAAAGAGGCCCGGGAGCGTTGCTTAGCTCTGCAGAGCACCGTACCTTCGTCTTTAGCCTCTCTTCTCGTCTACATCTTAGCAAAAAGCTTTTCCACTCTGTCTGGCAAGGAGAAACTGTGCCAGCACAGAAAACATCTCCCATCGTCTTCTAGAGGCTGCACGGATGTCTGCCGAGTGTTTTGCAAGAAGAGAAAGAAAGTTGTCCAAAACAGCTTGCAATCGAATGTTCATGTGATTACAAAAGGCAGGAGAGTGGTCAGGTACTGTTTTCTCTCAGTTGGCAAGCTGCGCACACAATCGCAGTGTTGTACAGCTTGTTTCATCACCTTTGCGAAGTTGCCGCTCTCTCCGGCTCCCGGAGACGAAGAAGCTGCTTCTTCGCGCAAAGACGATTCTGCCGCTCACAGTGCTCTGCGGTGTGCGCCTTGTGCCGAAAGAGGCCCGGGAGCGGTGCTTACATCTGCGGAGCACCGTACCTTCGTCTTTAGCCTCTCTTCTCGTTACATCTTAGCAAAAAGCTTTTCCAGTCTCTCTGGCAAGGAGAAACTGTGCCAGCACAAAAAACATCTCCCATCGTGTTCTAGAGGCTGCACGGAGGTCTGCCGAGTGTTTTGCAAGAAGAGAAAGAAAGTTGTCCAAAACAACTTGCAATCGAATGTTCATGTGAATAGAAAAGGCAGGAGAGTGGTCAGGTACTGTTTTCTCTCAGTTGGCAAGCTGCGCACACAATCGCAGTGTTGTACAGCTTGTTTCATCACCTTTGCGAAGCTGCCGCTATCTCCGGCTCCCGGAGACGAAGAAGCTGCATCTTCACGCAAAAACGATTCTGCCGCTCATAGTGCTCTGCGGTGTGCGCCTTCTGCCGAAAGAGGCACGGGAGCTGTGCTCTAGCTCTGCAGAGCACCGTACCTTCGTCTTTAGCCTCTCTTCTCGTCTACATCTTAGCAAAAAGCTTTTCCACTCTCTCTGGCATGGAGAAACTGTGCAAGCATAGAAAACATCTCCCATCGTGTTCTAGAGGCTGCACTGAGGTCTGCGGAGTGTTCTGCAGAAGAGAAAGAAAGTTGTCCAAAACAACTTGCAATCCAATGTTCATGATATTACAAAAGTCAGGAGAGCGGTCAGGTACTGTTTTCTCTCAGTTGGCAAGCTGCGCACACAATCGCAGTGTTGTACAGCTTGTTTCATCACCTTTGCGAAGCTGCCGCTCTCTCCGGCTCCCGGAGACGAAGAAGCTGCTTCTTCGCGCAAAGACGATTCTGCCGCTCACAGTGCTCTGCGGTGTGCGCCTTCTGCCGAAAGAGGTCCGGGAGCGGTGCTTAGCTCTGCAGAGCACCGTAACTTCGTCTTTAGCCTCTCTTCTCGTCTACATATCAGCAAAAAGCTTTTCCACTCTGTCTGGCAAAGAGAAACTGTGCCAGCACAAAAAACATCTCCCATCGTGTTCTAGAGGCTGCACGGAGGTGTGCCGAGTATTTTGCAAGAAGAGAAAGAAAGTTGTCCAAAACAGCTTGCAATCGAATGTTCATGTGATTACAAAAGGCAGGAGAGTGGTCAGGTACTGTTTTCTCTCAGTTGGCAAGCTGCGCACACAATCGCAGTGTTGTACAGCTTGTTTCATCACCTTTGCGAAGTTGCCGCTCTCTCCGGCTCCCGGAGACGAAGAAGCTGCTTCTTCGCGCAAAGACGATTCTGCCGCTCACAGTGCTCTGCGGTGTGCGCCTTCTGCCGAAAGAGGTCCGGGAGCGGTGCTTAGCTCTGCAGAGCACCGTAACTTCGTCTTTAGCCTCTCTTCTCGTCTACATATCAGCAAAAAGCTTTTCCACTCTGTCTGGCAAAGAGAAACTGTGCCAGCACAAAAAACATCTCCCATCGTGTTCTAGAGGCTGCACGGAGGTCTGCCGAGTGTTTTGCAAGAAGAGAAAGAAAGTTGTCCAAAACAGCTTGCAATCCAATGTTCATGTGATTACAAAAGTCAGGAGAGTGGTCAGGTACTGTTTTCTCTCAGTTGGCAAGCTGCACACACAATCGCAGTGTTGTACAGCTTGTTTCATCACATTTGCGAAGTTGCCGCTCTCTCCGGCTCCCGGAGACGAAGAAGCGGCTCCTTCGCGCAAAGAGGATTCTGCCGCTCATAGTGCTCTGCGGTGTGCGCCTTCTGCCGAAAGAGGCCCGGGAGCTGTGCTTAGCTCTGCGGAGCACCGTACCTTCGTCTTTAGCCTCTCTTCTCGTTACATCTTAGCAAAAAGCTTTTCCACTCTGTCTGGCAAGGAGAAACTGTGCCAGCACAAAAAACATCTCCCATCGTGTTCTAGAGGCTGCACGGAGGTCTGCCGAGTGTTTTGCAAGAAGAGAAAGAAAGTTGTCCAAAACAACTTGCAATCCAATGTTCATGTGATTACAAAAGTCAGGAGAGCGGTCAGGTACTGTTTTCTCTCAGTTGGCAAGCTGCGCACACAATCGCAGTGTTGTACAGCTTGTTTCATCACCTTTGCGAAGTTGCCGCTCTCTCCGGCTCCCGGAGACGAAGAAGCTGCTTCTTCGCGCAAAGACGATTCTGCCGCTCATAGTGCTCTGCGGTGTGCGCCTTCTGCCGAAAGAGGCCCGGGAGCGGTGCTTAGCTCTGCAGAGCACCGTACCTTCGTCTTTAGCCTCTCTTCTCGTCTACATCTTAGCAAAAAGCTTTTCCACTCTCTCTGGCAAGGAGAAACTGTACCAGCACAAAAAAAATCTCCCATCGTGTTCTAGAGGCTGCACGCAGGTCAGCCGAGTGTTTTGCAGGAAGAGAAAGAAAGTTGTCCAAAACAGCTTGCAATCGAATATTTATGTGAATAGAAAAGGCAGGAGAGTGGTCAGGTACTGTTTTGTCTCAGTTGGCAAGCTGCGCACACAATCGCAGTGTTGTACAGCTTGTTTCATCACCTTTGCGAAGCTGCCGCTCTCTCCGGCTCCCGGAGACGAAGAAGCTGCTTCTTCGCGCAAAGACGATTCTGCCGCTCACAGTGCTCTGCGGTGTGCGGCTTCTGCCGAAAGAGGCCCGGGACCTGTGCTTAGCTCTGCAGAGCACCGTACCTTCGTCTTTAGCCTCTCTTCTCCTCTACATCTTAGCAAAAAGCTTTTCCACTCTGCCTGGCAAGGAGAAACTGTGCCAGCACAAAAATCATCTCCCATAGTGTTCTAGAGGCTGCACGGAGGTCTGCCGAGTGTTTTGCAAGAAGAGAAATAATGTTGTCCAAAACAGCTTGCAATCGAATGTTCATGTGATTACAAAAGTCAGGAGAGTGGTCAGGTACTGTTTTCTCTCAGTTGGCAAGCTGCACACACAATCGCAGTGTTGTACAGCTTGTTTCATCACCTTTGCGAAGTTGCTGCTCTCTCCGGCTCCCGGAGACGAAGAAGCGGCTCCTTCGCGCAAAGACGATGCTGCCGCTCATAGTGCTCTGCGGTGTGCGCCTTCTGCCGAAAGAGGCCCGGGAGCTGTGCTTAGCTCTGCGGAGCACCGTACCTTCGTCTTTAGCCTCTCTTCTCGTTACATCTTAGCAAAAAGCTTTTCCACTCTGTCTGGCAAGGAGAAACTGTGCCAGCACGAAAAACATCTCCCATCGTGTTCTAGAGGCTGCACGGAGGTCTGCCGAGTGTTTTGCAAGGAGAGAAAGAAAGTTGTACAAAACAACTTGCAATCCAATGTTCATGATATTAAAAAACTCAGGAGAGCGGTCAGGTACTGTTTTCTCTCAGTTGGCAAGCTGCGCACACAATCGCAGTGTTGTACAGCTTGTTTCATCACCTTTGCGAAGCTGCCGCTCTCTCCGGCTCCCGGAGACGAAGAAGCTGCTTCTTCGCGCAAAGACGATTCTGCCGCTCACAGTGCTCTGCGGTGTGCGCCTTCTGCCGAAAGAGGTCCGGGAGCGGTGCTTAGCTCTGCAGAGCACCGTAACTTCGTCTTTACCTTCTCTTCTCCTCTACATCTCAGCAAAAAGCTTTTCCACTCTGTCTGGCAAAGAGAAACTGTGCCAGCACAAAAAACATCTCCCATCGTGTTCTAGAGGCTGCACGGAGGTGTGTCGAGTAATTTGCAAGAAGAGAAAGAAAGTTGTACAAAAGAGCTTGCAATCGAATTTTCATGTGAATTGAAAAGGCAGGAGAGTGGTCATGTACTGTTTTCTCTCACTTGGCAAGCTGCGCACACAATCGCAGTGTTGTACAGCTTGTTTCATCACCTTTGCGAAGCTGCCGCTCTCTCCGGCTCCCGGAGACCAAGAAGCTGGTTCTTCGCGCAAAGACGATTCTGCCGCTCACAGTGCTCTGCAGTGTGTGTCTTCTGCCGAAAGAGGCCCTGGAGCTGTTCTTAGCTCTGCAGAGCACCGTACCTTCGTCTTTAGCCTCTCTTCTCGTCTACATCTTAGCAAAAAGCTTTTCCACTCTGTCTGGCAAGGAGAAACTGTGCCAGCACAAAAAACATCTCCCATAGTGTTCTAGAGGCTGCACGGAGGTCTGCCGAGTGTTTTGCAAGAAGAGAAAGAAAGTTGTCCAAAACAGCTTGCAATCGAATGTTCATGTGATTACAAAAGGCAGGAGAGTGGTCAGGTACTGTTTTCTCTCAGTTGGCAAGCTGCACACACAATCGCAGTGTTGTACAGCTTGTTTCATCACATTTGCGAAGTTGCCGCTCTCTCCGGCTCCCGGAGACGAAGAAGCGGCTCCTTCGGGCAAAGACGATTCTGCCGCTCATAGTGCTCTGCGGTGTGCGCCTTCTGCCGAAAGAGGCCCGGGAGCGGTGCTTAGCTCTGCGGAGCACCGTACCTTCGTCTTTAGCCTCTCTTCTCGTTACATCTTAGCAAAAAGCTTTTCCACTCTGTCTGGCAAGGAGAAACTGTGCCAGCACAAAAAACATCTCCCATCGTGTTCTAGAGGCTGCACGGAGGTCTGCCGAGTGTTTTGCAAGAAGAGAAAGAAAGTTGTCCAAAACAACTTGCAATCCAATGTTCATGTGATTACAAAAGTCAGGAGAGCGGTCAGGTACTGTTTTCTCTCAGTTGGCAAGCTGCGCACACAATCGCAGTGTTGTACAGCTTGTTTCATCACCTTTGCCAAGTTGCCGCTCTCTCCGGCTCCCGGAGACGAAGAAGCTGCTTCATCGCGCAAAGACGATTCTGCCGCTCATAGTGCTCTGCGGTGTGCGCCTTCTGCCGAAAGAGGCCCGGGAGCGGTGCTTAGCTCTGCAGAGCACCGTACCTTCGTCTTTAGCCTCTCTTCTCATCTACATCTTAGCAAAAAGCTTTTCCACTCTCTCTGGCAAGGAGAAACTGTACCAGCACAAAAAAAATCTCCCATCATGTTCTAGAGGCTGCACGCAGGTCAGCCGAGTGTTTTGCAGGAAGAGAAAGAAAGTTGTCCAAAACAGCTTGCAATCGAATATTTATGTGAATAGAAAAGGCAGGAGAGTGGTCAGGTACTGTTTTCTCTCATTTGGCAAGCTGCGCACACAATCGCAGTGTTGTACAGCTTGTTTCATCACCTTTGCGAAGCTGCCGCTCTCTCCGGCTCCCGGAGACGAAGAAGCGGCTCCTTCGCGCAAAGACGATTCTGCCGCTCATAGTGCTCTGCGGTGTGCGCCTTCTGCCGAAAGAGGCCCGGGAGCTGTGCTTAGCTCTGCGGAGCACCGTACCTTCGTCTTTAGCCTCTCTTCTCGTTACATCTTAGCAAAAAGCTTTTCCACTCTGTCTGGCAAGGAGAAACTGTGCCAGCACAAAAAACATCTCCCATGGTGTTCTAGAGGCTGCACGGAGGTCTGCCGAGTGTTTTGCAGGAAGAGAAAGAAAGTTGTCCAAAACAACTTGCAATCCAATGTTCATGATATTACAAAAGGCAGGAGAGCAGTCAGGTACTGTTTTCTCTCAGTTGGCAAGCTGCACACACAATCGCAGTGTTGTACAGCTTGTTTCATCACCTTTGCGAAGTTGCCGCTCTCTCCGGCTCCCCGAGACGAAGAAGCTGCTTCTTCGCGCAAAGACGATTCTGCCGCTCACAGTGCTCTGCGGTGTGTGTCTTCTGCAGAAAGAGGTCCGGGAGCTGTGCTTAGCTCTGCGGAGCACCGTACCTTCGTCTTTAGCCTCTCTTCTCGTCTACATCTTAGCAAAAAGCTTTTCCACTCTGTCTGGCAAGGAGAAACTGTGCCAGCACAAAAAATATCTCCCATCGTCTTCTAGAGGCTGCACGGAGGTCTGCCGAGTGTTTTGCAAGAAGAGAAAGAAAGTTGTCCAAAACAGCTTGCAATCGAATGTTCATGTGATTACAAAAGGCAGGAGAGTGGTCAGGTACTGTTTTCTCTCAGTTGGCAAGCTGCGCACACAATCGCAGTGTTGTACAGCTTGTTTCATCACCTTTGCCAAGTTGCCGCTCTCTCCGGCTCCCGGAGACGAAGAAGCTGCTTCTTCGCGCAAAGACGATTCTGCCGCTCATAGTGCTCTGCGGTGTGCGCCTTCTGCCGATAGAGGTCCGGGAGCGGTGCTCAGCTCTGCAGAGCACCGTACCTTCGTCTTTAGCCTCTCTTCTCGTCTACATCTTAGCAAAAAGCTTTTCCACTCTGTCTGGCAAGGAGAAACTGTGCCAGCACAGAAAACATCTCCCATCGTGTTCTAAAGGCTGCACAGAGGTCTGCCGAGTGTTTTGCAAGAAGAGAAAGAAAGTTGTCCAAAACAGCTTGCAATCGAATGTTCATGTGAATAGAAAAGGCAGGAGAGTGGTCAGGTACTGTTTTCTCTCAGTTGGCAAGCTGCACACACAATCGCAGTGTTGTACAGCTTGTTTCATCACCTTTGCGAAGCTGCCGCTCTCTCCGGCTCCCGCAGACGATGAAGCTGCTCCTTCGCGCAAAGACGATTCTGCCGCTCACAGTGCTCTGCGGTGTGCGCCTTCTGCCGAAAGAGGTCCGGGAGCGGTGCTTAGCTCTGCAGAGCACCGTACCTTCGTCTTCAGCCTCTCTTCTCGTCTACATCTCAGCAAAAAGCTTTTCCACTCTGTCTGGCAAGGAGAAACTGTGCCAGCACAGAAAACATCTCCCATCGTGTTCTAGAGGCTGCACGGAGGTCTGCCGAGTGTTTTGCAAGAAGAGAAAGAAAGTTGTCCAAAACAGCTTGCAATCGAATGTTCATGTGATTACAAAAGTCAGGAGAGTGGTCAGGTACTGTTTTCACTCAGTTGGCAAGCTGCGCACACAATCGCAGTGTTGTACAGCTTGTTTCATCACCTTTGCGAAGTTGCCGCTCTCTCCGGCTCCCGGAGACGAAGAAGCTGCTTCTTCGCACAAAGACGATTCTGCCGCTCACAGTGGTCTGCGGTGTGCGCCTTCTGCCGAAAGAGGCCCGGGAGCGTTGCTTAGCTCTGCAGAGCACCGTACCTTCGTCTTTAGCCTCTCTTCTCGTCTACATCTTAGCAAAAAGCTTTTCCACTCTGTCTGGCAAGGAGAAACTGTGCCAGCACAGAAAACATCTCCCATCGTCTTCTAGAGGCTGCACGGATGTCTGCCGAGTGTTTTGCAAGAAGAGAAAGAAAGTTGTCCAAAACAGCTTGCAATCGAATGTTCATGTGATTACAAAAGGCAGGAGAGTGGTCAGGTACTGTTTTCTCTCAGTTGGCAAGCTGCGCACACAATCGCAGTGTTGTACAGCTTGTTTCATCACCTTTGCGAAGTTGCCGCTCTCTCCGGCTCCCGGAGACGAAGAAGCTGCTTCTTCGCGCAAAGACGATTCTGCCGCTCATAGTGCTCTGCGGTGTGCGCCTTGTGCCGAAAGAGGCCCGGGAGCGGTGCTTACATCTGCGGAGCACCGTACCTTCGTCTTTAGCCTCTCTTCTCGTTACATCTTAGCAAAAAGCTTTTCCAGTCTCTCTGGCAAGGAGAAACTGTGCCAGCACAAAAAACATCTCCCATCGTGTTCTAGAGGCTGCACGGAGGTCTGCCGAGTGTTTTGCAAGAAGAGAAAGAAAGTTGTCCAAAACAACTTGCAATCCAATGTTCATGTGATTACAAAAGTCAGGAGAGCGGTCAGGTACTGTTTTCTCTCAGTTGGCAAGCTGCGCACACAATCGCAGTGTTGTACAGCTTGTTTCATCACCTTTGCGAAGTTGCCGCTCTCTCCGGCTCCCGGAGACGAAGAAGCTGCTTCTTCGCGCAAAGACGATTCTGCCGCTCACAGTGCTCTGCGGTGTGCGCCTTCTGCCGAAAGAGCCCCGGGAGCGGTGCTTAGCTCTGCAGAGCACCGTACCTTCGTCTTTAGCCTCTCTTCTCATCTACATCTTAGCAAAAATCTTTTCCACTCTCTCTGGCAAGGAGAAACTGTACCAGCACAAAAAAAATCTCCCATCGTGTTCTAGAGGCTGCACGCAGGTCAGCCGAGTGTTTTGCAGGAAGAGAAAGAAAGTTGTCCAAAACAGCTTGCAATCGAATGTTCATGTGAATAGAAAAGGCAGGAGAGTGGTCAGGTACTGTTTTCTCTCAGTTGGCAAGCTGCGCACACAATCGCAGTGTTGTACAGCTTGTTTCATCACCTTTGCGAAGCTGCCGCTATCTCCGGCTCCCGGAGACGAAGAAGCTGCATCTTCACGCAAAAACGATTCTGCCGCTCATAGTGATCTGCGGTGTGCGCCTTCTGCCGAAAGAGGCACGGGAGCTGTGCTCTAGCTCTGCAGAGCACCGTACCTTCGTCTTTAGCCTCTCTTCTCGTCTACATCTTAGCAAAAAGCTTTTCCACTCTGTCTGGCATGGAGAAACTGTGCAAGCATAGAAAACATCTCCCATCGTGTTCTAGAGGCTGCACTGAGGTCTGCGGAGTGTTCTGCAGAAGAGAAAGAAAGTTGTCCAAAACAACTTGCAATCCAATGTTCATGATATTACAAAAGTCAGGAGAGCGGTCAGGTACTGTTTTCTCTCAGTTGGCAAGCTGCGCACACAATCGCAGTGTTGTACAGCTTGTTTCATCACCTTTGCGAAGCTGCCGCTCTCTCCGGCTCCCGGAGACGAAGAAGCTGCTTCTTCGCGCAAAGACGATTCTGCCGCTCACAGTGCTCTGCGGTGTGCGCCTTCTGCCGAAAGAGGTCCGGGAGCGGTGCTTAGCTCTGCAGAGCACCGTAACTTCGTCTTTAGCCTCTCTTCTCGTCTACATATCAGCAAAAAGCTTTTCCACTCTGTCTGGCAAAGAGAAACTGTGCCAGCACAAAAAACATCTCCCATCGTGTTCTAGAGGCTGCACGGAGGTGTGCCGAGTATTTTGCAAGAAGAGAAAGAAAGTTGTCCAAAACAGCTTGCAATCGAATGTTCATGTGATTACAAAAGGCAGGAGAGTGGTCAGGTACTGTTTTCTCTCAGTTGGCAAGCTGCGCACACAATCGCAGTGTTGTACAGCTTGTTTCATCACCTTTGCGAAGTTGCCGCTCTCTCCGGCTCCCGGAGACGAAGAAGCTGCTTCTTCGCGCAAAGACGATTCTGCCGCTCACAGTGCTCTGCGGTGTGCGCCTTCTGCCGAAAGAGGTCCGGGAGCGGTGCTTAGCTCTGCAGAGCACCGTAACTTCGTCTTTAGCCTCTCTTCTCGTCTACATATCAGCAAAAAGCTTTTCCACTCTGTCTGGCAAGGAGAAACTGTGCCAGCACAAAAAACATCTCCCTTCGTGTTCTAGAGGCTGCACGGAGGTCTGCCGAGTGTTTTGCAAGAAGAGAAAGAAAGTTGTCCAAAACAGCTTGCAATCGAATGTTCATGTGATTACAAAAGTCAGGAGAGTGGTCAGGTACTGTTTTCTCTCAGTTGGCAAGCTGCACACACAATCGCAGTGTTGTACAGCTTGTTTCATCACATTTGCGAAGTTGCCGCTCTCTCCGGCTCCCGGAGACGAAGAAGCGGCTCCTTCGCGCAAAGAGGATTCTGCCGCTCATAGTGCTCTGCGGTGTGCGCCTTCTGCCGAAAGAGGCCCGGGAGCTGTGCTTAGCTCTGCGGAGCACCGTACCTTCGTCTTTAGCCTCTCTTCTCGTTACATCTTAGCAAAAAGCTTTTCCACTCTGTCTGGCAAGGAGAAACTGTGCCAGCACAAAAAACATCTCCCATCGTGTTCTAGAGGCTGCACGGAGGTCTGCCGAGTGTTTTGCAAGAAGAGAAAGAAAGTTGTCCAAAACAACTTGCAATCGAATGTTCATGTGATTACAAAAGTCAGGAGAGCGGTCAGGTACTGTTTTCTCTCAGTTGGCAAGCTGCGCACACAATCGCAGTGTTGTACAGCTTGTTTCATCACCTTTGCGAAGTTGCCGCTCTCTCCGGCTCCCGGAGACGAAGAAGCTGCTTCTTCGCGCAAAGACGATTCTGCCGCTCATAGTGCTCTGCGGTGTGCGCCTTCTGCCGAAAGAGGCCCGGGAGCGGTGCTTAGCTCTGCAGAGCACCGTACCTTCGTCTTTAGCCTCTCTTCTCGTCTACATCTTAGCAAAAAGCTTTTCCACTCTCTCTGGCAAGGAGAAACTGTACCAGCACAAAAAAAATCTCCCATCGTGTTCTAGAGGCTGCACGCAGGTCAGCCGAGTGTTTTGCAAGAAGAGAAAGAAAGTTGTCCATAACAGCTTGCAATCGAATATTTATGTGAATAGAAAAGGCAGGAGAGTGGTCAGGTACTCTTTTCTCTCAGTTGGCAAGCTGCGCACACAATCGCAGTGTTGTACAGCTTGTTTCATCACCTTTGCGAAGCTGCCGCTCTCTCCGGCTCCCGGAGACGAAGAAGCTGCTTCTTCGCGCAAAGACGATTCTGCCGCTCACAGTGCTCTGCGGTGTGCGGCTTCTGCCGAAAGAGGCCCGGGACCTGTGCTTAGCTCTGCAGAGCACCGTACCTTCGTCTTTAGCCTCTCTTCTCCTCTACATCTTAGCAAAAAGCTTTTCCACTCTGTCTGGCAAGGAGAAACTGTGCCAGCACAAAAATCATCTCCCATGGTGTTCTAGAGGCTGCACGGAGGTCTGCCGAGTGTTTTGCAAGAAGAGAAAAAAGTTGTCCAAAACAGCTTGCAATCGAATGTTCATGTGATTACAAAAGTCAGGAGAGTGGTCAGGTACTGTTTTCTCTCAGTTGGCAAGCTGCACACACAATCGCAGTGTTGTACAGCTTGTTTCATCACCTTTGCGAAGTTGCCGCTCTCTCCGGCTCCCGGAGACGAAGAAGCGGCTCCTTCGCGCAACGACGATGCTGCCGCTCATAGTGCTCTGCGGTGTGCGCCTTCTGCCGAAAGAGGCCCGGGAGCTGTGCTTAGCTCTGCGGAGCACCGTACCTTCGTCTTTAGCCTCTCTTCTCGTTACATCTTAGCAAAAAGCTTTTCCACTCTGTCTGGCAAGGAGAAACTGTGCCAGCACGAAAAACATCTCCCATCGTGTTCTAGAGGCTGCACGGAGGTCTGCCGAGTGTTTTGCAAGGAGAGAAAGAAAGTTGTCCAAAACAACTTGCAATCCAATGTTCATGATATTAAAAAAGTCAGGAGAGCGGTCAGGTACTGTTTTCTCTCAGTTGGCAAGCTGCGCACACAATCGCAGTGTTGTACAGCTTGTTTCATCACCTTTGCGAAGCTGCCGCTCTCTCCGGCTCCCGGAGACGAAGAAGCTGCTTCTTCGCGCAAAGACGATTCTGCCGCTCACAGTGCTCTGCGGTGTGCGCCTTCTGCCGAAAGAGGTCCGGGAGCGGTGCTTAGCTCTGCAGAGCACCGTACCTTCGTCTTTAGCTTCTCTTCTCCTCTACATCTCAGCAAAAAGCTTTTCCACTCTGTCTGGCAAAGAGAAACTGTGCCAGCACAAAAAACATCTCCCATCGTGTTCTAGAGGCTGCACGGAGGTGTGTCGAGTAATTTGCAAGAAGAGAAAGAAAGTTGTACAAAAGAGCTTGCAATCGAATGTTCATGTGAATTGAAAAGGCAGGAGAGTGGTAGGTAGTGTTTTCTCTCACTTGGCAAGCTGCGCACACAATCGCAGTGTTGTACAGCTTGTTTCATCACCTTTGCGAAGCTGCCGCTCTCTCCGGCTCCCGGAGACCAAGAAGCTGGTTCTTCGCGCAAAGACGATTCTGCCGCTCACAGTGCTCTGCAGTGTGTGTCTTCTGCCGAAAGAGGCCCTGGAGCTGTTCTTAGCTCTGCAGAGCACCGTACCTTCGTCTTTAGCCTCTCTTCTCGTCTACATCTTAGCAAAAAGCTTTTCCACTCTGTCTGGCAAGGAGAAACTGTGCCAGCACAGAAAACATCTCCCATCGTCTTCTAGAGGCTGCACGGATGTCTGCCGAGTGTTTTGCAAGAAGAGAAAGAAAGTTGTCCAAAACAGCTTGCAATCGAATGTTCATGTGATTACAAAAGACAGGAGAGTGGTCAGGTACTGTTTTCTCTCAGTTGGCAAGCTGCGCACACAATCGCAGTGTTGTACCGCTTGTTTCATCACCTTTGCGAAGTTGCCGCTCTCTCCGGCTCCCGGAGACGAAGAAGCTGCTTCTTCGCGCAAAGACGATTCTGCCGCTCACAGTGCTCTGCGGTGTGCGCCTTCTGCCGAAAGACGCCCGGGAGCGGTGCTTAGCTCTGCAGAGCACCGTACCTTCGTCTTTAGCCTCTCTTCTCGTCTACATCTTAGCAAAAAGCTTTTCCACTCTGTCTGGCAAGGAGAAACTGTGCCAGCACAAAAAACATCTCCCATCGTGTTCTAGAGGCTGCACGGAGGTCTGCCGAGTGTTTTGCAAGAAGAGAAAGAAAGTTGTCCAAAACAGCTTGCAATCGAATGTTCATGTGATTACAAAAGTCAGGAGAGTGGTCAGGTACTGTTTTCTCTCAGTTGGCAAGCTGCACACACAATCGCAGTGTTGTACAGTTTGTTTCATCACATTTGCGAAGTTGCCGCTCTCTCCGGCTCCCGGAGACGAAGAAGCGGCTCCTTCGGGCAAAGACGATTCTGCCGCTCATAGTGCTCTGCGGTGTGCGCCTTCTGCCGAAAGAGGCCCGGGAGCGGTGCTTAGCTCTGCGGAGCACCGTACCTTCGTCTTTAGCCTCTCTTCTCGTTACATCTTAGCAAAAAGCTTTTCCACTCTGTCTGGCAAGGAGAAACTGTGCCAGCACAAAAAACATCTCCCATCGTGTTCTAGAGGCTGCACGGAGGTCTGCCGAGTGTTTTGCAAGAAGAGAAAGAAAGTTGTCCAAAACAACTTGCAATCCAATGTTCATGTGATTACAAAAGTCAGGAGAGCGGTCAGGTACTGTTTTCTCTCAGTTGGCAAGCTGCGCACACAATCGCAGTGTTGTACAGCTTGTTTCATCACCTTTGCGAAGTTGCCGCTCTCTCCGGCTCCCGGAGACGAAGAAGCTGCTTCTTCGCGCAAAGACGATTCTGCCGCTCATAGTGCTCTGCGGTGTGCGCCTTCTGCCGAAAGAGGCCCGGGAGCGGTGCTTAGCTCTGCAGAGCACCGTACCTTCGTCTTTAGCCTCTCTTCTCATCTACATCTTAGCAAAAAGCTTTTCCACTCTCTCTGGCAAGGAGAAACTGTACCAGCACAAAAAAAATCTCCCATCATGTTCTAGAGGCTGCACGCAGGTCAGCCGAGTGTTTTGCAGGAAGAGAAAGAAAGTTGTCCAAAACAGCTTGCAATCGAATATTTATGTGAATAGAAAAGGCAGGAGAGTGGTCAGGTACTGTTTTCTCTCATTTGGCAAGCTGCGCACACAATCGCAGTGTTGTACAGCTTGTTTCATCACCTTTGCGAAGCTGCCGCTCTCTCCGGCTCCCGGAGACGAAGAAGCGGCTCCTTCGCGCAAAGACGATTCTGCCGCTCATAGTGCTCTGCGGTGTGCGCCTTCTGCCGAAAGAGGCCCGGGAGCTGTGCTTAGCTCTGCGGAGCACCGTACCTTCGTCTTTAGCCTCTCTTCTCGTTACATCTTAGCAAAAAGCTTTTCCACTCTGTCTGGCAAGGAGAAACTGTGCCAGCACAAAAAACATCTCCCATCGTGTTCTAGAGGCTGCACGGAGGTCTGCCGAGTGTTTTGCAGGAAGAGAAAGAAAGTTGTCCAAAACAACTTGCAATCCAATGTTCATGATATTACAAAAGGCAGGAGAGCGGTCAGGTACTGTTTTCTCTCAGTTGGCAAGCTGCACACACAATCGCAGTGTTGTACAGCTTGTTTCATCACCTTTGCGAAGTTGCCGCTCTCTCCGGCTCCCGGAGACGAAGAAGCTGCTTCTTCGCGCAAAGACGATTCTGCCGCTCACAGTGCTCTGCGGTGTGCGCCTTCTGCCGAAAGACGCCCGGGAGCGGTGCTTAGCTCTGCAGAGCACCGTACCTTCGTCTTTAGCCTCTCTTCTCGTCTACATCTTAGCAAAAAGCTTTTCCACTCTGTCTGGCAAGGAGAAACTGTGCCAGCACAGAAAACATCTCCCATCGTCTTCTAGAGGCGGCACGGAGGTCTGCCGAGTGTTTTGCAAGAAGAGAAAGAAAGTTGTCCAAAACAGCTTGCAATCGAATGTTCATGTGATTACAAAAGTCAGGAGAGTGGTCAGGTACTGTTTTCTCTCAGTTGGCAAGCTGCACACACAATCGCAGTGTTGTACAGCTTGTTTCATCACCTTTGCGAAGTTGCCGCTCTCTCCGGCTCCCGGAGACGAAGAAGCGGCTCCTTCGCGCAAAGACGATTCTGCCGCTCATAGTGCTCTGCGGTGTGCGCCTTCTGCCGAAAGAGGCCCGGGAGCTGTGCTTAGCTCTGCGGAGCACCGAACCTTCGTCTTTAGCCTCTCTTCTCGTTACATCTTAGCAAAAAGCTTTTCCACTCTGTCTGGCAAGGAGAAACTGTGCCAGCACAAAAAACATCTCCCATCGTGTTCTAGAGGCTGCATGGAGGTCTGCCGAGTGTTTTGCAAGGAGAGAAAGAAAGTTGTCCAAAACAACTTGCAATCCAATGTTCATGTTATTACAAAAGTCAGGAGAGCGGTCAGGTACTGTTTTCTCTCAGTTGGCAAGCTGCGCACACAATCGCAGTGTTGTACAGCTTGTTTCATCACCTTTGCCAAGTTGCCGCTCTCTCCGGCTCCCGGAGACGAAGAAGCTGCTTCTTCGCGCAAAGACGATTCTGCCACTCACAGTGCTCTGCAGTGTGTGTCTTCTGCCGAAAGAGGCCCGGGAGCTGTGCTTATCTCTGCAGAGTACCGTACCTTCGTCTTTAGCCTCTCTTCTCGTCTACATCTTAGCAAAAAGCTTTTCCACTCTGTCTGGCAAGGAGAAACTGTGCCAGCACAAAAAACATCTCCCATCGTGTTCTAGAGGCTGCACGGAGGTCTGCCGAGTGTTTTGCAAGAAGAGAAAGAAAGTTGTCCAAAACAGCTTGCAATCGAATATTCATGTGATTACAAAAGGCAGGAGAGCAGTCAGGTACTGTTTTCTCTCAGTTGGCAAGCTGCACACACAATCGCAGTGTTGTACAGCTTGTTTCATCACCTTTGCGAAGTTGCCGCTCTCTCCGGCTCCCCGAGACGAAGAAGCTGCTTCTTCGCGCAAAGACGATTCTGCCGCTCACAGTGCTCTGCGGTGTGTGTCTTCTGCAGAAAGAGGTCCGGGAGCGGTGCTTAGCTCTGCAGAGCACCGTACCTTCGTCTTTAGCCTCTCTTCTCGTCTACATCTTAGCAAAAAGCTTTTCCACTCTGTCTGGCAAGGAGAAACTGTGCCAGCACAGAAAACATCTCCCATCGTGTTCTAAAGGCTGCACGCAGGTCTGCCGAGTGTTTTGCAAGAAGAGAAAGAAAGTTGTCCAAAACAGCTTGCAATCGAATGTTCATGTGAATAGAAAAGGCAGGAGAGTGGTCAGGTACTGTTTTCTCTCAGTTGGCAAGCTGCGCACACAATCGCAGTGTTGTACAGCTTGTTTCATCACCTTTGCGAAGTTGCCGCTCTCTCCGGCTCCCGGAGACGAAGAAGCGGCTCCTTCGCGCAAAGGCGATTCTGCCGCTCATAGTGCTCTGCGGTGTGCGCCTTCTGCCGAAAGACGCCCGGGAGCGGTGCTTAGCTCTGCAGAGCACTGTACCTTCGTCTTTAGCCTCTCTTCTCTTCTACATCTTAGCAAAAAGCTTTTCCACTCTGTCTGGCAAGGAGAAACTGTGCCAGCACAGAAAACATCTCCCATCGTGTTCTAGAAGCTGCACGGAGGTCTGCCGAGTGTTTTGCAAGAAGAGAAAGAAAGTTGTCCGAAACAGCAGGCAATCGAATGTTCATGTGATTACAAAAGTCAGGAGAGTGGTCAGGTACTGTTTTCTCTCAGTTGGCAAGCTGCGCACACAATCGCAGTGTTGTACAGCTTGTTTCATCACCTTTGCCAAGTTGCCGCTCTCTCCGGCTCCCGGAGACGAAGAAGCTGCTTCTTCGCGCAAAGACGATTCTGCCGCTCACAGTGCTCTGCGGTGTGCGCCTTCTGCCGAAAGACGCCCGGGAGCGGTGCTTAGCTCTGCAGAGCACCGTACCTTCGTCTTTAGCCTCTCTTCTCGTCTTCATCTTAGCAAAAAGCTTTTCCACTCTGTCTGGCAAGGAGAAACTGTGCCAGCACAAAAATCATCTCCCATCCTGTTTTAGAGGATGCACGGAGGTCTGCCGAGTGTTTTGCAAGAAGAGAAAGAAAGTTGTCCATAACAGCTTGCAATCGAATGTTCATGTGATTACAAAAGTCAGGAGAGTGGTCAGGTACTGTTTTCTCTCAGTTGGCAAGCTGCACACACAATCGCAGTGTTGTACAGCTTGTTTCATCACCTTTGCGAAGTTGCCGCTCTCTCCGGCTCCCGGAGACGAAGAAGCGGCTCCTTCGCGCAAAGAGGATTCTGCCGCTCACAGTGCTCTGCGGTGTGCGCCTTCTGCCGAAAGAGGCCCGGGAGCTGTGCTTAGCTCTGCGGAGCACCGTACCTTCGTCTTTAGCCTCTCTTCTCGTTACATCTTAGCAAAAAGCTTTTCCACTCTGTCTGGCAAGGAGAAACTGTGCCAGCACAAAAAACATCTCCCATCGTGTTCTAGAGGCTGCACGGAGGTCTGCCGAGTGTTTTGCAAGAAGAGAAAGAAAGTTGTCCAAAACAACTTGCAATCCAATGTTCATGTGATTACAAAAGTCAGGAGAGCGGTCAGGTACTGTTTTCTCTCTGTTGGCAAGCTGCGCACACAATCGCAGTGTTGTACAGCTTGTTTCATCACCTTTGCGAAGTTGCCGCTCTCTCCGGCTCCCGGAGACGAAGAAGCTGCTTCTTCGCGCAAAGACGATTCTGCCGCTCATAGTGCTCTGCGGTGTGCGCCTTCAGCCGAAAGAGGCCCGGGAGCTGTGCTTAGCTCTGCAGAGCACCGTACCTTCGTCTTTAGCCTCTCTTCTCATCTACATCTTAGCAAAAAGCTTTTCCACTCTGTCTGGCAAGGAGAAACTGTACCAGCACAAAAAAAATCTCCCATCGTGTTCTAGAGGCTGCACGCAGGTCAGCCGAGTGTTTTGCAGGAAGAGAAAGAAAGTTGTCCAAAACAGCTTGCAATCGAATATTTATGTGAATAGAAAAGGCAGGAGAGTGGTCAGGTACTGTTTTCTCTCAGTTGGCAAGCTGCGCACACAATCGCAGTGTTGTACAGCTTGTTTCATCGCCTTTGCGAAGCTGCCGCTCTCTCCGGCTCCCGGAGACGAAGAAGCTGCTTCTTCGCGCAAAAAAGATTCTGCCGCTCATAGTGCTCTGCGGTGTGCGCCTTCTGCCGAAAGAGGCCCGGGAGCGGTGCTTAGCTCTGCAGAGCACCGTACCTTCGTCTTTAGCCTCTCTTCTCATCTACATCTTAGCAAAAAGCTTTTCCACTCTGTCTGGCAAGGAGAAACTGTGCAAGCATAGAAAACATCTCCCATCGTGTTCTAGAGGCTGCACTGAGGTCTGCGGAGTGTTCTGCAGAAGAGAAAGAAAGTTGTCCAAAACAGCTTGCAATCGAATGTTCATGTGAATAGAAAAGTCAGGAGAGTGGTCAGGTACTGTTTTCTCTCAGTTGGCAAGCTGCACACACAATCGCAGTGTTGTACAGCTTGTTTCATCACCTTTGCGAAGTTGCCGCTCTCTCCGGCTCCCCGAGACGAAGAAGCTGCTTCTTCGCGCAAAGACGATTCTGCCGCTCACAGTGCTCCGCGGTGTGTGTCTTCTGCAGAAAGAGGTCCGGGAGCTGTGCTTAGCTCTGCGGAGCACCGTACCTTCGTCTTTAGCCTCTCTTCTCGTCTACATCTTAGCAAAAAGCTTTTCCACTCTGTCTGGCAAGGAGAAACTGTGCCAGCACAAAAAATATCTCCCATCGTCTTCTAGAGGCTGCACGGAGGTCTGCCGAGTGTTTTGCAAGAAGAGAAAGAAAGTTGTCCAAAACAGCTTGCAATCGAATGTTCATGTGATTACAAAAGGCAGGAGAGTGGTCAGGTACTGTTTTCTCTCAGTTGGCAAGCTGCGCACACAATCGCAGTGTTGTACAGCTTGTTTCATCACCTTTGCCAAGTTGCCGCTCTCTCCGGCTCCCGGAGACGAAGAAGCTGCTTCTTCGCGCAAAGACGATTCTGCCGCTCATAGTGCTCTGCGGTGTGCGCCTTCTGCCGATAGAGGTCCGGGAGCGGTGCTTAGCTCTGCAGAGCACCGTACCTTCGTCTTTAGCCTCTCTTCTCGTCTACATCTTAGCAAAAAGCTTTTCCACTCTGTCTGGCAAGGAGAAACTGTGCCAGCACAGAAAACATCTCCCATCGTGTTCTAAAGGCTGCACGCAGGTCTGCCGAGTGTTTTGCAAGAAGAGAAAGAAAGTTGTCCAATAGAGCTTGCAATCGAATGTTCATGTGAATAGAAAAGGCAGGAGAGTGGTCAGGTACTGTTTTCTCTCAGTTGGCAAGCTGCGCACACAATCGCAGTGTTGTACAGCTTGTTTCATCACCTTTGCGAAGTTGCCGCTCTCTCCGGCTCCCGGAGACGAAGAAGCGGCTCCTTCGCGCAAAGACGATTCTGCCGCTCATAGTGCTCTGCGGTGTGCGCCTTCTGCCGAAAGAGGCCCGGGAGCGGTGCTTAGCTCTGCAGAGCACTGTACCTTCGTCTTTAGCCTCTCTTCTCGTCTACATCTTAGCAAAAAGCTTTTCCACTCTGTCTGGCAAGGAGAAACTGTGCCAGCACAGAAAACATCTCCCATCGTGTTCTAGAAGCTGCACGGAGGTCTGCCGAGTGTTTTGCAAGAAGAGAAAAAAGTTGTCCGAAACAGCAGGCAATCGAATGTTCATGTAAATAGAAAAGGCAGTAGAGTGGTCAGGTACTGTTTTCTCTCAGTTGGCAAGCTGCGCACACAATCGCAGTGTTGTACAGCTTGTTTCATCACCTTTGCGAAGTTGCCGCTCTCTCCGGCTCCCGGAGACGAAGAAGCTGCTTCTTCGCGCAAAGACGATTCTGCCGCTCATAGTGCTCTGCGGTGTGCGCCTTCTGCCGAAAGAGGCCCGGGAGCGGTGCTTAGCTCTGCGGAGCACCGAACCTTCGTCTTTAGCCTCTCTTCTCGTTACATCTTAGCAAAAAGCTTTTCCACTCTGTCTGGCAAGGAGAAACTGTGCCAGCACAAAAAACATCTCCCATCGTGTTCTAGAGGCTGCACGGAGGTCTGCCGAGTGTTTTGCAAGAAGAGAAAGAAAGTTGTCCAAAACAACTTGCAATCCAATGTTCATGTTATTACAAAAGTCAGGAGAGCGGTCAGGTACTGTTTTCTCTCAGTTGGCAAGCTGCGCACACAATCGCAGTGTTGTACAGCTTGTTTCATCACCTTTGCCAAGTTGCCGATTTCTCCGGCTCCCGGAGACGAAGAAGCTGCTTCTTCGCGCAAAGACGATTCTGCCACTCACAGTGCTCTGCAGTGTGTGTCTTCTGCCGAAAGAGGCCCGGGAGCTGTGCTTATCTCTGCAGAGCACCGTACCTTCGTCTTTAGCCTCTCTTCTCGTCTACATCTTAGCAAAAAGCTTTTCCACTCTGTCTGGCAAGGAGAAACTGTACCAGCACAAAAAACATCTCCCATCGTGTTCTAGAGGCTGCACGGAGGTCTGCCGAGTGTTTTGCAAGAAGAGAAAGAAAGTTGTCCAAAACAGCTTGCAATCGAATGTTCATGTGATTACAAAAGGCAGGAGAATGGTCAGGTACTGTTTTCTCTCAGTTGGCAAGCTGCGCACACAATCGCAGTGTTGTACAGCTTGTTTCATCACCTTTGCGAAGTTGCCGCTCTCTCCGGCTCCCGGAGACGAAGAAGCTGCTTCTTCGCGCAAAGACGATTCTGCCGCTCACAGTGCTCTGCGGTGTGCGCCTTCTGCCGAAAGAGGTCCGGGAGCGGTGCTTAGCTCTGCAGAGCACCGTAACTTCGTCTTCAGCCTCTCTTCTCGTCTACATCTCAGCAAAAAGCTTTTCCACTCTGTCTGGCAAGGAGAAACTGTGCCAGCACAGAAAACATCTCCCATCGTGTTCTAGAGGCTGCACGGATGTCTGCCGAGTGTTTTGCAAGAAGAGAAAGAAAGTTGTCCAAAACAGCTTGCAATCGAATGTTCATGTGATTACAAAAGGCAGGAGAGTGGTCAGGTACTGTTTTCTCTCAGTTGGCAAGCTGCGCACACAATCGCAGTGTTGTACCGCTTGTTTCATCACCTTTGCGAAGTTGCCGCTCTCTCCGGCTCCCGGAGACGAAGAAGCTGCTTCTTTGCGCAAAGACGATTCTGCCGCTCACAGTGCTCTGCGGTGTGCGCCTTCTGCCGAAAGACGCCCGGGAGCGGTGCTTAGCTCTGCAGAGCACCGTACCTTCGTCTTTAGCCTCTCTTCTCGTCTACATCTTAGCAAAAAGCTTTTCCACTCTGTCTGGCAAGGAGAAACTGTGCCAGCACAAAAAACATCTCCCATCGTGTTCTAGAGGCTGCACGGAGGTCTGCCGAGTGTTTTGCAAGAAGAGAAAGAAAGTTGTCCAAAACAGCTTGCAATCGAATGTTCATGTGATTACAAAAGTCAGGAGAGTGGTCAGGTACTGTTTTCTCTCAGTTGGCAAGCTGCACACACAATCGCAGTGTTGTACAGCTTGTTTCATCACATTTGCGAAGTTGCCGCTCTCTCCGGCTCCCGGAGACGAAGAAGCGGCTCCTTCGGGCAAAGACGATTCTGCCGCTCATAGTGCTCTGCGGTGTGCGCCTTCTGCCGAAAGAGGCCCGGGAGCGGTGCTTAGCTCTGCGGAGCACCGTACCTTCGTCTTTAGCCTCTCTTATCGTTACATCTTAGCAAAAAGCTTTTCCACTCTGTCTGGCAAGGAGAAACTGTGCCAGCACAAAAAACGTCTCCCATCGTGTTCTAGAGGCTGCACGGAGGTCTGCCGAGTGTTTTGCAAGAAGAGAAAGAAAGTTGTCCAAAACAACTTGCAATCCAATGTTCATGTGATTACAAAAGTCAGGAGAGCGGTCAGGTACTGTTTTCTCTCAGTTGGCAAGCTGCGCACACAATCGCAGTGTTGTACAGCTTGTTTAATCACCTTTGCGAAGTTGCCGCTCTCTCCGGCTCCCGGAGACGAAGAAGCTGCTTCTTCGCGCAAAGACGATTCTGCCGCTCATAGTGCTCTGCGGTGTGCGCCTTCTGCCGAAAGAGGCCCGGGAGCGGTGCTTAGCTCTGCAGAGCACCGTACCTTCGTCTTTAGCCTCTCTTCTCGTCTACATCTTAGCAAAAAGCTTTTCCACTCTGTCTGGCAAGGAGAAACTGTGCCAGCACAAAAATCATCTCCCATCGTGTTCTAGAGGCTGCACGGAGGTCTGCCGAGTGTTTTGCAAGAAGAGAAAGAAAGTTGTCCAAAACAGCTTGCAATCGAATGTTCATGTGATTACAAAAGTCAGGAGAGTGGTCAGGTACTGTTTTCTCTCAGTTGGCAAGCTGCGCACACAATCGCAGTGTTGTACAGCTTGTTTCATCACCTTTGCGAAGCTGCCGCTCTCTCCGGCTCCCGGAGACGAAGAAGCTGCTTCTTCGCGCAAAGACGATTCTGCCGCTCACAGTGCTCTGCGGTGTGCGCCTTCTGCCGAAAGAGGTCCGGGAGCGGTGCTTAGCACTGCAGAGCACCGTAACTTCGTCTTTAGCCTCTCTTCTCGTCTACATCTTAGCAAAAAGCTTTTCCACTCTGTCTGGCAAGGAGAAACTTTGCCAGCACAGAAAACATCTCCCATCGTGTTCTAGAGGCTGCACGGAGGTCTGCCGAGTGTTTTGCAAGAAGAGAAAGAAAGTTGTCCAAAACAGCTTGCAATCGAATGTTCATGGGAATAGAAAAGGCAGGAGAGTGGTAAGGTACTGTTTTCTCTCAGTTGGCAAGCTGCGCACACAATCGCAGTGTTGTACAGCTTGTTTCATCACCTTTGCGAAGTTGGCGCTCTCTCCGGCTCCCGGAGACGAAGAAGCTGCTTCTTCGCGCAAAGACGATTCTGCCGCTCACAGTGCTCTGCAGCGTGTGTCTTCTGCCGAAAGAGGCCCGGGACCTGTGCGTAGCTCTGCAGAGCACCGTACCTTCGTCTTTAGCCTCTCTTCTCGTCTACATCTTAGCAAAAAGCTTTTCCACTCTGTCTGGCAAGGAGAAACTGTACCAGCACAAAAAGCATCTCCCATCATGTTCTAGAGGCTGCACGGAGGTCTGCCGAGTGTTTTGCAAGAAGAGAAAGAAAGTTGTCCAAAACAGCTTGCAATCGAATGTTCAAGTGAATAGAAAAGGCAGGAGAGTGGTCAGGTACTGTTTTCTCTCAGTTGGCAAACTGCGCACACAATCGCAGTGTTGTACAGCTTGTTTCATCACCTTTGCGAAGTTGCCGCTCTCTCCGGCTCCCGGAGACGAAGAAGCTGCTTCTTCGCGCAAAGACGATTCTGCCGCTCACAGTGCTCTGCGGTGTGCGCCTTCTGCCGAAAGAGGTCCGGGAGCTGTGCTTAGCTCTGCGGAGCACCGTACCTTCGTCTTCAGCCTCTCTTCTCGTCTACATCTCAGCAAAAAGCTTTTCCAATCTGTCTGGCAAGGAGAAACTGTGCCAGCACAGAAAACATCTCCCATCGTGTTCTAGAGGCTGCACGGAGGTCTGCCGAGTGTTTTGCAAGAAGAGAAAGAAAGTTGTCCAAAACAGCTTGCAATCCAATGTTCATGTGATTACAAAAGTCAGGAGAGTGGTCAGGTACTGTTTTCTCTCAGTTGGCAAGCTGCGCACACAATCGCAGTGTTGTACAGCTTGTTTCATCACCTTTGCCAAGTTGCCGCTCTCTCCGGCTCCCGGAGACGAAGAAGCTGCTTCTTCGCGCAAAGACGATTCTGCCGCTCACAGTGCTCTGCGGTGTGCGCCTTCTGCCGAAAGACGCCCGGGAGCGATGCTTAGCTCTGCAGAGCACCGTACCTTCGTCTTTAGCCTCTCTTCTCGTCTACATCTTAGCAAAAAGCTTTTCCACTCTGTCTGGCAAGGAGAAACTGTGCCAGCACAAAAAACATCTCCCATCGTGTTCTAGAGGCTGCACGGAGGTCTGCCGAGTGTTTTGCAAGAAGAGAAAGAAAGTTGTCCAAAACAGCTTGCAATCGAATGTTCATGTGATTACAAAAGTCAGGAGAGTGGTCAGGTACTGTTTTCTCTCAGTTGGCAAGCTGCGCACACAATCGCAGTGTTGTACAGCTTGTTTCATCACCTTTGCCAAGTTGCCGCTCTCTCCGGCTCCCGGAGACGAAGAAGCTGCTTCTTCGCGCAAAGACGATTCTGCCGCTCATAGTGCTCTGCGGTGTGCGCCTTCTGCCGATAGAGGTCCGGGAGCGGTGCTTAGCTCTGCAGAGCACCGTACCTTCGTCTTTAGCCTCTCTTCTCGTCTACATCTTAGCAAAAAGCTTTTCCACTCTGTCTGGCAAGGAGAAACTGTGCCAGCACAGAAAACATCTCCCATCGTGTTCTAAAGGCTGCACGGAGGTCTGCCGAGTGTTTTGCAAGAAGAGAAAGAAAGTTGTCCAAAACAGCTTGCAATCGAATGTTCATGTGATTACAAAAGGCAGGAGAGTGGTCAGGTACTGTTTTCTCTCAGTTGGCAAGCTGCGCACACAATCGCAGTGTTGTACAGCTTGTTTCATCACCTTTGCGAAGTTGCCGCTCTCTCCGGCTCCCGGAGACGAAGAAGCGGCTCCTTCGCGCAAAGACGATTCTGCCGCTCATAGTGCTCTGCGGTGTGCGCCTTCTGCCGAAAGAGGCCCGGGAGCGGTGCTTAGCTCTGCAGAGCACTGTACCTTCGTCTTTAGCCTCTCTTCTCGTCTACATCTTAGCAAAAAGCTTTTCCACTCTGTCTGGCAAGGAGAAACTGTGCCAGCACAGAAAACATCTCCCATCGTGTTCTAGAAGCTGCACGGAGGTCTGCCGAGTGTTTTGCAAGAAGAGAAAAAAGTTGTCCGAAACAGCAGGCAATCGAATGTTCATGTAAATAGAAAAGGCAGTAGAGTGGTCAGGTACTGTTTTCTCTCAGTTGGCAAGCTGCGCACACAATCGCAGTGTTGTACAGCTTGTTTCATCACCTTTGCGAAGTTGCCGCTCTCTCCGGCTCCCGGAGACGAAGAAGCTGCTTCTTCGCGCAAAGACGATTCTGCCGCTCACAGTGCTCTGCGGTGTGCGCCTTCTGCCGAAAGAGGTCCGGGAGCGGTGCTTAGCTCTGCAGAGCACCGTACCTTCGTCTTCAGCCTCTCTTCTCGTCTATATCTCAGCAAAAAGCTTTTCCACTCTGTCTGGCAAGGAGAAACTGTGCCAGCACAGAAAACATCTCCCATCGTGTTCTAAAGGCTGCACGGAGGTCTGCCGAGTGTTTTGCAAGAAGAGAAAGAAAGTTGTCCAATAGAGCTTGCAATCGAATGTTCATGTGAATAGAAAAGGCAGGAGAGTGGTCAGGTACTGTTTTCTCTCAGTTGGCAAGCTGCGCACACAATCGCAGTGTTGTACAGCTTGTTTCATCACCTTTGCGAAGTTGCCGCTCTCTCCGGCTCCCGGAGACGAAGAAGCGGCTCCTTCGCGCAAAGACGATTCTGCCGCTCATAGTGCTCTGCGGTGTGCGCCTTCTGCCGAAAGAGGCCCGGGAGCGGTGCTTAGCTCTGCAGAGCACTGTACCTTCGTCTTTAGCCTCTCTTCTCGTCTACATCTTAGCAAAAAGCTTTTCCAATCTGTCTGGCAAGGAGAAACTGTGCCAGCACAGAAAACATCTCCCATCGTGTTCTAGAAGCTGCACGGAGGTCTGCCGAGTGTTTTGCAAGAAGAGAAAAAACTTGTCCGAAACAGCAGGCAATCGAATGTTCATGTAAATAGAAAAGGCAGTAGAGTGGTCAGGTACTGTTTTCTCTCAGTTGGCAAGCTGCGCACACAATCGCAGTGTTGTACAGCTTGTTTCATCACCTTTGCGAAGTTGCCGCTCTCTCCGGCTCCCGGAGACGAAGAAGCTGCTTCTTCGCGCAAAGACGATTCTGCCGCTCATAGTGCTCTGCGGTGTGCGCCTTCTGCCGAAAGAGGCCCGGGAGCGGTGCTTAGCTCTGCGGAGCACCGAACCTTCGTCTTTAGCCTCTCTTCTCGTTACATCTTAGCAAAAAGCTTTTCCACTCTGTCTGGCAAGGAGAAACTGTGCCAGCACAAAAAACATCTCCCATCGTGTTCTAGAGGCTGCACGGAGGTCTGCCGAGTGTTTTGCAAGAAGAGAAAGAAAGTTGTCCAAAACAACTTGCAATCCAATGTTCATGTTATTACAAAAGTCAGGAGAGCGGTCAGGTACTGTTTTCTCTCAGTTGGCAAGCTGCGCACACAATCGCAGTGTTGTACAGCTTGTTTCATCACCTTTGCCAAGTTGCCGATTTCTCCGGCTCCCGGAGACGAAGAAGCTGCTTCTTCGCGCAAAGACGATTCTGCAACTTACAGTGCTCTGCAGTGTGTGTCTTCTGCCGAAAGAGGCCCGGGAGCTGTGCTTATCTCTGCAGAGCACCGTACCTTCGTCTTTAGCCTCTCTTCTCGTCTACATCTTAGCAAAAAGCTTTTCCACTCTGTCTGGCAAGGAGAAACTGTGCCAGCACAAAAAACATCTCCCATCGTGTTCTAGAGGCTGCACGGAGGTCTGCCGAGTGTTTTGCAAGAAGAGAAAGAAAGTTGTCCAAAACAGCTTGCAATCGAATGTTCATGTGATTACAAAAGGCAGGAGAATGGTCAGGTACTGTTTTCTCTCAGTTGGCAAGCTGCGCACACAATCGCAGTGTTGTACAGCTTGTTTCATCACCTTTGCGAAGTTGCCGCTCTCTCCGGCTCCCGGAGACGAAGAAGCTGCTTCTTCGCGCAAAGACGATTCTGCCGCTCACAGTGCTCTGCGGTGTGCGCCTTCTGCCGAAAGAGGTCCGGGAGCGGTGCTTAGCTCTGCAGAGCACCGTACCTTCGTCTTCAGCCTCTCTTCTCGTCTACATCTCAGCAAAAAGCTTTTCCACTCTGTCTGGCAAGGAGAAACTGTGCCAGCACAGAAAACATCTCCCATCGTGTTCTAGAGGCTGCACGGAGGTCTGCCGAGTGTTTTGCAAGAAGAGAAAGAAAGTTGTCCAAAACAGCTTGCAATCGAATGTTCATGTGATTACAAAAGTCAGGAGAGTGGTCAGGTACTGTTTTCACTCATTTGGCAAGCTGCGCACACAATCGCAGTGTTGTACAGCTTGTTTCATCACCTTTGCGAAGTTGCTGCTCTCTCCGGCTCCCGGAGACGAAGAAGCTGCTTCTTCGCGCAAAGACGATTCTGCCGCTCATAGTGCTCTGCGGTGTGCGCCTTCTGCCGAAAGAGGCCCGGGAGCGGTGCTTAGCTCTGCAGAGCACCGTACCTTCGTCTTTAGCCTCTCTTCTCGTCTACATCTTAGCAAAAAGCTTTTCCACTCTGTCTGGCAAGGAGAAACTGTGCCAGCACAGAAAACATCTCCCATCGTGTTCTAGAGGCTGCACGGATGTCTGCCGAGTGTTTTGCAAGAAGAGAAAGAAAGTTGTCCAAAACAGCTTGCAATCGAATGTTCATGTGATTACAAAAGGCAGGAGAGTGGTCAGGTACTGTTTTCTCTCAGTTGGCAAGCTGCGCACACAATCGCAGTGTTGTACCGCTTGTTTCATCACCTTTGCGAAGTTGCCGCTCTCTCCGGCTCCCGGAGACGAAGAAGCTGCTTCTTCGCGCAAAGACGATTCTGCCGCTCACAGTGCTCTGCGGTGTGCGCCTTCTGCCGAAAGACGCCCGGGAGCGGTGCTTAGCTCTGCAGAGCACCGTACCTTCGTCTTTAGCCTCTCTTCTCGTCTACATCTTAGCAAAAAGCTTTTCCACTCTGTCTGGCAAGGAGAAACTGTGCCAGCACAAAAATCATCTCCCATCGTGTTCTAGAGGCTGCACGGAGGTCTGCCGAGTGTTTTGCAAGAAGAGAAAGAAAGTTGTCCAAAACAGCTTGCAATCGAATGTTCATGTGATTACAAAAGTCAGGAGAGTGGTCAGGTACTGTTTTCTCTCAGTTGGCAAGCTGCACACACAATCGCAGTGTTGTACAGCTTGTTTCATCACATTTGCGAAGTTGCCGCTCTCTCCGGCTCCCGGAGACGAAGAAGCGGCTCCTTCGGGCAAAGACGATTCTGCCGCTCATAGTGCTCTGCGGTGTGCGCCTTCTGCCGAAAGAGGCCCGGGAGCGGTGCTTAGCTCTGCGGAGCACCGTACCTTCGTCTTTAGCCTCTCTTATCGTTACATCTTAGCAAAAAGCTTTTCCACTCTGTCTGGCAAGGAGAAACTGTGCCAGCACAAAAAACATCTCCCATCGTGTTCTAGAGGCTGCACGGAGGTCTGCCGAGTGTTTTGCAAGAAGAGAAAGAAAGTTGTCCAAAACAACTTGCAATCCAATATTCATGTGATTACAAAAGTCAGGAGAGCGGTCAGGTACTGTTTTCTCTCAGTTGGCAAGCTGCGCACACAATCGCAGTGTTGTACAGCTTGTTTCATCACCTTTGCGAAGTTGCCGCTCTCTCCGGCTCCCGGAGACGAAGAAGCTGCTTCTTCGCGCAAAGACGATTCTGCCGCTCATAGTGCTCTGCGGTGTGCGCCTTCTGCCGAAAGAGGCCCGGGAGCGGTGCTTAGCTCTGCAGAGCACCGTACCTTCGTCTTTAGCCTCTCTTCTCGTCTACATCTTAGCAAAAAGCTTTTCCACTCTGTCTGGCAAGGAGAAACTGTTCCAGCACAGAAAACACCTCCCATCGTGTTCTAGAGACTGCACGCAGGTCTGCCGAGTGTTTTGCAAGAAGAGAAAGAAAGTTGTCCAAAACAGCTTGCAATCGAATGTTCATGTGATTACAAAAGGCAGGAGAGTGGTCAGGTACTGTTTTCTCTCAGTTGGCAAGCTGCGCACACAATCGCAGTGTTGTACAGCTTGTTTCATCACCTTTGCGAAGTTGCCGCTCTCTCCGGCTCCCGGAGACGAAGAAGCTGCTTCTTCGCCCAAAGACGATTCTGCCGCTCACAGTGCTCTGCGGTGTGCGCCTTCTGCCGAAAGACGCCCGGGAGCGGTGCTTAGCTCTGCAGAGCACCGTACCTTCGTCTTTAGCCTCTCTTCTCGTCTACATCTTAGCAAAAAGCTTTTCCACTCTGTCTGGCAAGGAGAAACTGTGCCAGCACAAAAATCATCTCCCATCGTGTTCTAGAGGCTGCACAGAGGTCTGCCGAGTGTTTTGCAAGAAGAGAAAGAAAGTTGTCCAAAACAACTTGCAATCGAATGTTCATGGGAATAGAAAAGGCAGGAGAGTGGTAAGGTACTGTTTTCTCTCAGTTGGCAAGCTGCGCACACAATCGCAGTGTTGTACAGCTTGTTTCATCACCTTTGCGAAGTTGCCGCTCTCTCCGGCTCCCGGAGACGAAGAAGCTGCTTCTTCGCGCAAAGACGATTCTGCCGCTCACAGTGCTCTGCAGCGTGTGTCTTCTGCCGAAAGAGGCCCGGGACCTGTGCGTAGCTCTGCAGAGCACCGTACCTTCGTCTTTAGCCTCTCTTCTCGTCTACATCTTAGCAAAAAGCTTTTCCACTCTGTCTGGCAAGGAGAAACTGTACCAGCACAAAAAACATCTCCCATCATGTTCTAGAGGCTGCACGGAGGTCTGCCGAGTGTTTTGCAAGAAGAGAAAGAAAGTTGTCCAAAACAGCTTGCAATCGAATGTTCAAGTGAATAGAAAAGGCAGGAGAGTGGTCAGGTACTGTTTTCTCTCAGTTGGCAAACTGCGCACACAATCGCAGTGTTGTACAGCTTGTTTCATCACCTTTGCGAAGTTGCCGCTCTCTCCGGCTCCCGGAGACGAAGAAGCTGCTTCTTCGCGCAAAGACGATTCTGCCGCTCACAGTGCTCTGCGGTGTGCGCCTTCTGCCGAAAGAGGTCCGGGAGCGGTGCTTAGCTCTGCGGAGCACCGTACCTTCGTCTTCAGCCTCTCTTCTCGTCTACATCTCAGCAAAAAGCTTTTCCAATCTGTCTGGCAAGGAGAAACTGTGCCAGCACAGAAAACATCTCCCATCGTGTTCTAGAGGCTGCACGGAGGTCTGCCGAGTGTTTTGCAAGAAGAGAAAGAAAGTTGTCCAAAACAGCTTGCAATCCAATGTTCATGTGATTACAAAAGTCAGGAGAGTGGTCAGGTACTGTTTTCTCTCAGTTGGCAAGCTGCGCACACAATCGCAGTGTTGTACAGCTTGTTTCATCACCTTTGCCAAGTTGCCGCTCTCTCCGGCTCCCGGAGACGAAGAAGCTGCTTCTTCGCGCAAAGACGATTCTGCCGCTCACAGTGCTCTGCGGTGTGCGCCTTCTGCCGAAAGACGCCCGGGAGCGATGCTTTGCTCTGCAGAGCACCGTACCTTCGTCTTTAGCCTCTCTTCTCGTCTACATCTTAGCAAAAAGCTTTTCCACTCTGTCTGGCAAGGAGAAACTGTGCCAGCACAAAAAACATCTCCCATCGTGTTCTAGAGGCTGCACGGAGGTCTGCCGAGTGTTTTGCAAGAAGAGAAAGAAAGTTGTCCAAAACAGCTTGCAATCGAATGTTCATGTGATTACAAAAGTCAGGAGAGTGGTCAGGTACTGTTTTCTCTCAGTTGGCAAGCTGCACACACAATCGCAGTGTTGTACAGCTTGTTTCATCACATTTGCGAAGTTGCCGCTCTCTCCGGCTCCTGGAGACGAAGAAGCGGCTCCTTCGCGCAAAGACGATTCTGCCGCTCATAGTGCTCTGCGGTGTGCGCCTTCTGCCGAAAGAGGCCCGGGAGCTGTGCTTAGCTCTGCGGAGCACCGTACCTTCGTCTTTAGCCTCTCTTCTCGTTACATCTTAGCAAAAAGCTTTTCCACTCTGTCTGGCAAGGAGAAACTGTGCCAGCACAAAAAATATCTCCCATCGTCTTCTAGAGGCTGCACGGAGGTCTGCCGAGTGTTTTGCAAGAAGAGAAAGAAAGTTGTCCAAAACAGCTTGCAATCGAATGTTCATGTGATTACAAAAGGCAGGAGAGTGGTCAGGTACTGTTTTCTCTCAGTTGGCAAGCTGCGCACACAATCGCAGTGTTGTACAGCTTGTTTCATCACCTTTGCCAAGTTGCCGCTCTCTCCGGCTCCCGGAGACGAAGAAGCTGCTTCTTCGCGCAAAGACGATTCTGCCGCTCATAGTGCTCTGCGGTGTGCGCCTTCTGCCGATAGAGGTCCGGGAGCGGTGCTTAGCTCTGCAGAGCACCGTACCTTCGTCTTTAGCCTCTCTTCTCGTCTACATCTTAGCAAAAAGCTTTTCCACTCTGTCTGGCAAGGAGAAACTGTGCCAGCACAGAAAACATCTCCCATCGTGTTCTAAAGGCTGCACAGAGGTCTGCCGAGTGTTTTGCAAGAAGAGAAAGAAAGTTGTCCAAAACAGCTTGCAATCGAATGTTCATGTGAATAGAAAAGGCAGGAGAGTGGTCAGGTACTGTTTTCTCTCAGTTGGCAAGCTGCGCACACAATCGCAGTGTTGTACAGCTTGTTTCATCACCTTTGCGAAGTTGCCGCTCTCTCCGGCTCCCGGAGACGAAGAAGCGGCTCCTTCGCGCAAAGACGATTCTGCCGCTCATAGTGCTCTGCGGTGTGCGCCTTCTGCCGAAAGACGCCCGGGAGCGGTGCTTAGCTCTGCAGAGCACTGTACCTTCGTCTTTAGCCTCTCTTCTCGTCTACATCTTAGCAAAAAGCTTTTCCACTCTGTCTGGCAAGGAGAAACTGTGCCAGCACAGAAAACATCTCCCATCGTGTTCTAGAAGCTGCACGGAGGTCTGCCGAGTGTTTTGCAAGAAGAGAAAGAAAGTTGTCCGAAACAGCAGGCAATCGAATGTTCATGTGATTACAAAAGTCAGGAGAGTGGTCAGGTACTGTTTTCTCTCAGTTGGCAAGCTGCGCACACAATCGCAGTGTTGTACAGCTTGTTTAATCACCTTTGCGAAGTTGCCGCTCTCTCCGGCTCCCGGAGACGAAGAAGCTGCTTCTTCGCGCAAAGACGATTCTGCCGCTCACAGTGCTCTGCGGTGTGCGCCTTCTGCCGAAAGACGCCCGGGAGCGGTGCTTAGCTCTGCAGAGCACCGTACCTTCGTCTTTAGCCTCTCTTCTCGTTACATCTTAGCAAAAAGCTTTTCCACTCTGTCTGGCAAGAAGAAACTGTGCCAGCACAAAAAACATCTCCCATCGTGTTCTAGAGGCTGCACGGAGGTCTGCCGAGTGTTTTGCAAGAAGAGAAAGAAAGTTGTCCAAAACAGCTTGCAATCGAATGTTCATGTGATTACAAAAGGCAGGAGAATGGTCAGGTACTGTTTTCTCTCAGTTGGCAAGCTGCGCACACAATCGCAGTGTTGTACAGCTTGTTTCATCACCTTTGCGAAGTTGCCGCTCTCTCCGGCTCCCGGAGACGAAGAAGCTGCTTCTTCGCGCAAAGACGATTCTGCCGCTCATAGTGCTCTGCGGTGTGCGCCTTCTGCCGAAAGAGGTCCGGGAGCGGTGCTTAGCTCTGCAGAGCACCGTACCTTCGTCTTCAGCCTCTCTTCTCGTCTACATCTCAGCAAAAAGCTTTTCCACTCTGTCTGGCAAGGAGAAACTGTGCCAGCACAGAAAACATCTCCCATCGTGTTCTAGAGGCTGCACGGAGGTCTGCCGAGTGTTTTGCAAGAAGAGAAAGAAAGTTGTCCAAAACAGCTTGCAATCGAATGTTCATGTGATTACAAAAGGCAGGAGAATGGTCAGGTACTGTTTTCTCTCAGTTGGCAAGCTGCGCACACAATCGCAGTGTTGTACAGCTTGTTTCATCACCTTTGCGAAGTTGCCGCTCTCTCCGGCTCCCGGAGACGAAGAAGCTGCTTCTTCGCGCAAAGACGATTCTGCCGCTCATAGTGCTCTGCGGTGTGCGCCTTCTGCCGAAAGAGGTCCGGGAGCGGTGCTTAGCTCTGCAGAGCACCGTACCTTCGTCTTCAGCCTCTCTTCTCGTCTACATCTCAGCAAAAAGCTTTTCCACTCTGTCTGGCAAGGAGAAACTGTGCCAGCACAGAAAACATCTCCCATCGTGTTCTAGAGGCTGCACGGAGGTCTGCCGAGTGTTTTGCAAGAAGAGAAAGAAAGTTGTCCAAAACAGCTTGCAATCGAATGTTCATGTGATTACAAAAGTCAGGAGAGTGGTCAGGTACTGTTTTCACTCAGTTGGCAAGCTGCGCACACAATCGCAGTGTTGTACAGCTTGTTTCATCACCTTTGCGAAGTTGCCGCTCTCTCCGGCTCCCGGAGACGAAGAAGCTGCTTCTTCGCGCAAAGACGATTCTGCCGCTCATAGTGCTCTGCGGTGTGCGCCTTCTGCCGAAAGAGGTCCGGGAGCGGTGCTTAGCTCTGCAGAGCACCGTACCTTCGTCTTTAGCCTCTCTTCTCGTCTACATCTTAGCAAAAAGCTTTTCCACTCTGTCTGGCAAGGAGAAACTGTGCCAGCACAGAAAACATCTCCCATCGTCTTCTAGAGGCTGCACGGATGTCTGCCGAGTGTTTTGCAAGAAGAGAAAGAAAGTTGTCCAAAACAGCTTGCAATCGAATGTTCATGTGATTACAAAAGGCAGGAGAGTGGTCAGGTACTGTTTTCTCTCAGTTGGCAAGCTGCGCACACAATCGCAGTGTTGTACCGCTTGTTTCATCACCTTTGCGAAGTTGCCGCTCTCTCCGGCTCCCGGAGACGAAGAAGCTGCTTCTTCGCGCAAAGACGATTCTGCCGCTCACAGTGCTCTGCGGTGTGCGCCTTCTGCCGAAAGACGCCCGGGAGCGGTGCTTAGCTCTGCAGAGCACCGTACCTTCGTCTTTAGCCTCTCTTCTCGTCTACATCTTAGCAAAAAGCTTTTCCACTCTGTCTGGCAAGGAGAAACTGTGCCAGCACAAAAAACATCTCCCATCGTGTTCTAGAGGCTGCACGGAGGTCTGCCGAGTGTTTTGCAAGAAGAGAAAGAAAGTTGTCCAAAACAGCTTGCAATCGAATGTTCATGTGATTACAAAAGTCAGGAGAGTGGTCAGGTACTGTTTTCTCTCAGTTGGCAAGCTGCACACACAATCGCAGTGTTGTACAGCTTGTTTCATCACATTTGCGAAGTTGCCGCTCTCTCCGGCTCCCGGAGACGAAGAAGCGGCTCCTTCGGGCAAAGACGATTCTGCCGCTCATAGTGCTCTGCGGTGTGCGCCTTCTGCCGAAAGAGGCCCGGGAGCGGTGCTTAGCTCTGCGGAGCACCGTACCTTCGTCTTTAGCCTCTCTTATCGTTACATCTTAGCAAAAAGCTTTTCCACTCTGTCTGGCAAGGAGAAACTGTGCCAGCACAAAAAACATCTCCCATCATGTTCTAGAGGCTGCACGGAGGTCTGCCGAGTGTTTTGCAAGAAGAGAAAGAAAGTTGTCCAAAACAACTTGCAATCCAATGTTCATGTGATTACAAAAGTCAGGAGAGTGGTCAGGTACTGTTTTCTCTCAGTTGGCAAGCTGCGCACACAATCGCAGTGTTGTACAGCTTGTTTCATCACCTTTGCGAAGTTGCCGCTCTCTCCGGCTCCCGGAGACGAAGAAGCTGCTTCTTCGCGCAAAGACGATTCTGCCGCTCATAGTGCTCTGCGGTGTGCGCCTTCTGCCGAAAGACGCCCGGGAGCGGTGCTTAGCTCTGCAGAGCACCGTACCTTCGTCTTTAGCCTCTCTTCTCGTCTACATCTTAGCAAAAAGCTTTTCCACTCTGTCTGGCAAGGAGAAACTGTGCCTGCACAGAAAACACCTCCCATCGTGTTCTAGAGACTGCACGGAGGTCTGCCGAGTGTTTTGCAAGAAGAGAAAGAAAGTTGTCCAAAACAGCTTGCAATCGAATGTTCATGTGATTACAAAAGGCAGGAGAGTGGTCAGGTACTGTTTTCTCTCAGTTGGCAAGCTGCGCACACAATCGCAGTGTTGTACAGCTTGTTTCATCACCTTTGCGAAGTTGCCGCTCTCTCCGGCTCCCGGAGACGAAGAAGCTGCTTCTTCGCGCAAAGACGATTCTGCCGCTCACAGTGCTCTGCGGTGTGCGCCTTCTGCCGAAAGACGCCCGGGAGCGGTGCTTAGCTCTGCAGAGCACCGTACCTTCGTCTTTAGCCTCTCTTCTCGTCTACATCTTAGCAAAAAGCTTTTCCACTCTGTCTGGCAAGGAGAAACTGTGCCAGCACAAAAATCATCTCCCATCGTGTTCTAGAGGCTGCACGGAGGTCTGCCGAGTGTTTTGCAAGAAGAGAAAGAAAGTTGTCCAAAACAGCTTGCAATCGAATGTTCATGTGATTACAAAAGTCAGGAGAGTGGTCAGGTACTGTTTTCTCTCAGTTGGCAAGCTGCGCACACAATCGCAGTGTTGTACAGCTTGTTTCATCACCTTTGCGAAGTTGCCGCTCTCTCCGGCTCCTGGAGACGAAGAAGCTGCTTCTTCGCGCAAAGACGATTCTGCCGCTCACAGTGCTCTGCGGTGTGCGCCTTCTGCCGAAAGAGGTCCGGGAGCGGTGCTTAGCACTGCAGAGCACCGTAACTTCGTCTTTAGCCTCTCTTCTCATCTACATCTTAGCAAAAAGCTTTTCCACTCTGTCTGGCAAGGAGAAACTTTGCCAGCACAGAAAACATCTCCCATCGTGTTCTAGAGGCTGCACGGAGGTCTGCCGAGTGTTTTGCAAGAAGAGAAAGAAAGTTGTCCAAAACTGCTTGCAATCCAATGTTCATGTGATTACAAAAGTCAGGAGAGTGGTCAGGTACTGTTTTCTCTCAGTTGGCAAGCTGCGCACACAATCGCAGTGTTGTACAGCTTGTTTCATCACCTTTGCGAAGTTGCCGCTCTCTCCGGCTCCCGGAGATGAAGAAGCTGCTTCTTCGCGCAAAGACGATTCTGCCGCTCACAGTGCTCTGCGGTGTGCGCCTTCTGCCGAAAGACGCCCGGGAGCTGTGCTTAGCTCTGCAGAGCACCGTACCTTCGTCTTTAGCCTCTCTTCTCGTCTACATCTTAGCAAAAAGCTTTTCCACTCTGTCTGGCAAGGAGAAACTGTGCCAGCACAAAAAACATCTCCCATCGTGTTCTAGAGGCTGCACGGAGGTCTGCCGAGTGTTTTGCAAGAAGAGAAAGAAAGTTGTCCAAAACAGCTTGCAATCGAATGTTCATGTGATTACAAAAGTCAGGAGAGTGGTCAGGTACTGTTTTCTCTCAGTTGGCAAGCTGCACACACAATCGCAGTGTTGTACAGCTTGTTTCATCACATTTGCGAAGTTGCCGCTCTCTCCGGCTCCTGGAGACGAAGAAGCGGCTCCTTCGCGCAAAGACGATTCTGCCGCTCATAGTGCTCTGCGGTGTGCGCCTTCTGCCGAAAGAGGCCCGGGAGCTGTGCTTAGCTCTGCGGAGCACCGTACCTTCGTCTTTAGCCTCTCTTCTCGTTACATCTTAGCAAAAAGCTTTTCCACTCTGTCTGGCAAGGAGAAACTGTGCCAGCACAAAAAACATCTCCCATCGTGTTCTAGAGGCTGCACGGAGGTCTGCCGAGTGTTTTGCAGGAAGAGAAAGAAAGTTGTCCAAAACAACTTGCAATCCAATGTTCATGATATTACAAAAGTCAGGAGAGCGGTCAGGTACTGTTTTCTCTCAGTTGGCAAGCTGCACACACAATCGCAGTGTTGTACAGCTTGTTTCATCACCTTTGCGAAGTTGCCGCTCTCTCCGGCTCCCGGAGACGAAGAAGCTGCTTCTTCGCGCAAAGACGATTCTGCCGCTCACAGTGCTCTGCGGTGTGCGCCTTCTGCCGAAAGACGCCCGGGAGCGGTGCTTAGCTCTGCAGAGCACCGTACCTTCGTCTTTAGCCTCTCTTCTCGTCTACATCTTAGCAAAAAGCTTTTCCACTCTGTCTGGCAAGGAGAAACTGTGCCAGCACAAAAAACATCTCCCATCGTGTTCTAGAGGCGGCACGGAGGTCTGCCGAGTGTTTTGCAAGAAGAGAAAGAAAGTTGTCCAAAACAGCTTGCAATCGAATGTTCATGTGATTACAAAAGTCAGGAGAGTGGTCAGGTACTGTTTTCTCTCAGTTGGCAAGCTGCACACACAATCGCAGTGTTGTACAGCTTGTTTCATCACATTTGCGAAGTTGCCGCTCTCTCCGGCTCCTGGAGACGAAGAAGCGGCTCCTTCGCGCAAAGACGATTCTGCCGCTCATAGTGCTCTGCGGTGTGCGCCTTCTGCCGAAAGAGGCCCGGGAGCTGTGCTTAGCTCTGCGGAGCACCGTACCTTCGTCTTTAGCCTCTCTTCTCGTTACATCTTAGCAAAAAGCTTTTCCACTCTGTCTGGCAAGGAGAAACTGTGCCAGCACAAAAAATATCTCCCATCGTCTTCTAGAGGCTGCACGGAGGTCTGCCGAGTGTTTTGCAAGAAGAGAAAGAAAGTTGTCCAAAACAGCTTGCAATCGAATGTTCATGTGATTACAAAAGGCAGGAGAGTGGTCAGGTACTGTTTTCTCTCAGTTGGCAAGCTGCGCACACAATCGCAGTGTTGTACAGCTTGTTTCATCACCTTTGCCAAGTTGCCGCTCTCTCCGGCTCCCGGAGACGAAGAAGCTGCTTCTTCGCGCAAAGACGATTCTGCCGCTCATAGTGCTCTGCGGTGTGCGCCTTCTGCCGATAGAGGTCCGGGAGCGGTGCTTAGCTCTGCAGAGCACCGTACCTTCGTTTTTAGCCTCTCTTCTCGTCTACATCTTAGCAAAAAGCTTTTCCACTCTGTCTGGCAAGGAGAAACTGTGCCAGCACAAAAAACATCTCCCATCGTGTTCTAGAGGCGGCACGGAGGTCTGCCGAGTGTTTTGCAAGAAGAGAAAGAAAGTTGTCCAAAACAGCTTGCAATCGAATGTTCATGTGATTACAAAAGTCAGGAGAGTGGTCAGGTACTGTTTTCTCTCAGTTGGCAAGCTGCACACACAATCGCAGTGTTGTACAGCTTGTTTCATCACATTTGCGAAGTTGCCGCTCTCTCCGGCTCCTGGAGACGAAGAAGCGGCTCCTTCGCGCAAAGACGATTCTGCCGCTCATAGTGCTCTGCGGTGTGCGCCTTCTGCCGAAAGAGGCCCGGGAGCTGTGCTTAGCTCTGCGGAGCACCGTACCTTCGTCTTTAGCCTCTCTTCTCGTTACATCTTAGCAAAAAGCTTTTCCACTCTGTCTGGCAAGGAGAAACTGTGCCAGCACAAAAAATATCTCCCATCGTCTTCTAGAGGCTGCACGGAGGTCTGCCGAGTGTTTTGCAAGAAGAGAAAGAAAGTTGTCCAAAACAGCTTGCAATCGAATGTTCATGTGATTACAAAAGGCAGGAGAGTGGTCAGGTACTGTTTTCTCTCAGTTGGCAAGCTGCGCACACAATCGCAGTGTTGTACAGCTTGTTTCATCACCTTTGCCAAGTTGCCGCTCTCTCCGGCTCCCGGAGACGAAGAAGCTGCTTCTTCGCGCAAAGACGATTCTGCCGCTCATAGTGCTCTGCGGTGTGCGCCTTCTGCCGATAGAGGTCCGGGAGCGGTGCTTAGCTCTGCAGAGCACCGTACCTTCGTCTTTAGCCTCTCTTCTCGTCTACATCTTAGCAAAAAGCTTTTCCACTCTGTCTGGCAAGGAGAAACTGTGCCAGCACAGAAAACATCTCCCATCGTGTTCTAAAGGCTGCACAGAGGTCTGCCGAGTGTTTTGCAAGAAGAGAAAGAAAGTTGTCCGAAACAGCAGGCAATCGAATGTTCATGTGATTACAAAAGGCAGGAGAGTGGTCAGGTACTGTTTTCTCTCAGTTGGCAAGCTGCGCACACAATCGCAGTGTTGTACAGCTTGTTTAATCACCTTTGCGAAGTTGCCGCTCTCTCCGGCTCCCGGAGACGAAGAAGCTGCTTCTTCGCGCAAAGACGATTCTGCCGCTCACAGTGCTCTGCGGTGTGCGCCTTCTGCCGAAAGACGCCCGGGAGCGGTGCTTAGCTCTGCAGAGCACCGTACCTTCGTCTTTAGCCTCTCTTCTCGTCTTCATCTTAGCAAAAAGCTTTTCCACTCTGTCTGGCAAGGAGAAACTGTGCCAGCACAAAAATCATCTCCCATCCTGTTCTAGAGGATGCACGGAGGTCTGCCGAGTGTTTTGCAAGAAGAGAAAGAAAGTTGTCCATAACAGCTTGCAATCGAATGTTCATGTGATTACAAAAGTCAGGAGAGTGGTCAGGTACTGTTTTCTCTCAGTTGGCAAGCTGCACACACAATCGCAGTGTTGTACAGCTTGTTTCATCACCTTTGCGAAGTTGCCGCTCTCTCCGGCTCCCGGAGACGAAGAAGCGGCTCCTTCGCGCAAAGAGGATTCTGCCGCTCACAGTGCTCTGCGGTGTGCGCCTTCTGCCGAAAGAGGCCCGGGAGCTGTGCTTAGCTCTGCGGAGCACCGTACCTTCGTCTTTAGCCTCTCTTCTCGTTACATCTTAGCAAAAAGCTTTTCCACTCTGTCTGGCAAGAAGAAACTGTGCCAGCACAAAAAACATCTCCCATCGTGTTCTAGAGGCTGCACGGAGGTCTGCCGAGTGTTTTGCAAGAAGAGAAAGAAAGTTGTCCAAAACAGCTTGCAATCGAATGTTCATGTGATTACAAAAGGCAGGAGAATGGTCAGGTACTGTTTTCTCTCAGTTGGCAAGCTGCGCACACAATCGCAGTGTTGTACAGCTTGTTTCATCACCTTTGCGAAGTTGCCGCTCTCTCCGGCTCCCGGAGACGAAGAAGCTGCTTCTTCGCGCAAAGACGATTCTGCCGCTCATAGTGCTCTGCGGTGTGCGCCTTCTGCCGAAAGAGGTCCGGGAGCGGTGCTTAGCTCTGCAGAGCACCGTACCTTCGTCTTCAGCCTCTCTTCTCGTCTACATCTCAGCAAAAAGCTTTTCCACTCTGTCTGGCAAGGAGAAACTGTGCCAGCACAGAAAACATCTCCCATCGTGTTCTAGAGGCTGCACGGAGGTCTGCCGAGTGTTTTGCAAGAAGAGAAAGAAAGTTGTCCAAAACAGCTTGCAATCGAATGTTCATGTGATTACAAAAGTCAGGAGAGTGGTCAGGTACTGTTTTCACTCAGTTGGCAAGCTGCGCACACAATCGCAGTGTTGTACAGCTTGTTTCATCACCTTTGCGAAGTTGCCGCTCTCTCCGGCTCCCGGAGACGAAGAAGCTGCTTCTTCGCGCAAAGACGATTCTGCCGCTCATAGTGCTCTGCGGTGTGCGCCTTCTGCCGAAAGAGGTCCGGGAGCGGTGCTTAGCTCTGCAGAGCACCGTACCTTCGTCTTTAGCCTCTCTTCTCGTCTACATCTTAGCAAAAAGCTTTTCCACTCTGTCTGGCAAGGAGAAACTGTGCCAGCACAGAAAACATCTCCCATCGTCTTCTAGAGGCTGCACGGATGTCTGCCGAGTGTTTTGCAAGAAGAGAAAGAAAGTTGTCCAAAACAGCTTGCAATCGAATGTTCATGTGATTACAAAAGGCAGGAGAGTGGTCAGGTACTGTTTTCTCTCAGTTGGCAAGCTGCGCACACAATCGCAGTGTTGTACAGCTTGTTTCATCACCTTTGCGAAGTTGCCGCTCTCTCCGGCTCCCGGAGACGAAGAAGCTGCTTCTTCGCGCAAAGACGATTCTGCCGCTCACAGTGCTCTGCGGTGTGCGCCTTCTGCCGAAAGACGCCCGGGAGCGGTGCTTAGCTCTGCAGAGCACCGTACCTTCGTCTTTAGCCTCTCTTCTCGTCTACATCTTAGCAAAAAGCTTTTCCACTCTGTCTGGCAAGGAGAAACTGTGCCAGCACAAAAAACATCTCCCATCGTGTTCTAGAGGCTGCACGGAGGTCTGCCGAGTGTTTTGCAAGAAGAGAAAGAAAGTTGTCCAAAACAGCTTGCAATCGAATGTTCATGTGATTACAAAAGTCAGGAGAGTGGTCAGGTACTGTTTTCTCTCAGTTGGCAAGCTGCACACACAATCGCAGTGTTGTACAGCTTGTTTCATCACATTTGCGAAGTTGCCGCTCTCTCCGGCTCCCGGAGACGAAGAAGCGGCTCCTTCGGGCAAAGACGATTCTGCCGCTCATAGTGCTCTGCGGTGTGCGCCTTCTGCCGAAAGAGGCCCGGGAGCGGTGCTTAGCTCTGCGGAGCACCGTACCTTCGTCTTTAGCCTCTCTTATCGTTACATCTTAGCAAAAAGCTTTTCCACTCTGTCTGGCAAGGAGAAACTGTGCCAGCACAAAAAACATCTCCCATCATGTTCTAGAGGCTGCACGGAGGTCTGCCGAGTGTTTTGCAAGAAGAGAAAGAAAGTTGTCCAAAACAACTTGCAATCCAATGTTCATGTGATTACAAAAGTCAGGAGAGTGGTCAGGTACTGTTTTCTCTCAGTTGGCAAGCTGCGCACACAATCGCAGTGTTGTACAGCTTGTTTCATCACCTTTGCGAAGTTGCCGCTCTCTCCGGCTCCCGGAGACGAAGAAGCTGCTTCTTCGCGCAAAGACGATTCTGCCGCTCATAGTGCTCTGCGGTGTGCGCCTTCTGCCGAAAGAGGCCCGGGAGCGGTGCTTAGCTCTGCAGAGCACCGTACCTTCGTCTTTAGCCTCTCTTCTCGTCTACATCTTAGCAAAAAGCTTTTCCACTCTGTCTGGCAAGGAGAAACTGTGCCTGCACAGAAAACACCTCCCATCGTGTTCTAGAGACTGCACGCAGGTCTGCCGAGTGTTTTGCAAGAAGAGAAAGAAAGTTGTCCAAAACAGCTTGCAATCGAATGTTCATGTGATTACAAAAGGCAGGAGAGTGGTCAGGTACTGTTTTCTCTCAGTTGGCAAGCTGCGCACACAATCGCAGTGTTGTACAGCTTGTTTCATCACCTTTGCGAAGTTGCCGCTCTCTCCGGCTCCCGGAGACGAAGAAGCTGCTTCTTCGCGCAAAGACGATTCTGCCGCTCACAGTGCTCTGCGGTGTGCGCCTTCTGCCGAAAGACGCCCGGGAGCGGTGCTTAGCTCTGCAGAGCACCGTACCTTCGTCTTTAGCCTCTCTTCTCGTCTACATCTTAGCAAAAAGCTTTTCCACTCTGTCTGGCAAGGAGAAACTGTGCCAGCACAAAAATCATCTCCCATCGTGTTCTAGAGGCTGCACGGAGGTCTGCCGAGTGTTTTGCAAGAAGAGAAAGAAAGTTGTCCAAAACAGCTTGCAATCGAATGTTCATGTGATTACAAAAGTCAGGAGAGTGGTCAGGTACTGTTTTCTCTCAGTTGGCAAGCTGCGCACACAATCGCAGTGTTGTACAGCTTGTTTCATCACCTTTGCGAAGCTGCCGCTCTCTCCGGCTCCTGGAGACGAAGAAGCTGCTTCTTCGCGCAAAGACGATTCTGCCGCTCACAGTGCTCTGCGGTGTGCGCCTTCTGCCGAAAGAGGTCCGGGAGCGGTGCTCTAGCACTGCAGAGCACCGTAACTTCGTCTTTAGCCTCTCTTCTCATCTACATCTTAGCAAAAAGCTTTTCCACTCTGTCTGGCAAGGAGAAACTTTGCCAGCACAGAAAACATCTCCCATCGTGTTCTAGAGGCTGCACGGAGGTCTGCCGAGTGTTTTGCAAGAAGAGAAAGAAAGTTGTCCAAAACTGCTTGCAATCCAATGTTCATGTGATTACAAAAGTCAGGAGAGTGGTCAGGTACTGTTTTCTCTCAGTTGGCAAGCTGCGCACACAATCGCAGTGTTGTACAGCTTGTTTCATCACCTTTGCGAAGTTGCCGCTCTCTCCGGCTCCCGGAGATGAAGAAGCTGCTTCTTCGCGCAAAGACGATTCTGCCGCTCACAGTGCTCTGCGGTGTGCGCCTTCTGCCGAAAGACGCCCGGGAGCGATGCTTAGCTCTGCAGAGCACCGTACCTTCGTCTTTAGCCTCTCTTCTCGTCTACATCTTAGCAAAAAGCTTTTCCACTCTGTCTGGCAAGGAGAAACTGTGCCAGCACAAAAAACATCTCCCATCGTGTTCTAGAGGCTGCACGGAGGTCTGCCGAGTGTTTTGCAAGAAGAGAAAGAAAGTTGTCCAAAACAGCTTGCAATCGAATGTTCATGTGATTACAAAAGTCAGGAGAGTGGTCAGGTACTGTTTTCTCTCAGTTGGCAAGCTGCACACACAATCGCAGTGTTGTACAGCTTGTTTCATCACATTTGCGAAGTTGCCGCTCTCTCCGGCTCCTGGAGACGAAGAAGCGGCTCCTTCGCGCAAAGACGATTCTGCCGCTCATAGTGCTCTGCGGTGTGCGCCTTCTGCCGAAAGAGGCCCGGGAGCTGTGCTTAGCTCTGCGGAGCACCGTACCTTCGTCTTTAGCCTCTCTTCTCGTTACATCTTAGCAAAAAGCTTTTCCACTCTGTCTGGCAAGGAGAAACTGTGCCAGCACAAAAAACATCTCCCATCGTGTTCTAGAGGCTGCACGGAGGTCTGCCGAGTGTTTTGCAAGAAGAGAAAGAAAGTTGTCCAAAACAACTTGCAATCCAATGTTCATGATATTACAAAAGTCAGGAGAGCGGTCAGGTACTGTTTTCTCTCAGTTGGCAAGCTGCACACACAATCGCAGTGTTGTACAGCTTGTTTCATCACCTTTGCGAAGTTGCTGCTCTCTCCGGCTCCCGGAGACGAAGAAGCTGCTTCTTCGCGCAAAGACGATTCTGCCGCTCACAGTGCTCTGCGGTGTGCGCCTTCTGCCGAAAGACGCCCGGGAGCGGTGCTTAGCTCTGCAGAGCACCGTACCTTCGTCTTTAGCCTCTCTTCTCGTCTACATCTTAGCAAAAAGCTTTTCCACTCTGTCTGGCAAGGAGAAACTGTGCCAGCACAAAAAACATCTCCCATCGTGTTCTAGAGGCGGCACGGAGGTCTGCCGAGTGTTTTGCAAGAAGAGAAAGAAAGTTGTCCAAAACAGCTTGCAATCGAATGTTCATGTGATTACAAAAGTCAGGAGAGTGGTCAGGTACTGTTTTCTCTCAGTTGGCAAGCTGCACACACAATCGCAGTGTTGTACAGCTTGTTTCATCACCTTTGCGAAGTTGCCGCTCTCTCCGGCTCCCGGAGACGAAGAAGCGGCTCCTTCGCGCAAAGACGATTCTGCCGCTCATAGTGCTCTGCGGTGTGCGCCTTCTGCCGAAAGAGGCCCGGGAGCTGTGCTTAGCTCTGCGGAGCACCGAACCTTCGTCTTTAGCCTCTCTTCTCGTTACATCTTAGCAAAAAGCTTTTCCACTCTGTCTGGCAAGGAGAAACTGTGCCAGCACAAAAAACATCTCCCATCGTGTTCTAGAGGCTGCACGGAGGTCTGCCGAGTGTTTTGCAAGAAGAGAAAGAAAGTTGTCCATAACAACTTGCAATCCAATGTTCATGTTATTACAAAAGTCAGGAGAGCGGTCAGGTACTGTTTTCTCTCAGTTGGCAAGCTGCGCACACAATCGCAGTGTTGTACAGCTTGTTTCATCACCTTTGCCAAGTTGCCGCTCTCTCCGGCTCCCGGAGACGAAGAAGCTGCTTCTTCGCGCAAAGACGATTCTGCCACTCACAGTGCTCTGCAGTGTGTGTCTTCTGCCGAAAGAGGCCCGGGAGCTGTGCTTATCTCTGCAGAGCACCGTACCTTCGTCTTTAGCCTCTCTTCTCGTCTACATCTTAGCAAAAAGCTTTTCCACTCTGTCTGGCAAGGAGAAACTGTGCCAGCACAAAAAACATCTCCCATCGTGTTCTAGAGGCTGCACGGAGGTCTGCCGAGTGTTTTGCAAGAAGAGAAAGAAAGTTGTCCAAAACAGCTTGCAATCGAATATTCATGTGTTTACAAAAGGCAGGAGAGCAGTCAGGTACTGTTTTCTCTCAGTTGGCAAGCTGCACACACAATCGCAGTGTTGTACAGCTTGTTTCATCACCTTTGCGAAGTTGCCGCTCTCTCCGGCTCCCCGAGACGAAGAAGCTGCTTCTTCGCGCAAAGACGATTCTGCCGCTCACAGTGCTCTGCGGTGTGTGTCTTCTGCAGAAAGAGGTCCGGGAGCTGTGCTTAGCTCTGCGGAGCACCGTACCTTCGTCTTTAGCCTCTCTTCTCGTCTACATCTTAGCAAAAAGCTTTTCCACTCTGTCTGGCAAGGGGAAACTGTGCCAGCACAAAAAACATCTCCCATCGTCTTCTAGAGGCTGCACGGAGGTCTGCCGAGTGTTTTGCAAGAAGAGAAAGAAAGTTGTCCAAAACAGCTTGCAATCGAATGTTCATGTGATTACAAAAGTCAGGAGAGTGGTCAGGTACTGTTTTCTCTCAGTTGGCAAGCTGCACACACAATCGCAGTGTTGTACAGCTTGTTTCATCACATTTGCGAAGTTGCCGCTCTCTCCGGCTCCTGGAGACGAAGAAGCGGCTCCTTCGCGCAAAGACGATTCTGCCGCTCATAGTGCTCTGCGGTGTGCGCCTTCTGCCGAAAGAGGCCCGGGAGCTGTGCTTAGCTCTGCGGAGCACCGTACCTTCGTCTTTAGCCTCTCTTCTCGTTACATCTTAGCAAAAAGCTTTTCCACTCTGTCTGGCAAGGAGAAACTGTGCCAGCACAAAAAACATCTCCCATCGTGTTCTAGAGGCTGCACGGAGGTCTGCCGAGTGTTTTGCAGGAAGAGAAAGAAAGTTGTCCAAAACAACTTGCAATCCAATGTTCATGATATTACAAAAGGCAGGAGAGCGGTCAGGTACTGTTTTCTCTCAGTTGGCAAGCTGCACACACAATCGCAGTGTTGTACAGCTTGTTTCATCACCTTTGCGAAGTTGCCGCTCTCTCCGGCTCCCGGAGACGAAGAAGCTGCTTCTTCGCGCAAAGACGATTCTGCCGCTCACAGTGCTCTGCGGTGTGCGCCTTCTGCCGAAAGACGCCCGGGAGCGGTGCTTAGCTCTGCAGAGCACCGTACCTTCGTCTTTAGCCTCTCTTCTCGTCTACATCTTAGCAAAAAGCTTTTCCACTCTGTCTGGCAAGGAGAAACTGTGCCAGCACAGAAAACATCTCCCATCGTCTTCTAGAGGCGGCACGGAGGTCTGCCGAGTGTTTTGCAAGAAGAGAAAGAAAGTTGTCCAAAACAGCTTGCAATCGAATGTTCATGTGATTACAAAAGTCAGGAGAGTGGTCAGGTACTGTTTTCTCTCAGTTGGCAAGCTGCACACACAATCGCAGTGTTGTACAGCTTGTTTCATCACCTTTGCGAAGTTGCCGCTCTCTCCGGCTCCCGGAGACGAAGAAGCGGCTCCTTCGCGCAAAGACGATTCTGCCGCTCATAGTGCTCTGCGGTGTGCGCCTTCTGCCGAAAGAGGCCCGGGAGCTGTGCTTAGCTCTGCGGAGCACCGAACCTTCGTCTTTAGCCTCTCTTCTCGTTACATCTTAGCAAAAAGCTTTTCCACTCTGTCTGGCAAGGAGAAACTGTGCCAGCACAAAAAACATCTCCCATCGTGTTCTAGAGGCTGCATGGAGGTCTGCCGAGTGTTTTGCAAGGAGAGAAAGAAAGTTGTCCAAAACAACTTGCAATCCAATGTTCATGTTATTACAAAAGTCAGGAGAGCGGTCAGGTACTGTTTTCTCTCAGTTGGCAAGCTGCGCACACAATCGCAGTGTTGTACAGCTTGTTTCATCACCTTTGCCAAGTTGCCGCTCTCTCCGGCTCCCGGAGACGAAGAAGCTGCTTCTTCGCGCAAAGACGATTCTGCCACTCACAGTGCTCTGCAGTGTGTGTCTTCTGCCGAAAGAGGCCCGGGAGCTGTGCTTATCTCTGCAGAGCACCGTACCTTCGTCTTTAGCCTCTCTTCTCGTCTACATCTTAGCAAAAAGCTTTTCCACTCTGTCTGGCAAGGAGAAACTGTGCCAGCACAAAAAACATCTCCCATCGTGTTCTAGAGGCTGCACGGAGGTCTGCCGAGTGTTTTGCAAGAAGAGAAAGAAAGTTGTCCAAAACAGCTTGCAATCGAATATTCATGTGATTACAAAAGGCAGGAGAGCAGTCAGGTACTGTTTTCTCTCAGTTGGCAAGCTGCACACACAATCGCAGTGTTGTACAGCTTGTTTCATCACCTTTGCGAAGTTGCCGCTCTCTCCGGCTCCCCGAGACGAAGAAGCTGCTTCTTCGCGCAAAGACGATTCTGCCGCTCACAGTGCTCTGCGGTGTGTGTCTTCTGCAGAAAGAGGTCCGGGAGCTGTGCTTAGCTCTGCGGAGCACCGTACCTTCGTCTTTAGCCTCTCTTCTCGTCTACATCTTAGCAAAAAGCTTTTCCACTCTGTCTGGCAAGGAGAAACTGTGCCAGCACAAAAAATATCTCCCATCGTCTTCTAGAGGCTGCACGGAGGTCTGCCGAGTGTTTTGCAAGAAGAGAAAGAAAGTTGTCCAAAACAGCTTGCAATCGAATGTTCATGTGATTACAAAAGGCAGGAGAGTGGTCAGGTACTGTTTTCTCTCAGTTGGCAAGCTGCGCACACAATCGCAGTGTTGTACAGCTTGTTTCATCACCTTTGCCAAGTTGCCGCTCTCTCCGGCTCCCGGAGACGAAGAAGCTGCTTCTTCGCGCAAAGACGATTCTGCCGCTCATAGTGCTCTGCGGTGTGCGCCTTCTGCCGAAAGAGGTCCGGGAGCGGTGCTTAGCTCTGCAGAGCACCGTACCTTCGTCTTTAGCCTCTCTTCTCGTCTACATCTTAGCAAAAAGCTTTTCCACTCTGTCTGGCAAGGAGAAACTGTGCCAGCACAGAAAACATCTCCCATCGTGTTCTAAAGGCTGCACGCAGGTCTGCCGAGTGTTTTGCAAGAAGAGAAAGAAAGTTGTCCAAAACAGCTTGCAATCGAATGTTCATGTGAATAGAAAAGGCAGGAGAGTGGTCAGGTACTGTTTTCTCTCAGTTGGCAAGCTGCGCACACAATCGCAGTGTTGTACAGCTTGTTTCATCACCTTTGCGAAGTTGCCGCTCTCTCCGGCTCCCGGAGACGAAGAAGCGGCTCCTTCGCGCAAAGACGATTCTGCCGCTCATAGTGCTCTGCGGTGTGCGCCTTCTGCCGAAAGACGCCCGGGAGCGGTGCTTAGCTCTGCAGAGCACTGTACCTTCGTCTTTAGCCTCTCTTCTCGTCTACATCTTAGCAAAAAGCTTTTCCACTCTGTCTGGCAAGGAGAAACTGTGCCAGCACAGAAAACATCTCCCATCGTGTTCTAGAAGCTGCACGGAGGTCTGCCGAGTGTTTTGCAAGAAGAGAAAGAAAGTTGTCCGAAACAGCAGGCAATCGAATGTTCATGTGATTACAAAAGGCAGGAGAGTGGTCAGGTACTGTTTTCTCTCAGTTGGCAAGCTGCACACACAATCGCAGTGTTGTACAGCTTGTTTCATCACCTTTGCGAAGTTGCCGCTCTCTCCGGCTCCCGGAGACGAAGAAGCGGCTCCTTCGCGCAAAGAGGATTCTGCCGCTCACAGTGCTCTGCGGTGTGCGCCTTCTGCCGAAAGAGGCCCGGGAGCTGTGCTTAGCTCTGCGGAGCACCGTACCTTCGTCTTTAGCCTCTCTTCTCGTTACATCTTAGCAAAAAGCTTTTCCACTCTGTCTGGCAAGGAGAAACTGTGCCAGCACAAAAAACATCTCCCATCGTGTTCTAGAGGCTGCACGGAGGTCTGCCGAGTGTTTTGCAAGAAGAGAAAGAAAGTTGTCCAAAACAACTTGCAATCCAATGTTCATGTGATTACAAAAGTCAGGAGAGCGGTCAGGTACTGTTTTCTCTCTGTTGGCAAGCTGCGCACACAATCGCAGTGTTGTACAGCTTGTTTCATCACCTTTGCGAAGTTGCCGCTCTCTCCGGCTCCCGGAGACGAAGAAGCTGCTTCTTCGCGCAAAGACGATTCTGCCGCTCATAGTGCTCTGCGGTGTGCGCCTTCAGCCGAAAGAGGCCCGGGAGCTGTGCTTAGCTCTGCAGAGCACCGTACCTTCGTCTTTAGCCTCTCTTCTCATCTACATCTTAGCAAAAAGCTTTTCCACTCTGTCTGGCAAGGAGAAACTGTACCAGCACAAAAAAAATCTCCCATCGTGTTCTAGAGGCTGCACGAAGGTCAGCCGAGTGTTTTGCAGGAAGAGAAAGAAAGTTGTCCAAAACAGCTTGCAATCGAATATTTATGTGAATAGAAAAGGCAGGAGAGTGGTCAGGTACTGTTTTCTCTCAGTTGGCAAGCTGCGCACACAATCGCAGTGTTGTACAGCTTGTTTCATCGCCTTTGCGAAGCTGCCGCTCTCTCCGGCTCCCGGAGACGAAGAAGCTGCTTCTTCGCGCAAAAAAGATTCTGCCGCTCATAGTGCTCTGCGGTGTGCGCCTTCTGCCGAAAGAGGCCCGGGAGCGGTGCTTAGCTCTGCAGAGCACCGTACCTTCGTCTTTAGCCTCTCTTCTCATCTACATCTTAGCAAAAAGCTTTTCCACTCTGTCTGGCAAGGAGAAACTGTGCAAGCATAGAAAACATCTCCCATCGTGTTCTAGAGGCTGCACTGAGGTCTGCCGAGTGTTCTGCAGAAGAGAAAGAAAGTTGTCCAAAACAGCTTGCAATCGAATGTTCATGTGATTATAAAAGGCAGGAGAGTGGTCAGGTACTGTTTTCTCTCAGTTGGCAAGCTGCGCACACAATCGCAGTGTTGTACAGCTTGTTTCATCACCTTTGCGAAGTTGCCGCTCTCTCCGGCTCCCGGAGACGAAGAAGCTGCTTCTTCGCGCAAAGACGATTCTGCCGCTCACAGTGCTCTGCGGTGTGCGGCTTCTGCCGAAAGAGGCCGGGAGCTGTGCTTAGCTCTGCAGAGCACCGTACCTTCGTCTTTAGCCTCTCTTCTCGTCTACATTTCAGCAAAAAGCTTTTCCACTCTGTCTGGCAAGGAGAAACTGTTCCAGCACAGAAAACACCTCCCATCGTGTTCTAGAGACTGCACGGAGGTCTGCCGAGTGTTTTGCAAGAAGAGAAAGAAAGTTGTCCAAAACAGCTTGCAATCGAATGTTCATGTGATTACAAAAGGCAGGAGAGTGGTCAGGTACTGTTTTCTCTCAGTTGGCAAGCTGCACACACAATCGCAGTGTTGTACAGCTTGTTTCATCACCTTTGCCAAGTTGCCGCTCTCTCCGGCTCCCGGAGACGAAGAAGCTGCTTCTTCGCGCAAAGACGATTCTGCCGCTCACAGTGCTCTGCGGTGTGCGCCTTCTGCCGAAAGACGCCCGGGAGCTGTGCTTAGCTCTGCAGAGCACCGTACCTTCGTCTTTAGCCTCTCTTCTCGTCTACATCTTAGCAAAAAGCTTTTCCACTCTGTCTGGCAAGGAGAAACTGTGCCAGCACAAAAATCATCTCCCATCGTGTTCTAGAGGCTGCACGGAGGTCTGCCGAGTGTTTTGCAAGAAGAGAAAGAAAGTTGTCCAAAACAGCTTGCAATCGAATGTTCATGTGAATAGAAAAGTCAGGAGAGTGGTCAGGTACTGTTTTCTCTCAGTTGGCAAGCTGCACACACAATCGCAGTGTTGTACAGCTTGTTTCATCACCTTTGCGAAGTTGCCGCTCTCTCCGGCTCCCGGAGACGAAGAAGCGGCTCCTTCGCGCAAAGACGATTCTGCCGCTCATAGTGCTCTGCGGTGTGCGCCTTCTGCCGAAAGAGGCCCGGGACCTGTGCTTAGCTCTGCGGAGCACCGAACCTTCGTCTTTAGCCTCTCTTCTCGTTACATCTTAGCAAAAAGCTTTTCCACTCTGTCTGGCAAGGAGAAACTGTGCCAGCACAGAAAACATCTCCCATCGTGTTCTAGAAGCTGCACGGAGGTCTGCCGAGTGTTTTGCAAGAAGAGAAAGAAAGTTGCCCAAAACAACTTGCAATCCAATGTTCATGTTATTACAAAAGTCAGGAGAGCGGTCAGGTACTGTTTTCTCTCAGTTGGCAAGCTGCACACACAATCGCAGTGTTGTACAGCTTGTTTCATCACCTTTGCCAAGTTGCCGATTTCTCCGGCTCCCGGAGACGAAGAAGCTGCTTCTTCGCGCAAAGACGATTCTGCCACTCACAGTGCTCAGCAGTGTGTGTCTTCTGCCGAAAGAGGCCCGGGAGCTGTGCTTATCTCTGCAGAGCACCGTACCTTCGTCTTTAGCCTCTCTTATCGTCTACATCTTAGCAAAAAGCTTTTCCACTCTGTCTGGCAAGGAGAAACTGTGCCAGCACAAAAAACATCTCCCATCGTGTTCTAGAGGCTGCACGGAGGTCTGCCGAGTGTTTTGCAAGAAGAGAAAGAAAGTTGTCCAAAACAGCTTGCAATCGAATATTCATGTGATTACAAAAGGCAGGAGAGTGGTCAGGTACTGTTTTCTCTCAGTTGGCAAGCTGCACACACAATCGCAGTGTTGTACAGCTTGTTTCATCACCTTTGCCAAGTTGCCGCTCTCTCCGGCTCCCGGAGACGAAGAAGCTGCTTCTTCGCGCAAAGACGATTCTGCCGCTCACAGTGCTCTGCGGTGTGCGCCTTCTGCCGAAAGACGCCCGGGAGCTGTGCTTAGCTCTGCAGAGCACCGTACCTTCGTCTTTAGCCTCTCTTCTCGTCTACATCTTAGCAAAAAGCTTTTCCACTCTGTCTGGCAAGGAGAAACTGTGCCAGCACAAAAATCATCTCCCATCGTGTTCTAGAGGCTGCACGGAGGTCTGCCGAGTGTTTTGCAAGAAGAGAAAGAAAGTTGTCCAAAACAGCTTGCAATCGAATGTTCATGTGAATAGAAAAGTCAGGAGAGTGGTCAGGTACTGTTTTCTCTCAGTTGGCAAGCTGCACACACAATCGCAGTGTTGTACAGCTTGTTTCATCACCTTTGCGAAGTTGCCGCTCTCTCCGGCTCCCGGAGACGAAGAAGCGGCTCCTTCGCGCAAAGACGATTCTGCCGCTCATAGTGCTCTGCGGTGTGCGCCTTCTGCCGAAAGAGGCCCGGGACCTGTGCTTAGCTCTGCGGAGCACCGAACCTTCGTCTTTAGCCTCTCTTCTCGTTACATCTTAGCAAAAAGCTTTTCCACTCTGTCTGGCAAGGAGAAACTGTGCCAGCACAGAAAACATCTCCCATCGTGTTCTAGAAGCTGCACGGAGGTCTGCCGAGTGTTTTGCAAGAAGAGAAAGAAAGTTGCCCAAAACAACTTGCAATCCAATGTTCATGTTATTACAAAAGTCAGGAGAGCGGTCAGGTACTGTTTTCTCTCAGTTGGCAAGCTGCACACACAATCGCAGTGTTGTACAGCTTGTTTCATCACCTTTGCCAAGTTGCCGATTTCTCCGGCTCCCGGAGACGAAGAAGCTGCTTCTTCGCGCAAAGACGATTCTGCCACTCACAGTGCTCTGCAGTGTGTGTCTTCTGCCGAAAGAGGCCCGGGAGCTGTGCTTATCTCTGCAGAGCACCGTACCTTCGTCTTTAGCCTCTCTTATCGTCTACATCTTAGCAAAAAGCTTTTCCACTCTGTCTGGCAAGGAGAAACTGTGCCAGCACAAAAAACATCTCCCATCGTGTTCTAGAGGCTGCACGGAGGTCTGCCGAGTGTTTTGCAAGAAGAGAAAGAAAGTTGTCCAAAACAGCTTGCAATCGAATATTCATGTGATTACAAAAGGCAGGAGAGTGGTCAGGTACTGTTTTCTCTCAGTTGGCAAGCTGCACACACAATCGCAGTGTTGTACAGCTTGTTTCATCACATTTGCGAAGTTGCCGCTCTCTCCGGCTCCTGGAGACGAAGAAGCGGCTCCTTCGCGCAAAGACGATTCTGCCGCTCATAGTGCTCTGCGGTGTGCGCCTTCTGCCGAAAGAGGCCCGGGAGCTGTGCTTAGCTCTGCGGAGCACCGTACCTTCGTCTTTAGCCTCTCTTCTCGTTACATCTTAGCAAAAAGCTTTTCCACTCTGTCTGGCAAGAAGAAACTGTGCCAGCACAAAAAACATCTCCCATCGTGTTCTAGAGGCTGCACGGAGGTCTGCCGAGTGTTTTGCAAGAAGAGAAAGAAAGTTGTCCAAAACAGCTTGCAATCGAATGTTCATGTGATTACAAAAGGCAGGAGAATGGTCAGGTACTGTTTTCTCTCAGTTGGCAAGCTGCGCACACAATCGCAGTGTTGTACAGCTTGTTTCATCACCTTTGCGAAGTTGCCGCTCTCTCCGGCTCCCGGAGACGAAGAAGCTGCTTCTTCGCGCAAAGACGATTCTGCCGCTCATAGTGCTCTGCGGTGTGCGCCTTCTGCCGAAAGAGGTCCGGGAGCGGTGCTTAGCTCTGCAGAGCACCGTACCTTCGTCTTCAGCCTCTCTTCTCGTCTACATCTCAGCAAAAAGCTTTTCCACTCTGTCTGGCAAGGAGAAACTGTGCCAGCACAGAAAACATCTCCCATCGTGTTCTAGAGGCTGCACGGAGGTCTGCCGAGTGTTTTGCAAGAAGAGAAAGAAAGTTGTCCAAAACAGCTTGCAATCGAATGTTCATGTGATTACAAAAGTCAGGAGAGTGGTCAGGTACTGTTTTCACTCAGTTGGCAAGCTGCGCACACAATCGCAGTGTTGTACAGCTTGTTTCATCACCTTTGCGAAGTTGCCGCTCTCTCCGGCTCCCGGAGACGAAGAAGCTGCTTCTTCGCGCAAAGACGATTCTGCCGCTCATAGTGCTCTGCGGTGTGCGCCTTCTGCCGAAAGAGGTCCGGGAGCGGTGCTTAGCTCTGCAGAGCACCGTACCTTCGTCTTTAGCCTCTCTTCTCGTCTACATCTTAGCAAAAAGCTTTTCCACTCTGTCTGGCAAGAGAAACTGTGCCAGCACAGAAAACATCTCCCATCGTCTTCTAGAGGCTGCACGGATGTCTGCCGAGTGTTTTGCAAGAAGAGAAAGAAAGTTGTCCAAAACAGCTTGCAATCGAATGTTCATGTGATTACAAAAGGCAGGAGAGTGGTCAGGTACTGTTTTCTCTCAGTTGGCAAGCTGCGCACACAATCGCAGTGTTGTACAGCTTGTTTCATCACCTTTGCGAAGTTGCCGCTCTCTCCGGCTCCCGGAGACGAAGAAGCTGCTTCTTCGCGCAAAGACGATTCTGCCGCTCACAGTGCTCTGCGGTGTGCGCCTTCTGCCGAAAGACGCCCGGGAGCGGTGCTTAGCTCTGCAGAGCACCGTACCTTCGTCTTTAGCCTCTCTTCTCGTCTACATCTTAGCAAAAAGCTTTTCCACTCTGTCTGGCAAGGAGAAACTGTGCCAGCACAAAAAACATCTCCCATCGTGTTCTAGAGGCTGCACGGAGGTCTGCCGAGTGTTTTGCAAGAAGAGAAAGAAAGTTGTCCAAAACAGCTTGCAATCGAATGTTCATGTGATTACAAAAGTCAGGAGAGTGGTCAGGTACTGTTTTCTCTCAGTTGGCAAGCTGCACACACAATCGCAGTGTTGTACAGCTTGTTTCATCACATTTGCGAAGTTGCCGCTCTCTCCGGCTCCCGGAGACGAAGAAGCGGCTCCTTCGGGCAAAGACGATTCTGCCGCTCATAGTGCTCTGCGGTGTGCGCCTTCTGCCGAAAGAGGCCCGGGAGCGGTGCTTAGCTCTGCGGAGCACCGTACCTTCGTCTTTAGCCTCTCTTATCGTTACATCTTAGCAAAAAGCTTTTCCACTCTGTCTGGCAAGGAGAAACTGTGCCAGCACAAAAAACATCTCCCATCATGTTCTAGAGGCTGCACGGAGGTCTGCCGAGTGTTTTGCAAGAAGAGAAAGAAAGTTGTCCCAAAACAACTTGCAATCCAATGTTCATGTGATTACAAAAGTCAGGAGAGTGGTCAGGTACTGTTTTCTCTCAGTTGGCAAGCTGCGCACACAATCGCAGTGTTGTACAGCTTGTTTCATCACCTTTGCGAAGTTGCCGCTCTCTCCGGCTCCCGGAGACGAAGAAGCTGCTTCTTCGCGCAAAGACGATTCTGCCGCTCATAGTGCTCTGCGGTGTGCGCCTTCTGCCGAAAGAGGCCCGGGAGCGGTGCTTAGCTCTGCAGAGCACCGTACCTTCGTCTTTAGCCTCTCTTCTCGTCTACATCTTAGCAAAAAGCTTTTCCACTCTGTCTGGCAAGGAGAAACTGTGCCTGCACAGAAAACACCTCCCATCGTGTTCTAGAGACTGCACGCAGGTCTGCCGAGTGTTTTGCAAGAAGAGAAAGAAAGTTGTCCAAAACAGCTTGCAATCGAATGTTCATGTGATTACAAAAGGCAGGAGAGTGGTCAGGTACTGTTTTCTCTCAGTTGGCAAGCTGCGCACACAATCGCAGTGTTGTACAGCTTGTTTCATCACCTTTGCGAAGTTGCCGCTCTCTCCGGCTCCCGGAGACGAAGAAGCTGCTTCTTCGCGCAAAGACGATTCTGCCGCTCACAGTGCTCTGCGGTGTGCGCCTTCTGCCGAAAGACGCCCGGGAGCGGTGCTTAGCTCTGCAGAGCACCGTACCTTCGTCTTTAGCCTCTCTTCTCGTCTACATCTTAGCAAAAAGCTTTTCCACTCTGTCTGGCAAGGAGAAACTGTGCCAGCACAAAAATCATCTCCCATCGTGTTCTAGAGGCTGCACGGAGGTCTGCCGAGTGTTTTGCAAGAAGAGAAAGAAAGTTGTCCAAAACAGCTTGCAATCGAATGTTCATGTGATTACAAAAGTCAGGAGAGTGGTCAGGTACTGTTTTCTCTCAGTTGGCAAGCTGCGCACACAATCGCAGTGTTGTACAGCTTGTTTCATCACCTTTGCGAAGCTGCCGCTCTCTCCGGCTCCTGGAGACGAAGAAGCTGCTTCTTCGCGCAAAGACGATTCTGCCGCTCACAGTGCTCTGCGGTGTGCGCCTTCTGCCGAAAGAGGTCCGGGAGCGGTGCTCTAGCACTGCAGAGCACCGTAACTTCGTCTTTAGCCTCTCTTCTCATCTACATCTTAGCAAAAAGCTTTTCCACTCTGTCTGGCAAGGAGAAACTTTGCCAGCACAGAAAACATCTCCCATCGTGTTCTAGAGGGTGCACGGAGGTCTGCCGAGTGTTTTGCAAGAAGAGAAAGAAAGTTGTCCAAAACTGCTTGCAATCCAATGTTCATGTGATTACAAAAGTCAGGAGAGTGGTCAGGTACTGTTTTCTCTCAGTTGGCAAGCTGCGCACACAATCGCAGTGTTGTACAGCTTGTTTCATCACCTTTGCGAAGTTGCCGCTCTCTCCGGCTCCCGGAGATGAAGAAGCTGCTTCTTCGCGCAAAGACGATTCTGCCGCTCACAGTGCTCTGCGGTGTGCGCCTTCTGCCGAAAGACGCCCGGGAGCGATGCTTAGCTCTGCAGAGCACCGTACCTTCGTCTTTAGCCTCTCTTCTCGTCTACATCTTAGCAAAAAGCTTTTCCACTCTGTCTGGCAAGGAGAAACTGTGCCAGCACAAAAAACATCTCCCATCGTGTTCTAGAGGCTGCACGGAGGTCTGCCGAGTGTTTTGCAAGAAGAGAAAGAAAGTTGTCCAAAACAGCTTGCAATCGAATGTTCATGTGATTACAAAAGTCAGGAGAGTGGTCAGGTACTGTTTTCTCTCAGTTGGCAAGCTGCACACACAATCGCAGTGTTGTACAGCTTGTTTCATCACATTTGCGAAGTTGCCGCTCTCTCCGGCTCCTGGAGACGAAGAAGCGGCTCCTTCGCGCAAAGACGATTCTGCCGCTCATAGTGCTCTGCGGTGTGCGCCTTCTGCCGAAAGAGGCCCGGGAGCTGTGCTTAGCTCTGCGGAGCACCGTACCTTCGTCTTTAGCCTCTCTTCTCGTTACATCTTAGCAAAAAGCTTTTCCACTCTGTCTGGCAAGGAGAAACTGTGCCAGCACAAAAAACATCTCCCATCGTGTTCTAGAGGCTGCACGGAGGTCTGCCGAGTGTTTTGCAGGAAGAGAAAGAAAGTTGTCCAAAACAACTTGCAATCCAATGTTCATGATATTACAAAAGTCAGGAGAGCGGTCAGGTACTGTTTTCTCTCAGTTGGCAAGCTGCACACACAATCGCAGTGTTGTACAGCTTGTTTCATCACCTTTGCGAAGTTGCTGCTCTCTCCGGCTCCCGGAGACGAAGAAGCTGCTTCTTCGCGCAAAGACGATTCTGCCGCTCACAGTGCTCTGCGGTGTGCGCCTTCTGCCGAAAGACGCCCGGGAGCGGTGCTTAGCTCTGCAGAGCACCGTACCTTCGTCTTTAGCCTCTCTTCTCGTCTACATCTTAGCAAAAAGCTTTTCCACTCTGTCTGGCAAGGAGAAACTGTGCCAGCACAAAAAACATCTCCCATCGTGTTCTAGAGGCGGCACGGAGGTCTGCCGAGTGTTTTGCAAGAAGAGAAAGAAAGTTGTCCAAAACAGCTTGCAATCGAATGTTCATGTGATTACAAAAGTCAGGAGAGTGGTCAGGTACTGTTTTCTCTCAGTTGGCAAGCTGCACACACAATCGCAGTGTTGTACAGCTTGTTTCATCACCTTTGCGAAGTTGCCGCTCTCTCCGGCTCCCGGAGACGAAGAAGCGGCTCCTTCGCGCAAAGACGATTCTGCCGCTCATAGTGCTCTGCGGTGTGCGCCTTCTGCCGAAAGAGGCCCGGGAGCTGTGCTTAGCTCTGCGGAGCACCGAACCTTCGTCTTTAGCCTCTCTTCTCGTTACATCTTAGCAAAAAGCTTTTCCACTCTGTCTGGCAAGGAGAAACTGTGCCAGCACAAAAAACATCTCCCATCGTGTTCTAGAGGCTGCACGGAGGTCTGCCGAGTGTTTTGCAAGAAGAGAAAGAAAGTTGTCCATAACAACTTGCAATCCAATGTTCATGTTATTACAAAAGTCAGGAGAGCGGTCAGGTACTGTTTTCTCTCAGTTGGCAAGCTGCGCACACAATCGCAGTGTTGTACAGCTTGTTTCATCACCTTTGCCAAGTTGCCGCTCTCTCCGGCTCCCGGAGACGAAGAAGCTGCTTCTTCGCGCAAAGACGATTCTGCCACTCACAGTGCTCTGCAGTGTGTGTCTTCTGCCGAAAGAGGCCCGGGAGCTGTGCTTATCTCTGCAGAGCACCGTACCTTCGTCTTTAGCCTCTCTTCTCGTCTACATCTTAGCAAAAAGCTTTTCCACTCTGTCTGGCAAGGAGAAACTGTGCCAGCACAAAAAACATCTCCCATCGTGTTCTAGAGGCTGCACGGAGGTCTGCCGAGTGTTTTGCAAGAAGAGAAAGAAAGTTGTCCAAAACAGCTTGCAATCGAATATTCATGTGTTTACAAAAGGCAGGAGAGCAGTCAGGTACTGTTTTCTCTCAGTTGGCAAGCTGCACACACAATCGCAGTGTTGTACAGCTTGTTTCATCACCTTTGCGAAGTTGCCGCTCTCTCCGGCTCCCCGAGACGAAGAAGCTGCTTCTTCGCGCAAAGACGATTCTGCCGCTCACAGTGCTCTGCGGTGTGTGTCTTCTGCAGAAAGAGGTCCGGGAGCTGTGCTTAGCTCTGCGGAGCACCGTACCTTCGTCTTTAGCCTCTCTTCTCGTCTACATCTTAGCAAAAAGCTTTTCCACTCTGTCTGGCAAGGAGAAACTGTGCCAGCACAAAAAACATCTCCCATCGTCTTCTAGAGGCTGCACGGAGGTCTGCCGAGTGTTTTGCAAGAAGAGAAAGAAAGTTGTCCAAAACAGCTTGCAATCGAATGTTCATGTGATTACAAAAGTCAGGAGAGTGGTCAGGTACTGTTTTCTCTCAGTTGGCAAGCTGCACACACAATCGCAGTGTTGTACAGCTTGTTTCATCACATTTGCGAAGTTGCCGCTCTCTCCGGCTCCTGGAGACGAAGAAGCGGCTCCTTCGCGCAAAGACGATTCTGCCGCTCATAGTGCTCTGCGGTGTGCGCCTTCTGCCGAAAGAGGCCCGGGAGCTGTGCTTAGCTCTGCGGAGCACCGTACCTTCGTCTTTAGCCTCTCTTCTCGTTACATCTTAGCAAAAAGCTTTTCCACTCTGTCTGGCAAGGAGAAACTGTGCCAGCACAAAAAACATCTCCCATCGTGTTCTAGAGGCTGCACGGAGGTCTGCCGAGTGTTTTGCAGGAAGAGAAAGAAAGTTGTCCAAAACAACTTGCAATCCAATGTTCATGATATTACAAAAGGCAGGAGAGCGGTCAGGTACTGTTTTCTCTCAGTTGGCAAGCTGCACACACAATCGCAGTGTTGTACAGCTTGTTTCATCACCTTTGCGAAGTTGCCGCTCTCTCCGGCTCCCGGAGACGAAGAAGCTGCTTCTTCGCGCAAAGACGATTCTGCCGCTCACAGTGCTCTGCGGTGTGCGCCTTCTGCCGAAAGACGCCCGGGAGCGGTGCTTAGCTCTGCAGAGCACCGTACCTTCGTCTTTAGCCTCTCTTCTCGTCTACATCTTAGCAAAAAGCTTTTCCACTCTGTCTGGCAAGGAGAAACTGTGCCAGCACAGAAAACATCTCCCATCGTCTTCTAGAGGCGGCACGGAGGTCTGCCGAGTGTTTTGCAAGAAGAGAAAGAAAGTTGTCCAAAACAGCTTGCAATCGAATGTTCATGTGATTACAAAAGTCAGGAGAGTGGTCAGGTACTGTTTTCTCTCAGTTGGCAAGCTGCACACACAATCGCAGTGTTGTACAGCTTGTTTCATCACCTTTGCGAAGTTGCCGCTCTCTCCGGCTCCCGGAGACGAAGAAGCGGCTCCTTCGCGCAAAGACGATTCTGCCGCTCATAGTGCTCTGCGGTGTGCGCCTTCTGCCGAAAGAGGCCCGGGAGCTGTGCTTAGCTCTGCGGAGCACCGAACCTTCGTCTTTAGCCTCTCTTCTCGTTACATCTTAGCAAAAAGCTTTTCCACTCTGTCTGGCAAGGAGAAACTGTGCCAGCACAAAAAACATCTCCCATCGTGTTCTAGAGGCTGCATGGAGGTCTGCCGAGTGTTTTGCAAGGAGAGAAAGAAAGTTGTCCAAAACAACTTGCAATCCAATGTTCATGTTATTACAAAAGTCAGGAGAGCGGTCAGGTACTGTTTTCTCTCAGTTGGCAAGCTGCGCACACAATCGCAGTGTTGTACAGCTTGTTTCATCACCTTTGCCAAGTTGCCGCTCTCTCCGGCTCCCGGAGACGAAGAAGCTGCTTCTTCGCGCAAAGACGATTCTGCCACTCACAGTGCTCTGCAGTGTGTGTCTTCTGCCGAAAGAGGCCCGGGAGCTGTGCTTATCTCTGCAGAGCACCGTACCTTCGTCTTTAGCCTCTCTTCTCGTCTACATCTTAGCAAAAAGCTTTTCCACTCTGTCTGGCAAGGAGAAACTGTGCCAGCACAAAAAACATCTCCCATCGTGTTCTAGAGGCTGCACGGAGGTCTGCCGAGTGTTTTGCAAGAAGAGAAAGAAAGTTGTCCAAAACAGCTTGCAATCGAATATTCATGTGATTACAAAAGGCAGGAGAGCAGTCAGGTACTGTTTTCTCTCAGTTGGCAAGCTGCACACACAATCGCAGTGTTGTACAGCTTGTTTCATCACCTTTGCGAAGTTGCCGCTCTCTCCGGCTCCCCGAGACGAAGAAGCTGCTTCTTCGCGCAAAGACGATTCTGCCGCTCACAGTGCTCTGCGGTGTGTGTCTTCTGCAGAAAGAGGTCCGGGAGCTGTGCTTAGCTCTGCGGAGCACCGTACCTTCGTCTTTAGCCTCTCTTCTCGTCTACATCTTAGCAAAAAGCTTTTCCACTCTGTCTGGCAAGGAGAAACTGTGCCAGCACAAAAAATATCTCCCATCGTCTTCTAGAGGCTGCACGGAGGTCTGCCGAGTGTTTTGCAAGAAGAGAAAGAAAGTTGTCCAAAACAGCTTGCAATCGAATGTTCATGTGATTACAAAAGGCAGGAGAGTGGTCAGGTACTGTTTTCTCTCAGTTGGCAAGCTGCGCACACAATCGCAGTGTTGTACAGCTTGTTTCATCACCTTTGCCAAGTTGCCGCTCTCTCCGGCTCCCGGAGACGAAGAAGCTGCTTCTTCGCGCAAAGACGATTCTGCCGCTCATAGTGCTCTGCGGTGTGCGCCTTCTGCCGAAAGAGGTCCGGGAGCGGTGCTTAGCTCTGCAGAGCACCGTACCTTCGTCTTTAGCCTCTCTTCTCGTCTACATCTTAGCAAAAAGCTTTTCCACTCTGTCTGGCAAGGAGAAACTGTGCCAGCACAGAAAACATCTCCCATCGTGTTCTAAAGGCTGCACGCAGGTCTGCCGAGTGTTTTGCAAGAGGAGAAAGAAAGTTGTCCAAAACAGCTTGCAATCGAATGTTCATGTGAATAGAAAAGGCAGGAGAGTGGTCAGGTACTGTTTTCTCTCAGTTGGCAAGCTGCGCACACAATCGCAGTGTTGTACAGCTTGTTTCATCACCTTTGCGAAGTTGCCGCTCTCTCCGGCTCCCGGAGACGAAGAAGCGGCTCCTTCGCGCAAAGACGATTCTGCCGCTCATAGTGCTCTGCGGTGTGCGCCTTCTGCCGAAAGACGCCCGGGAGCGGTGCTTAGCTCTGCAGAGCACTGTACCTTCGTCTTTAGCCTCTCTTCTCGTCTACATCTTAGCAAAAAGCTTTTCCACTCTGTCTGGCAAGGAGAAACTGTGCCAGCACAGAAAACATCTCCCATCGTGTTCTAGAAGCTGCACGGAGGTCTGCCGAGTGTTTTGCAAGAAGAGAAAGAAAGTTGTCCGAAACAGCAGGCAATCGAATGTTCATGTGATTACAAAAGGCAGGAGAGTGGTCAGGTACTGTTTTCTCTCAGTTGGCAAGCTGCACACACAATCGCAGTGTTGTACAGCTTGTTTCATCACCTTTGCGAAGTTGCCGCTCTCTCCGGCTCCCGGAGACGAAGAAGCGGCTCCTTCGCGCAAAGAGGATTCTGCCGCTCACAGTGCTCTGCGGTGTGCGCCTTCTGCCGAAAGAGGCCCGGGAGCTGTGCTTAGCTCTGCGGAGCACCGTACCTTCGTCTTTAGCCTCTCTTCTCGTTACATCTTAGCAAAAAGCTTTTCCACTCTGTCTGGCAAGGAGAAACTGTGCCAGCACAAAAAACATCTCCCATCGTGTTCTAGAGGCTGCACGGAGGTCTGCCGAGTGTTTTGCAAGAAGAGAAAGAAAGTTGTCCAAAACAACTTGCAATCCAATGTTCATGTGATTACAAAAGTCAGGAGAGCGGTCAGGTACTGTTTTCTCTCTGTTGGCAAGCTGCGCACACAATCGCAGTGTTGTACAGCTTGTTTCATCACCTTTGCGAAGTTGCCGCTCTCTCCGGCTCCCGGAGACGAAGAAGCTGCTTCTTCGCGCAAAGACGATTCTGCCGCTCATAGTGCTCTGCGGTGTGCGCCTTCAGCCGAAAGAGGCCCGGGAGCTGTGCTTAGCTCTGCAGAGCACCGTACCTTCGTCTTTAGCCTCTCTTCTCATCTACATCTTAGCAAAAAGCTTTTCCACTCTGTCTGGCAAGGAGAAACTGTACCAGCACAAAAAAAATCTCCCATCGTGTTCTAGAGGCTGCACGAAGGTCAGCCGAGTGTTTTGCAGGAAGAGAAAGAAAGTTGTCCAAAACAGCTTGCAATCGAATATTTATGTGAATAGAAAAGGCAGGAGAGTGGTCAGGTACTGTTTTCTCTCAGTTGGCAAGCTGCGCACACAATCGCAGTGTTGTACAGCTTGTTTCATCGCCTTTGCGAAGCTGCCGCTCTCTCCGGCTCCCGGAGACGAAGAAGCTGCTTCTTCGCGCAAAAAAGATTCTGCCGCTCATAGTGCTCTGCGGTGTGCGCCTTCTGCCGAAAGAGGCCCGGGAGCGGTGCTTAGCTCTGCAGAGCACCGTACCTTCGTCTTTAGCCTCTCTTCTCATCTACATCTTAGCAAAAAGCTTTTCCACTCTGTCTGGCAAGGAGAAACTGTGCAAGCATAGAAAACATCTCCCATCGTGTTCTAGAGGCTGCACTGAGGTCTGCCGAGTGTTCTGCAGAAGAGAAAGAAAGTTGTCCAAAACAGCTTGCAATCGAATGTTCATGTGATTATAAAAGGCAGGAGAGTGGTCAGGTACTGTTTTCTCTCAGTTGGCAAGCTGCGCACACAATCGCAGTGTTGTACAGCTTGTTTCATCACCTTTGCGAAGTTGCCGCTCTCTCCGGCTCCCGGAGACGAAGAAGCTGCTTCTTCGCGCAAAGACGATTCTGCCGCTCACAGTGCTCTGCGGTGTGCGGCTTCTGCCGAAAGAGGCCCGGGAGCTGTGCTTAGCTCTGCAGAGCACCGTACCTTCGTCTTTAGCCTCTCTTCTCGTCTACATTTCAGCAAAAAGCTTTTCCACTCTGTCTGGCAAGGAGAAACTGTTCCAGCACAGAAAACACCTCCCATCGTGTTCTAGAGACTGCACGGAGGTCTGCCGAGTGTTTTGCAAGAAGAGAAAGAAAGTTGTCCAAAACAGCTTGCAATCGAATGTTCATGTGATTACAAAAGGCAGGAGAGTGGTCAGGTACTGTTTTCTCTCAGTTGGCAAGCTGCACACACAATCGCAGTGTTGTACAGCTTGTTTCATCACCTTTGCCAAGTTGCCGCTCTCTCCGGCTCCCGGAGACGAAGAAGCTGCTTCTTCGCGCAAAGACGATTCTGCCGCTCACAGTGCTCTGCGGTGTGCGCCTTCTGCCGAAAGACGCCCGGGAGCTGTGCTTAGCTCTGCAGAGCACCGTACCTTCGTCTTTAGCCTCTCTTCTCGTCTACATCTTAGCAAAAAGCTTTTCCACTCTGTCTGGCAAGGAGAAACTGTGCCAGCACAAAAATCATCTCCCATCGTGTTCTAGAGGCTGCACGGAGGTCTGCCGAGTGTTTTGCAAGAAGAGAAAGAAAGTTGTCCAAAACAGCTTGCAATCGAATGTTCATGTGAATAGAAAAGTCAGGAGAGTGGTCAGGTACTGTTTTCTCTCAGTTGGCAAGCTGCACACACAATCGCAGTGTTGTACAGCTTGTTTCATCACCTTTGCGAAGTTGCCGCTCTCTCCGGCTCCCGGAGACGAAGAAGCGGCTCCTTCGCGCAAAGACGATTCTGCCGCTCATAGTGCTCTGCGGTGTGCGCCTTCTGCCGAAAGAGGCCCGGGACCTGTGCTTAGCTCTGCGGAGCACCGAACCTTCGTCTTTAGCCTCTCTTCTCGTTACATCTTAGCAAAAAGCTTTTCCACTCTGTCTGGCAAGGAGAAACTGTGCCAGCACAGAAAACATCTCCCATCGTGTTCTAGAAGCTGCACGGAGGTCTGCCGAGTGTTTTGCAAGAAGAGAAAGAAAGTTGTCCAAAACAGCTTGCAATCGAATATTCATGTGATTACAAAAGGCAGGAGAGTGGTCAGGTACTGTTTTCTCTCAGTTGGCAAGCTGCACACACAATCGCAGTGTTGTACAGCTTGTTTCATCACATTTGCGAAGTTGCCGCTCTCTCCGGCTCCTGGAGACGAAGAAGCGGCTCCTTCGCGCAAAGACGATTCTGCCGCTCATAGTGCTCTGCGGTGTGCGCCTTCTGCCGAAAGAGGCCCGGGAGCTGTGCTTAGCTCTGCGGAGCACCGTACCTTCGTCTTTAGCCTCTCTTCTCGTTACATCTTAGCAAAAAGCTTTTCCACTCTGTCTGGCAAGGAGAAACTGTGCCAGCACAAAAAACATCTCCCATCGTGTTCTAGAGGCTGCACGGAGGTCTGCCGAGTGTTTTGCAGGAAGAGAAAGAAAGTTGTCCAAAACAACTTGCAATCCAATGTTCATGATATTACAAAAGGCAGGAGAGCGGTCAGGTACTGTTTTCTCTCAGTTGGCAAGCTGCACACACAATCGCAGTGTTGTACAGCTTGTTTCATCACCTTTGCGAAGTTGCCGCTCTCTCCGGCTCCCGGAGACGAAGAAGCTGCTTCTTCGCGCAAAGACGATTCTGCCGCTCACAGTGCTCTGCGGTGTGCGCCTTCTGCCGAAAGACGCCCGGGAGCGGTGCTTAGCTCTGCAGAGCACCGTACCTTCGTCTTTAGCCTCTCTTCTCGTCTACATCTTAGCAAAAAGCTTTTCCACTCTGTCTGGCAAGGAGAAACTGTGCCAGCACAGAAAACATCTCCCATCGTCTTCTAGAGGCGGCACGGAGGTCTGCCGAGTGTTTTGCAAGAAGAGAAAGAAAGTTGTCCAAAACAGCTTGCAATCGAATGTTCATGTGATTACAAAAGTCAGGAGAGTGGTCAGGTACTGTTTTCTCTCAGTTGGCAAGCTGCACACACAATCGCAGTGTTGTACAGCTTGTTTCATCACCTTTGCGAAGTTGCCGCTCTCTCCGGCTCCCGGAGACGAAGAAGCGGCTCCTTCGCGCAAAGACGATTCTGCCGCTCATAGTGCTCTGCGGTGTGCGCCTTCTGCCGAAAGAGGCCCGGGAGCTGTGCTTAGCTCTGCGGAGCACCGAACCTTCGTCTTTAGCCTCTCTTCTCGTTACATCTTAGCAAAAAGCTTTTCCACTCTGTCTGGCAAGGAGAAACTGTGCCAGCACAAAAAACATCTCCCATCGTGTTCTAGAGGCTGCATGGAGGTCTGCCGAGTGTTTTGCAAGGAGAGAAAGAAAGTTGTCCAAAACAACTTGCAATCCAATGTTCATGTTATTACAAAAGTCAGGAGAGCGGTCAGGTACTGTTTTCTCTCAGTTGGCAAGCTGCGCACACAATCGCAGTGTTGTACAGCTTGTTTCATCACCTTTGCCAAGTTGCCGCTCTCTCCGGCTCCCGGAGACGAAGAAGCTGCTTCTTCGCGCAAAGACGATTCTGCCACTCACAGTGCTCTGCAGTGTGTGTCTTCTGCCGAAAGAGGCCCGGGAGCTGTGCTTATCTCTGCAGAGCACCGTACCTTCGTCTTTAGCCTCTCTTCTCGTCTACATCTTAGCAAAAAGCTTTTCCACTCTGTCTGGCAAGGAGAAACTGTGCCAGCACAAAAAACATCTCCCATCGTGTTCTAGAGGCTGCACGGAGGTCTGCCGAGTGTTTTGCAAGAAGAGAAAGAAAGTTGTCCAAAACAGCTTGCAATCGAATATTCATGTGATTACAAAAGGCAGGAGAGCAGTCAGGTACTGTTTTCTCTCAGTTGGCAAGCTGCACACACAATCGCAGTGTTGTACAGCTTGTTTCATCACCTTTGCGAAGTTGCCGCTCTCTCCGGCTCCCCGAGACGAAGAAGCTGCTTCTTCGCGCAAAGACGATTCTGCCGCTCACAGTGCTCTGCGGTGTGTGTCTTCTGCAGAAAGAGGTCCGGGAGCTGTGCTTAGCTCTGCGGAGCACCGTACCTTCGTCTTTAGCCTCTCTTCTCGTCTACATCTTAGCAAAAAGCTTTTCCACTCTGTCTGGCAAGGAGAAACTGTGCCAGCACAAAAAATATCTCCCATCGTCTTCTAGAGGCTGCACGGAGGTCTGCCGAGTGTTTTGCAAGAAGAGAAAGAAAGTTGTCCAAAACAGCTTGCAATCGAATGTTCATGTGATTACAAAAGGCAGGAGAGTGGTCAGGTACTGTTTTCTCTCAGTTGGCAAGCTGCGCACACAATCGCAGTGTTGTACAGCTTGTTTCATCACCTTTGCCAAGTTGCCGCTCTCTCCGGCTCCCGGAGACGAAGAAGCTGCTTCTTCGCGCAAAGACGATTCTGCCGCTCATAGTGCTCTGCGGTGTGCGCCTTCTGCCGAAAGAGGTCCGGGAGCGGTGCTTAGCTCTGCAGAGCACCGTACCTTCGTCTTTAGCCTCTCTTCTCGTCTACATCTTAGCAAAAAGCTTTTCCACTCTGTCTGGCAAGGAGAAACTGTGCCAGCACAGAAAACATCTCCCATCGTGTTCTAAAGGCTGCACGCAGGTCTGCCGAGTGTTTTGCAAGAAGAGAAAGAAAGTTGTCCAAAACAGCTTGCAATCGAATGTTCATGTGAATAGAAAAGGCAGGAGAGTGGTCAGGTACTGTTTTCTCTGAGTTGGCAAGCTGCGCACACAATCGCAGTGTTGTACAGCTTGTTTCATCACCTTTGCGAAGTTGCCGCTCTCTCCGGCTCCCGGAGACGAAGAAGCGGCTCCTTCGCGCAAAGACGATTCTGCCGCTCATAGTGCTCTGCGGTGTGCGCCTTCTGCCGAAAGACGCCCGGGAGCGGTGCTTAGCTCTGCAGAGCACTGTACCTTCGTCTTTAGCCTCTCTTCTCGTCTACATCTTAGCAAAAAGCTTTTCCACTCTGTCTGGCAAGGAGAAACTGTGCCAGCACAGAAAACATCTCCCATCGTGTTCTAGAAGCTGCACGGAGGTCTGCCGAGTGTTTTGCAAGAAGAGAAAGAAAGTTGTCCGAAACAGCAGGCAATCGAATGTTCATGTGATTACAAAAGGCAGGAGAGTGGTCAGGTACTGTTTTCTCTCAGTTGGCAAGCTGCGCACACAATCGCAGTGTTGTACAGCTTGTTTCATCACCTTTGCGAAGTTGCCGCTCTCTCCGGCTCCCGGAGACGAAGAAGCTGCTTCTTTGCGCAAAGACGATTCTGCCGCTCACAGTGCTCTGCGGTGTGCGCCTTCTGCCGAAAGACGCCCGGGAGCGGTGCTTAGCTCTGCAGAGCACCGTACCTTCGTCTTTAGCCTCTCTTCTCGTCTTCATCTTAGCAAAAAGCTTTTCCACTCTGTCTGGCAAGGAGAAACTGTGCCAGCACAAAAATCATCTCCCATCGTGTTCTAGAGGCTGCACGGAGGTCTGCCGAGTGTTTTGCAAGAAGAGAAAGAAAGTTGTCCAAAACAGCTTGCAATCGAATGTTCATGTGAATAGAAAAGTCAGGAGAGTGGTCAGGTACTGTTTTCTCTCAGTTGGCAAGCTGCACACACAATCGCAGTGTTGTACAGCTTGTTTCATCACCTTTGCGAAGTTGCCGCTCTCTCCGGCTCCCGGAGACGAAGAAGCGGCTCCTTCGCGCAAAGACGATTCTGCCGCTCATAGTGCTCTGCGGTGTGCGCCTTCTGCCGAAAGAGGCCCGGGACCTGTGCTTAGCTCTGCGGAGCACCGAACCTTCGTCTTTAGCCTCTCTTCTCGTTACATCTTAGCAAAAAGCTTTTCCACTCTGTCTGGCAAGGAGAAACTGTGCCAGCACAAAAAACATCTCCCATCGTGTTCTAGAGGCTGCACGGAGGTCTGCCGAGTGTTTTGCAAGAAGAGAAAGAAAGTTGCCCAAAACAACTTGCAATCCAATGTTCATGTTATTACAAAAGTCAGGAGAGCGGTCAGGTACTGTTTTCTCTCAGTTGGCAAGCTGCACACACAATCGCAGTGTTGTACAGCTTGTTTCATCACCTTTGCCAAGTTGCCGATTTCTCCGGCTCCCGGAGACGAAGAAGCTGCTTCTTCGCGCAAAGACGATTCTGCCACTCACAGTGCTCTGCAGTGTGTGTCTTCTGCCGAAAGAGGCCCGGGAGCTGTGCTTATCTCTGCAGAGCACCGTACCTTCGTCTTTAGCCTCTCTTATCGTCTACATCTTAGCAAAAAGCTTTTCCACTCTGTCTGGCAAGGAGAAACTGTGCCAGCACAAAAAACATCTCCCATCGTGTTCTAGAGGCTGCACGGAGGTCTGCCGAGTGTTTTGCAAGAAGAGAAAGAAAGTTGTCCAAAACAGCTTGCAATCGAATATTCATGTGATTACAAAAGGCAGGAGAGTGGTCAGGTACTGTTTTCTCTCAGTTGGCAAGCTGCACACACAATCGCAGTGTTGTACAGCTTGTTTCATCACCTTTGCGAAGTTGCCGCTCTCTCCGGCTCCCCGAGACGAAGAAGCTGCTTCTTCGCGCAAAGACGATTCTGCCGCTCACAGTGCTCCGCGGTGTGTGTCTTCTGCAGAAAGAGGTCCGGGAGCTGTGCTTAGCTCTGCGGAGCACCGTACCTTCGTCTTTAGCCTCTCTTCTCGTCTACATCTTAGCAAAAAGCTTTTCCACTCTGTCTGGCAAGGAGAAACTGTGCCAGCACAGAAAACATCTCCCATCGTGTTCTAAAGGCTGCACGCAGGTCTGCCGAGTGTTTTGCAAGAAGAGAAAGAAAGTTGTCCAATAGAGCTTGCAATCGAATGTTCATGTGAATAGAAAAGGCAGGAGAGTGGTCAGGTACTGTTTTCTCTCAGTTGGCAAGCTGCGCACACAATCGCAGTGTTGTACAGCTTGTTTCATCACCTTTGCGAAGTTGCCGCTCTCTCCGGCTCCCGGAGACGAAGAAGCGGCTCCTTCGCGCAAAGACGATTCTGCCGCTCATAGTGCTCTGCGGTGTGCGCCTTCTGCCGAAAGAGGCCCGGGAGCGGTGCTTAGCTCTGCAGAGCACTGTACCTTCGTCTTTAGCCTCTCTTCTCGTCTACATCTTAGCAAAAAGCTTTTCCACTCTGTCTGGCAAGGAGAAACTGTGCCAGCACAGAAAACATCTCCCATCGTGTTCTAGAAGCTGCACGGAGGTCTGCCGAGTGTTTTGCAAGAAGAGAAAAAAGTTGTCCGAAACAGCAGGCAATCGAATGTTCATGTAAATAGAAAAGGCAGTAGAGTGGTCAGGTACTGTTTTCTCTCAGTTGGCAAGCTGCGCACACAATCGCAGTGTTGTACAGCTTGTTTCATCACCTTTGCGAAGTTGCCGCTCTCTCCGGCTCCCGGAGACGAAGAAGCTGCTTCTTCGCGCAAAGACGATTCTGCCGCTCATAGTGCTCTGCGGTGTGCGCCTTCTGCCGAAAGAGGCCCGGGAGCGGTGCTTAGCTCTGCGGAGCACCGAACCTTCGTCTTTAGCCTCTCTTCTCGTTACATCTTAGCAAAAAGCTTTTCCACTCTGTCTGGCAAGGAGAAACTGTGCCAGCACAAAAAACATCTCCCATCGTGTTCTAGAGGCTGCACGGAGGTCTGCCGAGTGTTTTGCAAGAAGAGAAAGAAAGTTGTCCAAAACAACTTGCAATCCAATGTTCATGTTATTACAAAAGTCAGGAGAGCGGTCAGGTACTGTTTTCTCTCAGTTGGCAAGCTGCGCACACAATCGCAGTGTTGTACAGCTTGTTTCATCACCTTTGCCAAGTTGCCGATTTCTCCGGCTCCCGGAGACGAAGAAGCTGCTTCTTCGCGCAAAGACGATTCTGCCACTCACAGTGCTCTGCAGTGTGTGTCTTCTGCCGAAAGAGGCCCGGGAGCTTAGCTTATCTCTGCAGAGCACCGTACCTTCGTCTTTAGCCTCTCTTCTCGTCTACATCTTAGCAAAAAGCTTTTCCACTCTGTCTGGCAAGGAGAAACTGTACCAGCACAAAAAACATCTCCCATCGTGTTCTAGAGGCTGCACGGAGGTCTGCCGAGTGTTTTGCAAGAAGAGAAAGAAAGTTGTCCAAAACAGCTTGCAATCGAATGTTCATGTGATTACAAAAGGCAGGAGAATGGTCAGGTACTGTTTTCTCTCAGTTGGCAAGCTGCGCACACAATCGCAGTGTTGTACAGCTTGTTTCATCACCTTTGCGAAGTTGCCGCTCTCTCCGGCTCCCGGAGACGAAGAAGCTGCTTCTTCGCGCAAAGACGATTCTGCCGCTCACAGTGCTCTGCGGTGTGCGCCTTCTGCCGAAAGAGGTCCGGGAGCGGTGCTTAGCTCTGCAGAGCACCGTACATTCGTCTTCAGCCTCTCTTCTCGTCTACATCTCAGCAAAAAGCTTTTCCACTCTGTCTGGCAAGGAGAAACTGTGCCAGCACAGAAAACATCTCCCATCGTGTTCTAGAGGCTGCACGGAGGTCTGCCGAGTGTTTTGCAAGAAGAGAAAGAAAGTTGTCCAAAACAGCTTGCAATCGAATGTTCATGTGATTACAAAAGTCAGGAGAGTGGTCAGGTACTGTTTTCACTCAGTTGGCAAGCTGCGCACACAATCGCAGTGTTGTACAGCTTGTTTCATCACCTTTGCGAAGTTGCCGCTCTCTCCGGCTCCCGGAGACGAAGAAGCTGCTTCTTCGCGCAAAGACGATTCTGCCGCTCATAGTGCTCTGCGGTGTGCGCCTTCTGCCGAAAGAGGTCCGGGAGCGGTGCTTAGCTCTGCAGAGCACCGTACCTTCGTCTTTAGCCTCTCTTCTCGTCTACATCTTAGCAAAAAGCTTTTCCACTCTGTCTGGCAAGGAGAAACTGTGCCAGCACAGAAAACATCTCCCATCGTCTTCTAGAGGCTGCACGGATGTCTGCCGAGTGTTTTGCAAGAAGAGAAAGAAAGTTGTCCAAAACAGCTTGCAATCGAATGTTCATGTGATTACAAAAGGCAGGAGAGTGGTCAGGTACTGTTTTCTCTCAGTTGGCAAGCTGCGCACACAATCGCAGTGTTGTACCGCTTGTTTCATCACCTTTGCGAAGTTGCCGCTCTCTCCGGCTCCCGGAGACGAAGAAGCTGCTTCTTTGCGCAAAGACGATTCTGCCGCTCACAGTGCTCTGCGGTGTGCGCCTTCTGCCGAAAGACGCCCGGGAGCGGTGCTTAGCTCTGCAGAGCACCGTACCTTCGTCTTTAGCCTCTCTTCTCGTCTACATCTTAGCAAAAAGCTTTTCCACTCTGTCTGGCAAGGAGAAACTGTGCCAGCACAAAAAACATCTCCCATCGTGTTCTAGAGGCTGCACTGAGGTCTGCCGAGTGTTTTGCAAGAAGAGAAAGAAAGTTGTCCAAAACAGCTTGCAATCGAATGTTCATGTGATTACAAAAGTCAGGAGAGTGGTCAGGTACTGTTTCCTCTCAGTTGGCAAGCTGCACACACAATCGCAGTGTTGTACAGCTTGTTTCATCACATTTGCGAAGTTGCCGCTCTCTCCGGCTCCCGGAGACGAAGAAGCGGCTCCTTCGGGCAAAGACGATTCTGCCGCTCATAGTGCTCTGCGGTGTGCGCCTTCTGCCGAAAGAGGCCCGGGAGCGGTGATTAGCTCTGCGGAGCACCGTACCTTCGTCTTTAGCCTCTCTTATCGTTACATCTTAGCAAAAAGCTTTTCCACTCTGTCTGGCAAGGAGAAACTGTGCCAGCACAAAAAACATCTCCCATCGTGTTCTAGAGGCTGCACGGAGGTCTGCCGAGTGTTTTGCAAGAAGAGAAAGAAAGTTGTCCAAAACAACTTGCAATCCAATGTTCATGTGATTACAAAAGTCAGGAGAGCGGTCAGGTACTGTTTTCTCTCAGTTGGCAAGCTGCACACACAATCGCAGTGTTGTACAGCTTGTTTCATCACCTTTGCGAAGTTGCCGCTCTCTCCGGCTCCCCGAGACGAAGAAGCTGCTTCTTCGCGCAAAGACGATTCTGCCGCTCACAGTGCTCCGCGGTGTGTGTCTTCTGCAGAAAGAGGTCCGGGAGCTGTGCTTAGCTCTGCGGAGCACCGTACCTTCGTCTTTAGCCTCTCTTCTCGTCTACATCTTAGCAAAAAGCTTTTCCACTCTGTCTGGCAAGGAGAAACTGTGCCAGCACAGAAAACATCTCCCATCGTGTTCTAAAGGCTGCACGCAGGTCTGCCGAGTGTTTTGCAAGAAGAGAAAGAAAGTTGTCCAATAGAGCTTGCAATCGAATGTTCATGTGAATAGAAAAGGCAGGAGAGTGGTCAGGTACTGTTTTCTCTCAGTTGGCAAGCTGCGCACACAATCGCAGTGTTGTACAGCTTGTTTCATCACCTTTGCGAAGTTGCCGCTCTCTCCGGCTCCCGGAGACGAAGAAGCGGCTCCTTCGCGCAAAGACGATTCTGCCGCTCATAGTGCTCTGCGGTGTGCGCCTTCTGCCGAAAGAGGCCCGGGAGCGGTGCTTAGCTCTGCAGAGCACTGTACCTTCGTCTTTAGCCTCTCTTCTCGTCTACATCTTAGCAAAAAGCTTTTCCACTCTGTCTGGCAAGGAGAAACTGTGCCAGCACAGAAAACATCTCCGATCGTGTTCTAGAAGCTGCACGGAGGTCTGCCGAGTGTTTTGCAAGAAGAGAAAAAAGTTGTCCGAAACAGCAGGCAATCGAATGTTCATGTAAATAGAAAAGGCAGTAGAGTGGTCAGGTACTGTTTTCTCTCAGTTGGCAAGCTGCGCACACAATCGCAGTGTTGTACAGCTTGTTTCATCACCTTTGCGAAGTTGCCGCTCTCTCCGGCTCCCGGAGACGAAGAAGCTGCTTCTTCGCGCAAAGACGATTCTGCCGCTCATAGTGCTCTGCGGTGTGCGCCTTCTGCCGAAAGACGCCCGGGAGCGGTGCTTAGCTCTGCGGAGCACCGAACCTTCGTCTTTAGCCTCTCTTCTCGTTACATCTTAGCAAAAAGCTTTTCCACTCTGTCTGGCAAGGAGAAACTGTGCCAGCACAAAAAACATCTCCCATCGTGTTCTAGAGGCTGCACGGAGGTCTGCCGAGTGTTTTGCAAGAAGAGAAAGAAAGTTGTCCAAAACAACTTGCAATCCAATGTTCATGTTATTACAAAAGTCAGGAGAGCGGTCAGGTACTGTTTTCTCTCAGTTGGCAAGCTGCGCACACAATCGCAGTGTTGTACAGCTTGTTTCATCACCTTTGCCAAGTTGCCGATTTCTCCGGCTCCCGGAGACGAAGAAGCTGCTTCTTCGCGCAAAGACGATTCTGCCACTCACAGTGCTCTGCAGTGTGTGTCTTCTGCCGAAAGAGGCCCGGGAGCTGTGCTTATCTCTGCAGAGCACCGTACCTTCGTCTTTAGCCTCTCTTCTCGTCTACATCTTAGCAAAAAGCTTTTCCACTCTGTCTGGCAAGGAGAAACTGTACCAGCACAAAAAACATCTCCCATCGTGTTCTAGAGGCTGCACGGAGGTCTGCCGAGTGTTTTGCAAGAAGAGAAAGAAAGTTGTCCAAAACAGCTTGCAATCGAATGTTCATGTGATTACAAAAGGCAGGAGAATGGTCAGGTACTGTTTTCTCTCAGTTGGCAAGCTGCGCACACAATCGCAGTGTTGTACAGCTTGTTTCATCACCTTTGCGAAGTTGCCGCTCTCTCCGGCTCCCGGAGACGAAGAAGCTGCTTCTTCGCGCAAAGACGATTCTGCCGCTCACAGTGCTCTGCGGTGTGCGCCTTCTGCCGAAAGAGGTCCGGGAGCGGTGCTTAGCTCTGCAGAGCACCGTACATTCGTCTTCAGCCTCTCTTCTCGTCTACATCTCAGCAAAAAGCTTTTCCACTCTGTCTGGCAAGGAGAAACTGTGCCAGCACAGAAAACATCTCCCATCGTGTTCTAGAGGCTGCACGGAGGTCTGCCGAGTGTTTTGCAAGAAGAGAAAGAAAGTTGTCCAAAACAGCTTGCAATCGAATGTTCATGTGATTACAAAAGTCAGGAGAGTGGTCAGGTACTGTTTTCACTCAGTTGGCAAGCTGCGCACACAATCGCAGTGTTGTACAGCTTGTTTCATCACCTTTGCGAAGTTGCCGCTCTCTCCGGCTCCCGGAGACGAAGAAGCTGCTTCTTCGCGCAAAGACGATTCTGCCGCTCATAGTGCTCTGCGGTGTGCGCCTTCTGCCGAAAGAGGTCCGGGAGCGGTGCTTAGCTCTGCAGAGCACCGTACCTTCGTCTTTAGCCTCTCTTCTCGTCTACATCTTAGCAAAAAGCTTTTCCACTCTGTCTGGCAAGGAGAAACTGTGCCAGCACAGAAAACATCTCCCATCGTCTTCTAGAGGCTGCACGGATGTCTGCCGAGTGTTTTGCAAGAAGAGAAAGAAAGTTGTCCAAAACAGCTTGCAATCGAATGTTCATGTGATTACAAAAGGCAGGAGAGTGGTCAGGTACTGTTTTCTCTCAGTTGGCAAGCTGCGCACACAATCGCAGTGTTGTACCGCTTGTTTCATCACCTTTGCGAAGTTGCCGCTCTCTCCGGCTCCCGGAGACGAAGAAGCTGCTTCTTTGCGCAAAGACGATTCTGCCGCTCACAGTGCTCTGCGGTGTGCGCCTTCTGCCGAAAGACGCCCGGGAGCGGTGCTTAGCTCTGCAGAGCACCGTACCTTCGTCTTTAGCCTCTCTTCTCGTCTACATCTTAGCAAAAAGCTTTTCCACTCTGTCTGGCAAGGAGAAACTGTGCCAGCACAAAAAACATCTCCCATCGTGTTCTAGAGGCTGCACGGAGGTCTGCCGAGTGTTTTGCAAGAAGAGAAAGAAAGTTGTCCAAAACAGCTTGCAATCGAATGTTCATGTGATTACAAAAGTCAGGAGAGTGGTCAGGTACTGTTTTCTCTCAGTTGGCAAGCTGCACACACAATCGAAGTGTTGTACAGCTTGTTTCATCACATTTGCGAAGTTGCCGCTCTCTCCGGCTCCCGGAGACGAAGAAGCGGCTCCTTCGGGCAAAGACGATTCTGCCGCTCATAGTGCTCTGCGGTGTGCGCCTTCTGCCGAAAGAGGCCCGGGAGCGGTGATTAGCTCTGCGGAGCACCGTACCTTCGTCTTTAGCCTCTCTTCTCGTTACATCTTAGCAAAAAGCTTTTCCACTCTGTCTGGCAAGGAGAAACTGTGCCAGCACAAAAAACATCTCCCATCGTGTTCTAGAGGCTGCACGGAGGTCTGCCGAGTGTTTTGCAAGAAGAGAAAGAAAGTTGTCCAAAACAACTTGCAATCCAATGTTCATGTGATTACAAAAGTCAGGAGAGCGGTCAGGTACTGTTTTCTCTCAGTTGGCAAGCTGCGCACACAATCGCAGTGTTGTACAGCTTGTTTAATCACCTTTGCGAAGTTGCCGCTCTCTCCGGCTCCCGGAGACGAAGAAGCTGCTTCTTCGCGCAAAGACGATTCTGCCGCTCATAGTGCTCTGCGGTGTGCGCCTTCTGCCGAAAGAGGCCCGGGAGCGGTGCTTAGCTCTGCAGAGCACCGTACCTTCGTCTTTAGCCTCTCTTCTCGTCTACATCTTAGCAAAAAGCTTTTCCACTCTGTCTGGCAAGGAGAAACTGTGCCAGCACAAAAATCATCTCCCATCGTGTTCTAGAGGCTGCACGGAGGTCTGCCGAGTGTTTTGCAAGAAGAGAAAGAAAGTTGTCCAAAACAGCTTGCAATCGAATGTTCATGTGATTACAAAAGTCAGGAGAGTGGTCAGGTACTGTTTTCTCTCAGTTGGCAAGCTGCGCACACAATCGCAGTGTTGTACAGCTTGTTTCATCACCTTTGCGAAGCTGCCGCTCTCTCCGGCTCCCGGAGACGAAGAAGCTGCTTCTTCGCGCAAAGACGATTCTGCCGCTCACAGTGCTCTGCGGTGTGCGCCTTCTGCCGAAAGAGGTCCGGGAGCGGTGCTTAGCACTGCAGAGCACCGTAACTTCGTCTTTAGCCTCTCTTCTCGTCTACATCTTAGCAAAAAGCTTTTCCACTCTGTCTGGCAAGGAGAAACTTTGCCAGCACAAAAAACATCTCCCATCGTGTTCTAGAGGCTGCACGGAGGTCTGCCGAGTGTTTTGCAAGAAGAGAAAGAAAGTTGTCCAAAACAGCTTGCAATCGAATGTTCATGGGAATAGAAAAGGCAGGAGAGTGGTAAGGTACTGTTTTCTCTCAGTTGGCAAGCTGCGCACACAATCGCAGTGTTGTACAGCTTGTTTCATCACCTTTGCGAAGTTGGCGCTCTCTCCGGCTCCCGGAGACGAAGAAGCTGCTTCTTCGCGCAAAGACGATTCTGCCGCTCACAGTGCTCTGCAGCGTGTGTCTTCTGCCGAAAGAGGCCCGGGACCTGTGCGTAGCTCTGCAGAGCACCGTACCTTCGTCTTTAGCCTCTCTTCTCGTCTACATCTTAGCAAAAAGCTTTTCCACTCTGTCTGGCAAGGAGAAACTGTACCAGCACAAAAAGCATCTCCCATCATGTTCTAGAGGCTGCACGGAGGTCTGCCGAGTGTTTTGCAAGAAGAGAAAGAAAGTTGTCCAAAACAGCTTGCAATCGAATGTTCAAGTGAATAGAAAAGGCAGGAGAGTGGTCAGGTACTGTTTTCTCTCAGTTGGCAAACTGCGCACACAATCGCAGTGTTGTACAGCTTGTTTCATCACCTTTGCGAAGTTGCCGCTCTCTCCGGCTCCCGGAGACGAAGAAGCTGCTTCTTCGCGCAAAGACGATTCTGCCGCTCACAGTGCTCTGCGGTGTGCGCCTTCTGCCGAAAGAGGTCCGGGAGCGGTGCTTAGCTCTGCGGAGCACCGTACCTTCGTCTTCAGCCTCTCTTCTAGTCTACATCTCAGCAAAAAGCTTTTCCAATCTGTCTGGCAAGGAGAAACTGTGCCAGCACAGAAAACATCTCCCATCGTGTTCTAGAGGCTGCACGGAGGTCTGCCGAGTGTTTTGCAAGAAGAGAAAGAAAGTTGTCCAAAACAGCTTGCAATCCAATGTTCATGTGATTACAAAAGTCAGGAGAGTGGTCAGGTACTGTTTTCTCTCAGTTGGCAAGCTGCGCACACAATCGCAGTGTTGTACAGCTTGTTTCATCACCTTTGCCAAGTTGCCGCTCTCTCCGGCTCCCGGAGACGAAGAAGCTGCTTCTTCGCGCAAAGACGATTCTGCCGCTCACAGTGCTCTGCGGTGTGCGCCTTCTGCCGAAAGACGCCCGGGAGCGATGCTTAGCTCTGCAGAGCACCGTACCTTCGTCTTTAGCCTCTCTTCTCGTCTACATCTTAGCAAAAAGCTTTTCCACTCTGTCTGGCAAGGAGAAACTGTGCCAGCACAAAAAACATCTCCCATCGTGTTCTAGAGGCTGCACGGAGGTCTGCCGAGTGTTTTGCAAGAAGAGAAAGAAAGTTGTCCAAAACAGCTTGCAATCCAATGTTCATGTGATTACAAAAGTCAGGAGAGTGGTCAGGTACTGTTTTCTCTCAGTTGGCAAGCTGCGCACACAATCGCAGTGTTGTACAGCTTGTTTCATCACCTTTGCCAAGTTGCCGCTCTCTCCGGCTCCCGGAGACGAAGAAGCTGCTTCTTCGCGCAAAGACGATTCTGCCGCTCATAGTGCTCTGCGGTGTGCGCCTTCTGCCGATAGAGGTCCGGGAGCGGTGCTTAGCTCTGCAGAGCACCGTACCTTCGTCTTTAGCCTCTCTTCTCGTCTACATCTTAGCAAAAAGCTTTTCCACTCTGTCTGGCAAGGAGAAACTGTGCCAGCACAGAAAACATCTCCCATCGTGTTCTAGAAGCTGCACGGAGGTCTGCCGAGTGTTTTGCAAGAAGAGAAAAAAGTTGTCCGAAACAGCAGGCAATCGAATGTTCATGTAAATAGAAAAGGCAGGAGAGTGGTCAGGTACTGTTTTCTCTCAGTTGGCAAGCTGCGCACACAATCGCAGTGTTGTACAGCTTGTTTCATCACCTTTGCGAAGTTGCCGCTCTCTCCGGCTCCCGGAGACGAAGAAGCTGCTTCTTCGCGCAAAGACGATTCTGCCGCTCATAGTGCTCTGCGGTGTGCGCCTTCTGCCGAAAGAGGCCCGGGAGCGGTGCTTAGCTCTGCGGAGCACCGAACCTTCGTCTTTAGCCTCTCTTCTCGTTACATCTTAGCAAAAAGCTTTTCCACTCTGTCTGGCAAGGAGAAACTGTGCCAGCACAAAAAACATCTCCCATCGTGTTCTAGAGGCTGCACGGAGGTCTGCCGAGTGTTTTGCAAGAAGAGAAAGAAAGTTGTCCAAAACAACTTGCAATCCAATGTTCATGTTATTACAAAAGTCAGGAGAGCGGTCAGGTACTGTTTTCTCTCAGTTGGCAAGCTGCGCACACAATCGCAGTGTTGTACAGCTTGTTTCATCACCTTTGCCAAGTTGCCGATTTCTCCGGCTCCCGGAGACGAAGAAGCTGCTTCTTCGCGCAAAGACGATTCTGCAACTTACAGTGCTCTGCAGTGTGTGTCTTCTGCCGAAAGAGGCCCGGGAGCTGTGCTTATCTCTGCAGAGCACCGTACCTTCGTCTTTAGCCTCTCTTCTCGTCTACATCTTAGCAAAAAGCTTTTCCACTCTGTCTGGCAAGGAGAAACTGTGCCAGCACAAAAAACATCTCCCATCGTGTTCTAGAGGCTGCACGGAGGTCTGCCGAGTGTTTTGCAAGAAGAGAAAGAAAGTTGTCCAAAACAGCTTGCAATCGAATGTTCATGTGATTACAAAAGTCAGGAGAATGGTCAGGTACTGTTTTCTCTCAGTTGGCAAGCTGCGCACACAATCGCAGTGTTGTACAGCTTGTTTCATCACCTTTGCGAAGTTGCCGCTCTCTCCGGCTCCCGGAGACGAAGAAGCTGCTTCTTCGCGCAAAGACGATTCTGCCGCTCACAGTGCTCTGCGGTGTGCGCCTTCTGCCGAAAGAGCCCCGGGAGCGGTGCTTAGCTCTGCAGAGCACCGTACCTTCGTCTTCAGCCTCTCTTCTCGTCTACATCTCAGCAAAAAGCTTTTCCACTCTGTCTGGCAAGGAGAAACTGTGCCAGCACAGAAAACATCTCCCATCGTGTTCTAAAGGCTGCACGGAGGTCTGCCGAGTGTTTTGAAAGAAGAGAAAGAAAGTTGTCCAATAGAGCTTGCAATCGAATGTTCATGTGAATAGAAAAGGCAGGAGAGTGGTCAGGTACTGTTTTCTCTCAGTTGGCAAGCTGCGCACACAATCGCAGTGTTGTACAGCTTGTTTCATCACCTTTGCGAAGTTGCCGCTCTCTCCGGCTCCCGGAGACGAAGAAGCGGCTCCTTCGCGCAAAGACGATTCTGCCGCTCATAGTGCTCTGCGGTGTGCGCCTTCTGCCGAAAGAGGCCCGGGAGCGGTGCTTAGCTCTGCAGAGCACTGTACCTTCGTCTTTAGCCTCTCTTCTCGTCTACATCTTAGCAAAAAGCTTTTCCAATCTGTCTGGCAAGGAGAAACTGTGCCAGCACAGAAAACATCTCCCATCGTGTTCTAGAAGCTGCACGGAGGTCTGCCGAGTGTTTTGCAAGAAGAGAAAAAAGTTGTCCGAAACAGCAGGCAATCGAATGTTCATGTAAATAGAAAAGGCAGTAGAGTGGTCAGGTACTGTTTTCTCTCAGTTGGCAAGCTGCGCACACAATCGCAGTGTTGTACAGCTTGTTTCATCACCTTTGCGAAGTTGCCGCTCTCTCCGGCTCCCGGAGACGAAGAAGCTGCTTCTTCGCGCAAAGACGATTCTGCCGCTCATAGTGCTCTGCGGTGTGCGCCTTCTGCCGAAAGAGGCCCGGGAGCGGTGCTTAGCTCTGCGGAGCACCGAACCTTCGTCTTTAGCCTCTCTTCTCGTTACATCTTAGCAAAAAGCTTTTCCACTCTGTCTGGCAAGGAGAAACTGTGCCAGCACAAAAAACATCTCCCATCGTGTTCTAGAGGCTGCACGGAGGTCTGCCGAGTGTTTTGCAAGAAGAGAAAGAAAGTTGTCCAAAACAACTTGCAATCCAATGTTCATGTTATTACAAAAGTCAGGAGAGCGGTCAGGTACTGTTTTCTCTCAGTTGGCAAGCTGCGCACACAATCGCAGTGTTGTACAGCTTGTTTCATCACCTTTGCCAAGTTGCCGATTTCTCCGGCTCCCGGAGACGAAGAAGCTGCTTCTTCGCGCAAAGACGATTCTGCAACTTACAGTGCTCTGCAGTGTGTGTCTTCTGCCGAAAGAGGCCCGGGAGCTGTGCTTATCTCTGCAGAGCACCGTACCTTCGTCTTTAGCCTCTCTTCTCGTCTACATCTTAGCAAAAAGCTTTTCCACTCTGTCTGGCAAGGAGAAACTGTGCCAGCACAAAAAACATCTCCCATCGTGTTCTAGAGGCTGCACGGAGGTCTGCCGAGTGTTTTGCAAGAAGAGAAAGAAAGTTGTCCAAAACAGCTTGCAATCGAATGTTCATGTGATTACAAAAGGCAGGAGAATGGTCAGGTACTGTTTTCTCTCAGTTGGCAAGCTGCGCACACAATCGCAGTGTTGTACAGCTTGTTTCATCACCTTTGCGAAGTTGCCGCTCTCTCCGGCTCCCGGAGACGAAGAAGCTGCTTCTTCGCGCAAAGACGATTCTGCCGCTCACAGTGCTCTGCGGTGTGCGCCTTCTGCCGAAAGAGGTCCGGGAGCGGTGCTTAGCTCTGCAGAGCACCGTACCTTCGTCTTCAGCCTCTCTTCTCGTCTACATCTCAGCAAAAAGCTTTTCCACTCTGTCTGGCAAGGAGAAACTGTGCCAGCACAGAAAACATCTCCCATCGTGTTCTAGAGGCTGCACGGAGGTCTGCCGAGTGTTTTGCAAGAAGAGAAAGAAAGTTGTCCAAAACAGCTTGCAATCGAATGTTCATGTGATTACAAAAGTCAGGAGAGTGGTCAGGTACTGTTTTCACTCATTTGGCAAGCTGCGCACACAATCGCAGTGTTGTACAGCTTGTTTCATCACCTTTGCGAAGTTGCCGCTCTCTCCGGCTCCCGGAGACGAAGAAGCTGCTTCTTCGCGCAAAGACGATTCTGCCGCTCATAGTGCTCTGCGGTGTGCGCCTTCTGCCGAAAGAGGTCCGGGAGCGGTGCTTAGCTCTGCAGAGCACCGTACCTTCGTCTTTAGCCTCTCTTCTCGTCTACATCTTAGCAAAAAGCTTTTCCACTCTGTCTGGCAAGGAGAAACTGTGCCAGCACAGAAAACATCTCCCATCGTGTTCTAGAGGCTGCACGGATGTCTGCCGAGTGTTTTGCAAGAAGAGAAAGAAAGTTGTCCAAAACAGCTTGCAATCGAATGTTCATGTGATTACAAAAGGCAGGAGAGTGGTCAGGTACTGTTTTCTCTCAGTTGGCAAGCTGCGCACACAATCGCAGTGTTGTACCGCTTGTTTCATCACCTTTGCGAAGTTGCCGCTCTCTCCGGCTCCCGGAGACGAAGAAGCTGCTTCTTCGCGCAAAGACGATTCTGCCGCTCACAGTGCTCTGCGGTGTGCGCCTTCTGCCGAAAGACGCCCGGGAGCGGTGCTTAGCTCTGCAGAGCACCGTACCTTCGTCTTTAGCCTCTCTTCTCGTCTACATCTTAGCAAAAAGCTTTTCCACTCTGTCTGGCAAGGAGAAACTGTGCCAGCACAAAAAACATCTCCCATCGTGTTCTAGAGGCTGCACGGAGGTCTGCCGAGTGTTTTGCAAGAAGAGAAAGAAAGTTGTCCAAAACAGCTTGCAATCGAATGTTCATGTGATTACAAAAGTCAGGAGAGTGGTCAGGTACTGTTTTCTCTCAGTTGGCAAGCTGCACACACAATCGCAGTGTTGTACAGCTTGTTTCATCACATTTGCGAAGTTGCCGCTCTCTCCGGCTCCCGGAGACGAAGAAGCGGCTCCTTCGGGCAAAGACGATTCTGCCGCTCATAGTGCTCTGCGGTGTGCGCCTTCTGCCGAAAGAGGCCCGGGAGCGGTGCTTAGCTCTGCGGAGCACCGTACCTTCGTCTTTAGCCTCTCTTATCGTTACATCTTAGCAAAAAGCTTTTCCACTCTGTCTGGCAAGGAGAAACTGTGCCAGCACAAAAAACATCTCCCATCGTGTTCTAGAGGCTGCACGGAGGTCTGCCGAGTGTTTTGCAAGAAGAGAAAGAAAGTTGTCCAAAACAACTTGCAATCCAATGTTCATGTGATTACAAAAGTCAGGAGAGCGGTCAGGTACTGTTTTCTCTCAGTTGGCAAGCTGCGCACACAATCGCAGTGTTGTACAGCTTGTTTCATCACCTTTGCGAAGTTGCCGCTCTCTCCGGCTCCCGGAGACGAAGAAGCTGCTTCTTCGCGCAAAGACGATTCTGCCGCTCATAGTGCTCTGCGGTGTGCGCCTTCTGCCGAAAGAGGCCCGGGAGCGGTGCTTAGCTCTGCAGAGCACCGTACCTTCGTCTTTAGCCTCTCTTCTCGTCTACATCTTAGCAAAAAGCTTTTCCACTCTGTCTGGCAAGGAGAAACTGTTCCAGCACAGAAAACACCTCCCATCGTGTTCTAGAGACTGCACGCAGGTCTGCCGAGTGTTTTGCAAGAAGAGAAAGAAAGTTGTCCAAAACAGCTTGCAATCGAATGTTCATGTGATTACAAAAGGCAGGAGAGTGGTCAGGTACTGTTTTCTCTCAGTTGGCACGCTGCGCACACAATCGCAGTGTTGTACAGCTTGTTTCATCACCTTTGCGAAGTTGCCGCTCTCTCCGGCTCCCGGAGACGAAGAAGCTGCTTCTTCGCGCAAAGACGATTCTGCCGCTCACAGTGCTCTGCGGTGTGCGCCTTCTGCCGAAAGACGCCCGGGAGCGGTGCTTAGCTCTGCAGAGCACCGTACCTTCGTCTTTAGCCTCTCTTCTCGTCTACATCTTAGCAAAAAGCTTTTCCACTCTGTCTGGCAAGGAGAAACTGTGCCAGCACAAAAATCATCTCCCATCGTGTTCTAGAGGCTGCACAGAGGTCTGCCGAGTGTTTTGCAAGAAGAGAAAGAAAGTTGTCCAAAACAACTTGCAATCGAATGTTCATGGGAATAGAAAAGGCAGGAGAGTGGTAAGGTACTGTTTTCTCTCAGTTGGCAAGCTGCGCACACAATCGCAGTGTTGTACAGCTTGTTTCATCACCTTTGCGAAGTTGCCGCTCTCTCCGGCTCCCGGAGACGAAGAAGCTGCTTCTTCGCGCAAAGACGATTCTGCCGCTCACAGTGCTCTGCAGCGTGTGTCTTCTGCCGAAAGAGGCCCGGGACCTGTGCGTAGCTCTGCAGAGCACCGTACCTTCGTCTTTAGCCTCTCTTCTCGTCTACATCTTAGCAAAAAGCTTTTCCACTCTGTCTGGCAAGGAGAAACTGTACCAGCACAAAAAACATCTCCCATCATGTTCTAGAGGCTGCACGGAGGTCTGCCGAGTGTTTTGCAAGAAGAGAAAGAAAGTTGTCCAAAACAGCTTGCAATCGAATGTTCAAGTGAATAGAAAAGGCAGGAGAGTGGTCAGGTACTGTTTTCTCTCAGTTGGCAAACTGCGCACACAATCGCAGTGTTGTACAGCTTGTTTCATCACCTTTGCGAAGTTGCCGCTCTCTCCGGCTCCCGGAGACGAAGAAGCTGCTTCTTCGCGCAAAGACGATTCTGCCGCTCACAGTGCTCTGCGGTGTGCGCCTTCTGCCGAAAGAGGTCCGGGAGCGGTGCTTAGCTCTGCGGAGCACCGTACCTTCGTCTTCAGCCTCTCTTCTCGTCTACATCTCAGCAAAAAGCTTTTCCAATCTGTCTGGCAAGGAGAAACTGTGCCAGCACAGAAAACATCTGCCATCGTGTTCTAGAGGCTGCACGGAGGTCTGCCGAGTGTTTTGCAAGAAGAGAAAGAAAGTTGTCCAAAACAGCTTGCAATCCAATGTTCATGTGATTACAAAAGTCAGGAGAGTGGTCAGGTACTGTTTTCTCTCAGTTGGCAAGCTGCGCACACAATCGCAGTGTTGTACAGCTTGTTTCATCACCTTTGCCAAGTTGCCGCTCTCTCCGGCTCCCGGAGACGAAGAAGCTGCTTCTTCGCGCAAAGACGATTCTGCCGCTCACAGTGCTCTGCGGTGTGCGCCTTCTGCCGAAAGACGCCCGGGAGCGATGCTTTGCTCTGCAGAGCACCGTACCTTCGTCTTTAGCCTCTCTTCTCGTCTACATCTTAGCAAAAAGCTTTTCCACTCTGTCTGGCAAGGAGAAACTGTGCCAGCACAAAAAACATCTCCCATCGTGTTCTAGAGGCTGCACGGAGGTCTGCCGAGTGTTTTGCAAGAAGAGAAAGAAAGTTGTCCAAAACAGCTTGCAATCGAATGTTCATGTGATTACAAAAGTCAGGAGAGTGGTCAGGTACTGTTTTCTCTCAGTTGGCAAGCTGCACACACAATCGCAGTGTTGTACAGCTTGTTTCATCACATTTGCGAAGTTGCCGCTCTCTCCGGCTCCTGGAGACGAAGAAGCGGCTCCTTCGCGCAAAGACGATTCTGCCGCTCATAGTGCTCTGCGGTGTGCGCCTTCTGCCGAAAGAGGCCCGGGAGCTGTGCTTAGCTCTGCGGAGCACCGTACCTTCGTCTTTAGCCTCTCTTCTCGTCTACATCTTAGCAAAAAGCTTTTCCACTCTGTCTGGCAAGGAGAAACTGTGCCAGCACAAAAAACATCTCCCATCGTGTTCTAGAGGCTGCACGGAGGTCTGCCGAGTGTTTTGCAGGAAGAGAAAGAAAGTTGTCCAAAACAATTGCAATCCAATGTTCATGATATTACAAAAGGCAGGAGAGCGGTCAGGTACTGTTTTCTCTCAGTTGGCACGCTGCGCACACAATCGCAGTGTTGTACAGCTTGTTTCATCACCTTTGCGAAGTTGCCGCTCTCTCCGGCTCCCGGAGACGAAGAAGCTGCTTCTTCGCGCAAAGACGATTCTGCCGCTCACAGTGCTCTGCGGTGTGCGCCTTCTGCCGAAAGACGCCCGGGAGCGGTGCTTAGCTCTGCAGAGCACCGTACCTTCGTCTTTAGCCTCTCTTCTCGTCTACATCTTAGCAAAAAGCTTTTCCACTCTGTCTGGCAAGGAGAAACTGTGCCAGCACAAAAAACATCTCCCATCGTGTTCTAGAGGCGGCACGGAGGTCTGCCGAGTGTTTTGCAAGAAGAGAAAGAAAGTTGTCCAAAACAGCTTGCAATCGAATGTTCATGTGATTACAAAAGTCAGGAGAGTGGTCAGGTACTGTTTTCTCTCAGTTGGCAAGCTGCACACACAATCGCAGTGTTGTACAGCTTGTTTCATCACCTTTGCGAAGTTGCCGCTCTCTCCGGCTCCCGGAGACGAAGAAGCGGCTCCTTCGCGCAAAGACGATTCTGCCGCTCATAGTGCTCTGCGGTGTGCGCCTTCTGCCGAAAGAGGCCCGGGAGCGGTGCTTAGCTCTGCGGAGCACCGAACCTTCGTCTTTAGCCTCTCTTCTCGTTACATCTTAGCAAAAAGCTTTTCCACTCTGTCTGGCAAGGCGAAACTGTGCCAGCACAAAAAACATCTCCCATCGTGTTCTAGAGGCTGCACGGAGGTCTGCCGAGTGTTTTGCAAGAAGAGAAAGAAAGTTGTCCAAAACAACTTGCAATCCAATGTTCATGTTATTACAAAAGTCAGGAGAGCGGTCAGGTACTGTTTTCTCTCAGTTGGCAAGCTGCGCACACAATCGCAGTGTTGTACAGCTTGTTTCATCACCTTTGCCAAGTTGCCGCTCTCTCCGGCTCCCGGAGACGAAGAAGCTGCTTCTTCGCGCAAAGACGATTCTGCCGCTCACAGTGCTCTGCAGTGTGTGTCTTCTGCCGAAAGAGGCCCGGGAGCTGTGCTTATCTCTGCAGAGCACCGTACCTTCGTCTTTAGCCTCTCTTCTCGTCTACATCTTAGCAAAAAGCTTTTCCACTCTGTCTGGCAAGGAGAAACTGTGCCAGCACAAAAAACATCTCCCATCGTGTTCTAGAGGCTGCACGGAGGTCTGCCGAGTGTTTTGCAAGAAGAGAAAGAAAGTTGTCCAAAACAGCTTGCAATCGAATATTCATGTGATTACAAAAGGCAGGAGAGTGGTCAGGTACTGTTTTCTCTCAGTTGGCAAGCTGCACACACAATCGCAGTGTTGTACAGCTTGTTCCATCACCTTTGCGAAGTTGCCGCTCTCTCCGGCTCCCCGAGACGAAGAAGCTGCTTCTTCGCGCAAAGACGATTCTGCCGCTCACAGTGCTCTGCGGTGTGTGTCTTCTGCAGAAAGAGGTCCGGGAGCTGTGCTTAGCTCTGCGGAGCACCGTACCTTCGTCTTTAGCCTCTCTTCTCGTCTACATCTTAGCAAAAAGCTTTTCCACTCTGTCTGGCAAGGAGAAACTGTGCCAGCACAAAAAATATCTCCCATCGTCTTCTAGAGGCTGCACGGAGGTCTGCCGAGTGTTTTGCAAGAAGAGAAAGAAAGTTGTCCAAAACAGCTTGCAATCGAATGTTCATGTGATTACAAAAGGCAGGAGAGTGGTCAGGTACTGTTTTCTCTCAGTTGGCAAGCTGCGCACACAATCGCAGTGTTGTACAGCTTGTTTCATCACCTTTGCCAAGTTGCCGCTCTCTCCGGCTCCCGGAGACGAAGAAGCTGCTTCTTCGCGCAAAGACGATTCTGCCGCTCATAGTGCTCTGCGGTGTGCGCCTTCTGCCGATAGAGGTCCGGGAGCGGTGCTTAGCTCTGCAGAGCACCGTACCTTCGTCTTTAGCCTCTCTTCTCGTCTACATCTTAGCAAAAAGCTTTTCCACTCTGTCTGGCAAGGAGAAACTGTGCCAGCACAAAAAACATCTCCCATCGTGTTCTAGAGGCTGCACGGAGGTCTGCCGAGTGTTTTGCAAGAAGAGAAAGAAAGTTGTCCAAAACAGCTTGCAATTGAATGTTCATGTGATTACAAAAGGCAGGAGAGTGGTCAGGTACTGTTTTCTCTCAGTTGGCAAGCTGCACACACAATCGCAGTGTTGTACAGCTTGTTCCATCACCTTTGCGAAGTTGCCGCTCTCTCCGGCTCCCCGAGACGAAGAAGCTGCTTCTTCGCGCAAAGACGATTCTGCCGCTCACAGTGCTCTGCGGTGTGTGTCTTCTGCAGAAAGAGGTCCGGGAGCTGTGCTTAGCTCTGCGGAGCACCGTACCTTCGTCTTTAGCCTCTCTTCTCGTCTACATCTTAGCAAAAAGCTTTTCCACTCTGTCTGGCAAGGAGAAACTGTGCCAGCACAAAAAATATCTCCCATCGTCTTCTAGAGGCTGCACGGAGGTCTGCCGAGTGTTTTGCAAGAAGAGAAAGAAAGTTGTCCAAAACAGCTTGCAATCGAATGTTCATGTGATTACAAAAGGCAGGAGAGTGGTCAGGTACTGTTTTCTCTCAGTTGGCAAGCTGCGCACACAATCGCAGTGTTGTACAGCTTGTTTCATCACCTTTGCGAAGTTGCCGCTCTCTCCGGCTCCCGGAGACGAAGAAGCTGCTTCTTCGCGCAAAGACGATTCTGCCGCTCATAGTGCTCTGCGGTGTGCGCCTTCTGCCGATAGAGGTCCGGGAGCGGTGCTTAGCTCTGCAGAGCACCGTACCTTCGTCTTTAGCCTCTCTTCTCGTCTACATCTTAGCAAAAAGCTTTTCCACTCTGTCTGGCAAGGAGAAACTGTGCCAGCACAGAAAACATCTCCCATCGTGTTCTAAAGGCTGCACGGAGGTCTGCCGAGTGTTTTGCAAGAAGAGAAAGAAAGTTGTCCAAAACAGCTTGCAATCGAATGTTCATGTGAATAGAAAAGGCAGGAGAGTGGTCAGGTACTGTTTTCTCTCAGTTGGCAAGCTGCGCACACAATCGCAGTGTTGTACAGCTTGTTTCATCACCTTTGCGAAGTTGCCGCTCTCTCCGGCTCCCGGAGACGAAGAAGCGGCTCCTTCGCGCAAAGAACATTCTGCCGCTCATAGTGCTCTGCGGTGTGCGCCTTCTGCCGAAAGAGGTCCGGGAGCTGTGCTTAGCTCTGCGGAGCACCGAACCTTCGTCTTTAGCCTCTCTTCTCGTTACATCTTAGCAAAAAGCTTTTCCACTCTGTCTGGCAAGGAGAAACTGTGCCAGCACAAAAAACATCTCCCATCGTGTTCTAGAGGCTGCACGGAGGTCTGCCGAGTGTTTTGCAAGAAGAGAAAGAAAGTTGTCCAAAACAACTTGCAATCGAATGTTCATGGGAATAGAAAAGGCAGGAGAGTGGTAAGGTACTGTTTTCTCTCAGTTGGCAAGCTGCGCACACAATCGCAGTGTTGTACAGCTTGTTTCATCACCTTTGCGAAGTTGCCGCTCTCTCCGGCTCCCGGAGACGAAGAAGCTGCTTCTTCGCGCAAAGACGATTCTGCCGCTCACAGTGCTCTGCAGCGTGTGTCTTCTGCCGAAAGAGGCCCGGGACCTGTGCGTAGCTCTGCAGAGCACCGTACCTTCGTCTTTAGCCTCTCTTCTCGTCTACATCTTAGCAAAAAGCTTTTCCACTCTGTCTGGCAAGGAGAAACTGTACCAGCACAAAAAACATCTCCCATCATGTTCTAGAGGCTGCACGGAGGTCTGCCGAGTGTTTTGCAAGAAGAGAAAGAAAGTTGTCCAAAACAGCTTGCAATCCAATGTTCATGTGATTACAAAAGTCAGGAGAGTGGTCAGGTACTGTTTTCTCTCAGTTGGCAAGCTGCGCACACAATCGCAGTGTTGTACAGCTTGTTTCATCACCTTTGCCAAGTTGCCGCTCTCTCCGGCTCCCGGAGACGAAGAAGCTGCTTCTTCGCGCAAAGACGATTCTGCCGCTCACAGTGCTCTGCGGTGTGCGCCTTCTGCCGAAAGACGCCCGGGAGCGATGCTTTGCTCTGCAGAGCACCGTACCTTCGTCTTTAGCCTCTCTTCTCGTCTACATCTTAGCAAAAAGCTTTTCCACTCTGTCTGGCAAGGAGAAACTGTGCCAGCACAAAAAACATCTCCCATCGTGTTCTAGAGGCTGCACGGAGGTCTGCCGAGTGTTTTGCAAGAAGAGAAAGAAAGTTGTCCAAAACAGCTTGCAATCGAATGTTCATGTGATTACAAAAGTCAGGAGAGTGGTCAGGTACTGTTTTCTCTCAGTTGGCAAGCTGCACACACAATCGCAGTGTTGTACAGCTTGTTTCATCACATTTGCGAAGTTGCCGCTCTCTCCGGCTCCTGGAGACGAAGAAGCGGCTCCTTCGCGCAAAGACGATTCTGCCGCTCATAGTGCTCTGCGGTGTGCGCCTTCTGCCGAAAGAGGCCCGGGAGCTGTGCTTAGCTCTGCGGAGCACCGTACCTTCGTCTTTAGCCTCTCTTCTCGTTACATCTTAGCAAAAAGCTTTTCCACTCTGTCTGGCAAGGAGAAACTGTGCCAGCACAAAAAACATCTCCCATCGTGTTCTAGAGGCTGCACGGAGGTCTGCCGAGTGTTTTGCAGGAAGAGAAAGAAAGTTGTCCAAAACAACTTGCAATCCAATGTTCATGATATTACAAAAGGCAGGAGAGCGGTCAGGTACTGTTTTCTCTCAGTTGGCAAGCTGCACACACAATCGCAGTGTTGTACAGCTTGTTTCATCACCTTTGCGAAGTTGCCGCTCTCTCCGGCTCCCGGAGACGAAGAAGCTGCTTCTTCGCGCAAAGACGATTCTGCCGCTCACAGTGCTCTGCGGTGTGCGCCTTCTGCCGAAAGACGCCCGGGAGCGGTGCTTAGCTCTGCAGAGCACCGTACCTTCGTCTTTAGCCTCTCTTCTCGTCTACATCTTAGCAAAAAGCTTTTCCACTCTGTCTGGCAAGGAGAAACTGTGCCAGCACAAAAAACATCTCCCATCGTGTTCTAGAGGCGGCACGGAGGTCTGCCGAGTGTTTTGCAAGAAGAGAAAGAAAGTTGTCCAAAACAGCTTGCAATCGAATGTTCATGTGATTACAAAAGTCAGGAGAGTGGTCAGGTACTGTTTTCTCTCAGTTGGCAAGCTGCACACACAATCGCAGTGTTGTACAGCTTGTTTCATCACCTTTGCGAAGTTGCCGCTCTCTCCGGCTCCCGGAGACGAAGAAGCGGCTCCTTCGCGCAAAGACGATTCTGCCGCTCATAGTGCTCTGCGGTGTGCGCCTTCTGCCGAAAGAGGCCCGGGAGCTGTGCTTAGCTCTGCGGAGCACCGAACCTTCGTCTTTAGCCTCTCTTCTCGTTACATCTTAGCAAAAAGCTTTTCCACTCTGTCTGGCAAGGAGAAACTGTGCCAGCACAAAAAACATCTCCCATCGTGTTCTAGAGGCTGCACGGAGGTCTGCCGAGTGTTTTGCAAGAAGAGAAAGAAAGTTGTCCAAAACAACTTGCAATCCAATGTTCATGTTATTACAAAAGTCAGGAGAGCGGTCAGGTACTGTTTTCTCTCAGTTGGCAAGCTGCGCACACAATCGCAGTGTTGTACAGCTTGTTTCATCACCTTTGCCAAGTTGCCGCTCTCTCCGGCTCCCGGAGACGAAGAAGCTGCTTCTTCGCGCAAAGACGATTCTGCCGCTCACAGTGCTCTGCAGTGTGTGTCTTCTGCCGAAAGAGGCCCGGGAGCTGTGCTTATCTCTGCAGAGCACCGTACCTTCGTCTTTAGCCTCTCTTCTCGTCTACATCTTAGCAAAAAGCTTTTCCACTCTGTCTGGCAAGGAGAAACTGTGCCAGCACAAAAAACATCTCCCATCGTGTTCTAGAGGCTGCACGGAGGTCTGCCGAGTGTTTTGCAAAAAGAGAAAGAAAGTTGTCCAAAACAGCTTGCAATCGAATATTCATGTGATTACAAAAGGCAGGAGAGTGGTCAGGTACTGTTTTCTCTCAGTTGGCAAGCTGCACACACAATCGCAGTGTTGTACAGCTTGTTCCATCACCTTTGCGAAGTTGCCGCTCTCTCCGGCTCCCCGAGACGAAGAAGCTGCTTCTTCGCGCAAAGACGATTCTGCCGCTCACAGTGCTCTGCGGTGTGTGTCTTCTGCAGAAAGAGGTCCGGGAGCTGTGCTTAGCTCTGCGGAGCACCGTACCTTCGTCTTTAGCCTCTCTTCTCGTCTACATCTTAGCAAAAAGCTTTTCCACTCTGTCTGGCAAGGAGAAACTGTGCCAGCACAAAAAATATCTCCCATCGTCTTCTAGAGGCTGCACGGAGGTCTGCCGAGTGTTTTGCAAGAAGAGAAAGAAAGTTGTCCAAAACAGCTTGCAATCGAATGTTCATGTGATTACAAAAGGCAGGAGAGTGGTCAGGTACTGTTTTCTCTCAGTTGGCAAGCTGCGCGCACAATCGCAGTGTTGTACAGCTTGTTTCATCACCTTTGCCAAGTTGCCGCTCTCTCCGGCTCCCGGAGACGAAGAAGCTGCTTCTTCGCGCAAAGACGATTCTGCCGCTCATAGTGCTCTGCGGTGTGCGCCTTCTGCCGATAGAGGTCCGGGAGCGGTGCTTAGCTCTGCAGAGCACCGTACCTTCGTCTTTAGCCTCTCTTCTCGTCTACATCTTAGCAAAAAGCTTTTCCACTCTGTCTGGCAAGGAGAAACTGTGCCAGCACAGAAAACATCTCCCATCGTGTTCTAAAGGCTGCACGGAGGTCTGCCGAGTGTTTTGCAAGAAGAGAAAGAAAGTTGTCCAAAACAGCTTGCAATCGAATGTTCATGTGAATAGAAAAGGCAGGAGAGTGGTCAGGTACTGTTTTCTCTCAGTTGGCAAGCTGCGCACACAATCGCAGTGTTGTACAGCTTGTTTCATCACCTTTGCGAAGTTGCCGCTCTCTCCGGCTCCCGGAGACGAAGAAGCGGCTCCTTCGCGCAAAGAACATTCTGCCGCTCATAGTGCTCTGCGGTGTGCGCCTTCTGCCGAAAGAGGCCCGGGAGCTGTGCTTAGCTCTGCGGAGCACCAAACCTTCGTCTTTAGCCTCTCTTCTCGTTACATCTTAGCAAAAAGCTTTTCCACTCTGTCTGGCAAGGAGAAACTGTGCCAGCACAAAAAACATCTCCCATCGTGTTCTAGAGGCTGCACGGAGGTCTGCCGAGTGTTTTGCAAGAAGAGAAAGAAAGTTGTCCAAAACAACTTGCAATCCAATGTTCATGTTATTACAAAAGTCAGGAGAGCGGTCAGGTACTGTTTTCTCTCAGTTGGCAAGCTGCGCACACAATCGCAGTGTTGTACAGCTTGTTTCATCACCTTTGCCAAGTTGCCGATTTCTCCGGCTCCCGGAGACGAAGAAGCTGCTTCTTCGCGCAAAGACGATTCTGCCACTCACAGTGCTCTGCAGTGTGTGTCTTCTGCCGAAAGAGGCCCGGGAGCTGTGCTTATCTCTGCAGAGCACCGTACCTTCGTCTTTAGCCTCTCTTCTCGTCTACATCTTAGCAAAAAGCTTTTCCACTCTGTCTGGCAAGGAGAAACTGTGCCAGCACAAAAAACATCTCCCATCGTGTTCTAGAGGCTGCACGGAGGTCTGCCGAGTGTTTTGCAAGAAGAGAAAGAAAGTTGTCCATAACAGCTTGCAATCGAATGTTCATGTGATTACAAAAGTCAGGAGAGTGGTCAGGTACTGTTTTCTCTCAGTTGGCAAGCTGCACACACAATCGCAGTGTTGTACAGCTTGTTTCATCACCTTTGCGAAGTTGCCGCTCTCTCCGGCTCCCGGAGACGAAGAAGCTGCTCCTTCGCGCAAAGAGGATTCTGCCACTCACAGTGCTCTGCGGTGTGCGCCTTCTGCCGAAAGAGGCCCGGGAGCTGTGCTTAGCTCTGCGGAGCACCGTACCTTCGTCTTTAGCCTCTCTTCTCGTTACATCTTAGCAAAAAGCTTTTCCACTCTGTCTGGCAAGGAGAAACTGTGCCAGCACAAAAAACATCTCCCATCGTGTTCTAGAGGCTGCACGGAGGTCTGCCGAGTGTTTTGCAAGAAGAGAAAGAAAGTTGTCCAAAACAACTTGCAATCCAATGTTCATGTGATTACAAAAGTCAGGAGAGCGGTCAGGTACTGTTTTCTCTCAGTTGGCAAGCTGCGCACACAATCGCAGTGTTGTACAGCTTGTTTCATCACCTTTGCGAAGTTGCCGCTCTCTCCGGCTCCCGGAGACGAAGAAGCTGCTTCTTCGCGCAAAGACGATTCTGCCGCTCATAGTGCTCTGCGGTGTGCGCCTTCAGCCGAAAGAGGCCCGGGAGCTGTGCTTAGCTCTGCAGAGCACCGTACCTTCGTCTTTAGCCTCTCTTCTCATCTACATCTTAGCAAAAAGCTTTTCCACTCTGTCTGGCAAGGAGAAACTGTACCAGCACAAAAAAAATCTCCCATCGTGTTCTAGAGGCTGCACGCAGGTCAGCCGAGTGTTTTGCAGGAAGAGAAAGTAAGTTGTCCAAAACAGCTTGCAATCGAATATTTATGTGAATAGAAAAGGCAGGAGAGTGGTCAGGTACTGTTTTCTCTCAGTTGGCAAGCTGCGCACACAATCGCAGTGTTGTACAGCTTGTTTCATCACCTTTGCGAAGCTGCCGCTCTCTCCGGCTCCCGGAGACGAAGAAGCTGCTTCTTCGCGCAAAAAAGATTCTGCCGCTCATAGTGCTCTGCGGTGTGCGCCTTCTGCCGAAAGAGGCCCGGGAGCGGTGCTTAGCTCTGCAGAGCACCGTACCTTCGTCTTTAGCCTCTCTTCTCATCTACATCTTAGCAAAAAGCTTTTCCACTCTGTCTGGCATGGAGAAACTGTGCAAGCATAGAAAACATCTCCCATCGTGTTCTAGAGGCTGCACTGAGGTCTGCGGAGTGTTCTGCAGAAGAGAAAGAAAGTTGTCCAAAACAGCTTGCATTCGAATGTTCATGTGATTATAAAAGGCAGGAGAGTGGTCAGGTACTGTTTTCTCTCAGTTGGCAAGCTGCGCACACAATCGCAGTGTTGTACAGCTTGTTTCATCACCTTTGCGAAGTTGCCGCTCTCTCCGGCTCCCGGAGACGAAGAAGCTGCTTCTTCGCGCAAAGACGATTCTGCCGCTCACAGTGCTCTGCGGTGTGCGGCTTCTGCCGAAAGAGGCCCGGGAGCTGTGCTTAGCTCTGCAGAGCACCGTACCTTCGTCTTTAGCCTCTCTTCTCGTCTACATCTTAGCAAAAAGCTTTTCCACTCTGTCTGGCAAGGAGAAACTGTTCCAGCACAGAAAACACCTCCCATCGTGTTCTAGAGACTGCACGCAGGTCTGCCGAGTGTTTTGCAAGAAGAGAAAGAAAGTTGTCCAAAACAGCTTGCAATCGAATGTTCATATGATTACAAAAGGCAGGAGAGTGGTCAGGTACTGTTTTCTCTCAGTTGGCAAGCTGCGCACACAATCGCAGTGTTGTACAGCTTGTTTCATCACCTTTGCGAAGTTGCCGCTCTCTCCGGCTCCCGGAGACGAAGAAGCTGCTTCTTCGCGCAAAGACGATTCTGCCGCTCACAGTGCTCTGCGGTGTGCGCCTTCTGCCGAAAGACGCCCGGGAGCTGTGCTTAGCTCTGCAGAGCACCGTACCTTCGTCTTTAGCCTCTCTTCTCGTCTACATCTTAGCAAAAAGCTTTTCCACTCTGTCTGGCAAGGAGAAACTGTGCCAGCACAAAAATCATCTCCCATCGTGTTCTAGAGGCTGCACGGAGGTCTGCCGAGTGTTTTGCAAGAAGAGAAAGAAAGTTGTCCAAAACAGCTTGCAATCGAATGTTCATGTGATTGGAAAAGGCAGGAGAGTGGTCAGGTACTGTTTTCTCTCAGTTGGCAAGCTGCACACACAATCGCAGTGTTGTACAGGTTGTTTCATCACCTTTGCGAAGTTGCCGCTCTCTCCGGCTCCCGGAGACGAAGAAGCGGCTCCTTCGCGCAAAGAACATTCTGCCGCTCATAGTGCTCTGCGGTGTGCGCCTTCTGCCGAAAGAGGCCCGGGAGCTGTGCTTAGCTCTGCGGAGCACCGAACCTTCGTCTTTAGCCTCTCTTCTCGTTACATCTTAGCAAAAAGCTTTTCCACTCTGTCTGGCAAGGAGAAACTGTGCCAGCACAAAAAACATCTCCCATCGTGTTCTAGAGGCTGCACGGAGGTCTGCCGAGTGTTTTGCAAGAAGAGAAAGAAAGTTGTCCAAAACAACTTGCAATCCAATGTTCATGTTATTACAAAAGTCAGGAGAGCGGTCAGGTACTGTTTTCTCTCAGTTGGCAAGCTGCGCACACAATCGCAGTGTTGTACAGCTTGTTTCATCACCTTTGCCAAGTTGCCGATTTCTCCGGCTCCCGGAGACGAAGAAGCTGCTTCTTCGCGCAAAGACGATTCTGCCACTCACAGTGCTCTGCAGTGTGTGTCTTCTGCCGAAAGAGGCCCGGGAGCTGTGCTTATCTCTGCAGAGCACCGTACCTTCGTCTTTAGCCTCTCTTCTCGTCTACATCTTAGCAAAAAGCTTTTCCACTCTGTCTGGCAAGGAGAAACTGTGCCAGCACAAAAAACATCTCCCATCGTGTTCTAGAGGCTGCACGGAGGTCTGCCGAGTGTTTTGCAAGAAGAGAAAGAAAGTTGTCCAAAACAGCTTGCAATCGAATATTCATGTGATTACAAAAGGCAGGAGAGTGGTCAGGTACTGTTTTCTCTCAGTTGGCAAGCTGCACACACAATCGCAGTGTTGTACAGCTTGTTTCATCACCTTTGCGAAGTTGCCGCTCTCTCCGGCTCCCCGAGACGAAGAAGCTGCTTCTTCGCGCAAAGACGATTCTGCCGCTCACAGTGCTCTGCGGTGTGTGTCTTCTGCAGAAAGAGGTCCGGGATCTGTGCTTAGCTCTGCGGAGCACCGTACCTTCGTCTTTAGCCTCTCTTCTCGTCTACATCTTAGCAAAAGCTTTTCCACTCTGTCTGGCAAGGAGAAACTGTGCCAGCACAAAAAATATCTCCCATCGTCTTCTAGAGGCTGCACGGAGGTCTGCCGAGTGTTTTGCAAGAAGAGAAAGAAAGTTGTCCAAAACAGCTTGCAATCGAATGTTCATGTGATTACAAAAGGCAGGAGAGTGGTCAGGTACTGTTTTCTCTCAGTTGGCAAGCTGCGCACACAATCGCAGTGTTGTACAGCTTGTTTCATCACCTTTGCCAAGTTGCCGCTCTCTCCGGCTCCCGGAGACGAAGAAGCTGCTTCTTCGCGCAAAGACGATTCTGCCGCTCATAGTGCTCTGCGGTGTGCGCCTTCTGCCGATAGAGGTCCGGGAGCGGTGCTTAGCTCTGCAGAGCACCGTACCTTCGTCTTTAGCCTCTCTTCTCGTCTACATCTTAGCAAAAAGCTTTTCCACTCTGTCTGGCAAGGAGAAACTGTGCCAGCACAGAAAACATCTCCCATCGTGTTCTAAAGGCTGCACGGAGGTCTGCCGAGTGTTTTGCAAGAAGAGAAAGAAAGTTGTCCAAAACAGCTTGCAATCGAATGTTCATGTGAATAGAAAAGGCAGGAGAGTGGTCAGGTACTGTTTTCTCTCAGTTGGCAAGCTGCGCACACAATCGCAGTGTTGTACAGCTTGTTTCATCACCTTTGCGAAGTTGCCGCTCTCTCCGGCTCCCGGAGACGAAGAAGCGGCTCCTTCGCGCAAAGACGATTCTGCCGCTCATAGTGCTCTGCGGTGTGCGCCTTCTGCCGAAAGAGGCCCGGGAGCGGTGCTTAGCTCTGCAGGGCACTGTACCTTCGTCTTTAGCCTCTCTTCTCGTCTACATCTTAGCAAAAAGCTTTTCCACTCTGTCTGGCAAGGAGAAACTGTGCCAGCACAGAAAACATCTCCCATCGTGTTCTAGAAGCTGCACGGAGGTCTGCCGAGTGTTTTGCAAGAAGAGAAAAAAGTTGTCCGAAACAGCAGGCAATCGAATGTTCATGTAAATAGAAAAGGCAGTAGAGTGGTCAGATACTGTTGTCTCTCAGTTGGCAAGCTGCGCACACAATCGCAGTGTTGTACAGCTTGTTTCATCACCTTTGCGAAGTTGCCGCTCTCTCCGGCTCCCGGAGACGAAGAAGCTGCTTCTTCGCGCAAAGACGATTCTGCCGCTCATAGTGCTCTGCGGTGTGCGCCTTCTGCCGAAAGAGGCCCGGGAGCGGTGCTTAGCTCTGCAGAGCACCGTACCTTCGTCTTTAGCCTCTCTTCTCGTCTACATCTTAGCAAAAAGCTTTTCCACTCTGTCTGGCAAGGAGAAACTGTGCCAGCACAAAAAACATCTCCCATCGTGTTCTAGAGGCTGCACGGAGGTCTGCCGAGTGTTTTACAAGAAGAGAAAGAAAGTTGTCCAAAACAACTTGCAATCCAATGTTCATGTGATTACAAAAGTCAGGAGAGCGGTCAGGTACTGTTTTCTCTCAGTTGGCAAGCTGCGCACACAATCGCAGTGTTGTACAGCTTGTTTCATCACCTTTGCGAAGTTGCCGCTCTCTCCGGCTCCCGGAGACGAAGAAGCTGCTTCTTCGCGCAAAGACGATTCTGCCGCTCATAGTGCTCTGCGGTGTGCGCCTTCAGCCGAAAGAGGCCCGGGAGCGGTGCTTAGCTCTGCAGAGCACCGTACCTTCGTCTTTAGCCTCTCTTCTCATCTACATCTTAGCAAAAAGCTTTTCCACTCTGTCTGGCAAGGAGAAACTGTACCAGCACAAAAAAAATCTCCCATCGTGTTCTAGAGGCTGCACGCAGTTCAGCCGAGTGTTTTGCAGGAAGAGAAAGAAAGTTCTCCAAAACAGCTTGCAATCGAATATTTATGTGAATAGAAAAGGCAGGAGAGTGGTCAGGTACTGTTTTCTCTCAGTTGGCAAGCTGCGCACACAATCGCAGTGTTGTACAGCTTGTTTCATCACCTTTGCGAAGCTGCCGCTCTCTCCGGCTCCCGGAGACGAAGAAGCTGCTTCTTCGCGCAAAGACGATTCTGCCGCTCATAGTGCTCTGCGGTGTGCGCCTTCTGCCGAAAGAGGCCCGGGAGCGGTGCTTAGCTCTGCAGAGCACCGTACCTTCGTCTTTAGCCTCTCTTCTCGTCTACATCTTAGCAAAAAGCATTTCCACTCTGTCTGGCATGGAGAAACTGTGCAAGCATAGAAAACATCTCCCATCGTGTTCTAGAGGCTGCACTGAGGTCTGCGGAGTGTTCTGCAGAAGAGAAAGAAAGTTGTCCAAAACAGCTTGCAATCGAATGTTCATGTGATTACAAAAGGCAGGAGAGTGGTCAGGTACTGTTTTCTCTCAGTTGGCAAGCTGCGCACACAATCGCAGTGTTGTACAGCTTGTTTCATCACCTTTGCGAAGTTGCCGCTCTCTCCGGCTCCCGGAGACGAAGAAGCTGCTTCTTCGCGCAAAGACGATTCTGCCGCTCACAGTGCTCTGCGGTGTGCGCCTTCTGCCGAAAGAGGCCCGGGAGCTGTGCTTAGCTCTGCAGAGCACCGTACCTTCGTCTTTAGCCTCTCTTCTCGTCTACATCTTAGCAAAAAGCTTTTCCACTCTGTCTGGCAAGGAGAAACTGTGCCAGCACAAAAATCATCTCCGATCGTGTTCTAGAGGCTGCACGGAGGTCTGCCGAGTGTTTTGCAAGAAGAGAAAGAAAGTTGTCCAAAACAGCTTGCAATCGAATGTTCATGTGAATAGAAAAGGCAGGAGAGTGGTCAGGTACTGTTTTCACTCAGTTGGCAAGCTGCACACACAATCGCAGTGTTGTACAGCTTGTTTCATCACCTTTGCCAAGTTGCCGCTCTCTCCGGCTCCCGGAGACGAAGAAGCGGCTCCTTCGCGCAAAGACGATTCTGCCGCTCATAGTGCTCTGCGGTGTGCGCCTTCTGCCGAAAGAGGCCCGGGAGCTGTGCTTAGCTCTGCGGAGCACCGTACCTTCGTCTTTAGCCTCTCTTCTCGTCTACATCTTAGCAAAAAGCTTTTCCACTCTGTCTGGCAAGGAGAAACTGTGCCAGCACAAAAAACATCACCCATCGTGTTCTAGAGGCTGCACGGAGGTCTGCCGAGTGTTTTGCAGGAAGAGAAAGAAAGTTGTCCAAAACAACTTGCAATCCAATGTTCATGATATTACAAAAGGCAGGAGAGCGGTCAGGTACTGTTTTCTCTCAGTTGGCAAGCTGCGCACACAATCGCAGTGTTGTACAGCTTGTTTCATCACCTTTGCGAAGTTGCCGCTCTCTCCGGCTCCCGGAGACGAAGAAGCTGCTTCTTCGCGCAAAGACGATTCTGCCGCTCATAGTGCTCTGCGGTGTGCGCCTTCTGCCGAAAGACGCCCGGGAGCGGTGCTTAGCTCTGCAGAGCACCGTACCTTCGTCTTTAGCCTCTCTTCTCGTCTACATCTTAGCAAAAAGCTTTTCCACTCTGTCTGGCAAGGAGAAACTGTGCCAGCACAAAAATCATCTCCCATCGTGTTCTAGAGGCTGCACGGAAGTCTGCCGAGTGTTTTGCAAGAAGAGAAAGAAAGTTGTCCAAAACAGCTTGCAATTGAATGTTCATGTGATTACAAAAGTCAGGAGAGTGGTCAGGTACTCTTTTCTCTCAGTTGGCAAGCTGCACACACAATCGCAGTGTTGTACAGCTTGTTTCATCACCTTTGCGAAGTTGCCGCTCTCTCCGGCTCCCGGAGACGAAGAAGCGGCTCCTTCGCGCAAAGACGATTCTGCCGCTCATAGTGCTCTGCGGTGTGCGCCTTCTGCCGAAAGAGGCCCGGGACCTGTGCTTAGCTCTGCGGAGCACCGAACCGTCGTCTTTAGCCTCTCTTCTCGTTACATCTTAGCAAAAAGCTTTTCCACTCTGTCTGGCAAGGAGAAACTGTGCCAGCACAAAAAACATCTCCCATCGTGTTCTAGAGGCTGCACGGAGGTCTGCCGAGTGTTTTGCAAGAAGAGAAAGAAAGTTGTCCAAAACAACTTGCAATCCAATGTTCATGTTATTACAAAAGTCAGGAGAGCGGTCAGGTACTGTTTTCTCTCAGTTGGCAAGCTGCGCACACAATCGCAGTGTTGTACAGCTTGTTTCATCACCTTTGCCAAGTTGCCGATTTCTCCGGCTCCCGGAGACGAAGAAGCTGCTTCTTCGCGCAAAGACGATTCTGCCGCTCACAGTGCTCTGCAGTGTGCGTCTTCAGCCGAAAGAGGCCCGGGAGCAGTGCTTAGCTCTGCAGAGCACCGTACCTTCGTCTTTAGCCTCTCTTCTCGTCTACATCTTAGCAAAAAGCTTTTCCACTCTGTCTGGCAAGGAGAAACTGTGCCAGCACAAAAAACATCTCCCATCGTGTTCTAGAGGCTGCACGCAGGTCTGCCGAGTGTTTTGCATGAAGAGAAATAAAGTTGTCCAAAACAGCTTGCAATCGAATTTTCATGTGATTACAAAAGGCAGGAGAGTGGTCAGGTACTGTTTTCTCTCAGTTGGCAAGCTGCGCACACAATCGCAGTGTTGTACAGCTTGTTTCATCACCTTTGCGTAGTTGCCGCTCTCTCCGGCTCCCCGAGACGAAGAAGCTGCTTCTTCGCGCAAAGACGATTCTGCCGCTCACAGTGCTCTGCGGTGTGTGTCTTCTGCAGAAAGAGGTCCGGGAGCTGTGCTTAGCTCTGCGGAGCACCGTACCTTCGTCTTTAGCCTCTCTTCTCGTCTACATCTTAGCAAAAAGCTTTTCCACTCTGTCTGGCAAGGAGAAACTGTGCCAGCACAAAAAATATCTCCCATCGTCTTCTAGAGGCTGCACGGAGGTCTGCCGAGTGTTTTGCAAGAAGAGAAAGAAAGTTGTCCAAAACAGCTTGCAATCGAATGTTCATGTGATTACAAAAGGCAGGAGAGTGGTCAGGTACTGTTTTCTCTCAGTTGGCAAGCTGCGCACACAATCGCAGTGTTGTACAGCTTGTTTCATCACCTTTGCCAAGTTGCCGCTCTCTCCGGCTCCCGGAGACGAAGAAGCTGCTTCTTCGCGCAAAGACGATTCTGCCGCTCATAGTGCTCTGCGGTGTGCGCCTTCTGCCGATAGAGGTCCGGGAGCGGTGCTTAGCTCTGCAGAGCACCGTACCTTCGTCTTTAGCCTCTCTTCTCGTCTACATCTTAGCAAAAAGCTTTTCCACTCTGTCTGGCAAGGAGAAACTGTGCCAGCACAGAAAACATCTCCCATCGTGTTCTAAAGGCTGCACGGAGGTCTGCCGAGTGTTTTGCAAGAAGAGAAAGAAAGTTGTCCAAAACAGCTTGCAATCGAATGTTCATGTGAATAGAAAAGGCAGGAGAGTGGTCAGGTACTGTTTTCTCTCAGTTGGCAAGCTGCGCACACAATCGCAGTGTTGTACAGCTTGTTTCATCACCTTTGCGAAGTTGCCGCTCTCTCCGGCTCCCGGAGACGAAGAAGCGGCTCCTTCGCGCAAAGAGGATTCTGCCGCTCATAGTGCTCTGCGGTGTGCGCCTTCTGCCGAAAGACGCCCGGGAGCGGTGCTTAGCTCTGCAGAGCACTGTACCTTCGTCTTTAGCCTCTCTTCTCGTCTACATCTTAGCAAAAAGCTTTTCCACTCTGTCTGGCAAGGAGAAACTGTGCCAGCACCGAAAACATCTCCCATCGTGTTCTAGAAGGTGCACGGAGGTCTGCCGAGTGTTTTGCAAGAAGAGAAAGAAAGTTGTCCGAAACAGCAGGCAATCGAATGTTCATGTAAATAGAAAAGGCAGTAGAGTGGTCAGGTACTGTTTTCTCTCAGTTGGCAAGCTGCGCACACAATCGCAGTGTTGTACAGCTTGTTTCATCACCTTTGCGAAGTTGCCGCTCTCTCCGGCTCCCGGAGACGAAGAAGCTGCTTCTTCGCGCAAAGACGATTCTGCCGCTCATAGTGCTCTGCGGTGTGCGCCTTCTGCCGAAAGAGGCCCGGGAGCGGTGCTTAGCTCTGCGGAGCACCGAACCTTCGTCTTTAGCCTCTCTTCTCGTTACATCTTAGCAAAAAGCTTTTCCACTCTGTCTGGCAAGGAGAAACTGTGCCAGCACAAAAAACATCTCCCATCGTGTTCTAGAGGCTGCACGGAGGTCTGCCGAGTGTTTTGCAAGAAGAGAAAGAAAGTTGTCCAAAACAACTTGCAATCCAATGTTCATGTTATTACAAAATCAGGAGAGCGGTCAGGTACTGTTTTCTCTCAGTTGGCAAGCTGCGCACACAATCGCAGTGTTGTACAGCTTGTTTCATCACCTTTGCGAAGTTGCCGCTCTCTCCGGCTCCCGGAGACGAAGAAGCTGCTTCTTCGCGCAAAGACGATTCTGCCGCTCATAGTGCTCTGCGGTGTGCGCCTTCTGCCGAAAGACGCCCGGGAGCGGTGCTTAGCTCTGCAGAGCACCGTACCTTCGTCTTTAGCCTCTCTTCTCGTCTACATCTTAGCAAAAAGCTTTTCCACTCTGTCTGGCAAGGAGAAACTGTGCCAGCACAAAAATCATCTCCCATCGTGTTCTAGAGGCTGCACGGAAGTCTGCCGAGTGTTTTGCAAGAAGAGAAAGAAAGTTGTCCAAAACAGCTTGCAATTGAATGTTCATGTGATTACAAAAGTCAGGAGAGTGGTCAGGTACTCTTTTCTCTCAGTTGGCAAGCTGCACACACAATCGCAGTGTTGTACAGCTTGTTTCATCACCTTTGCGAAGTTGCCGCTCTCTCCGGCTCCCGGAGACGAAGAAGCGGCTCCTTCGCGCAAAGACGATTCTGCCGCTCATAGTGCTCTGCGGTGTGCGCCTTCTGCCGAAAGAGGCCCGGGACCTGTGCTTAGCTCTGCGGAGCACCGAACCGTCGTCTTTAGCCTCTCTTCTCGTTACATCTTAGCAAAAAGCTTTTCCACTCTGTCTGGCAAGGAGAAACTGTGCCAGCACAAAAAACATCTCCCATCGTGTTCTAGAGGCTGCACGGAGGTCTGCCGAGTGTTTTGCAAGAAGAGAAAGAAAGTTGTCCAAAACAACTTGCAATCCAATGTTCATGTTATTACAAAAGTCAGGAGAGCGGTCAGGTACTGTTTTCTCTCAGTTGGCAAGCTGCGCACACAATCGCAGTGTTGTACAGCTTGTTTCATCACCTTTGCCAAGTTGCCGATTTCTCCGGCTCCCGGAGACGAAGAAGCTGCTTCTTCGCGCAAAGACGATTCTGCCGCTCACAGTGCTCTGCAGTGTGCGTCTTCAGCCGAAAGAGGCCCGGGAGCTGTGCTTAGCTCTGCAGAGCACCGTACCTTCGTCTTTAGCCTCTCTTCTCGTCTACATCTTAGCAAAAAGCTTTTCCACTCTGTCTGGCAAGGAGAAACTGTGCCAGCACAAAAAACATCTCCCATCGTGTTCTAGAGGCTGCACGCAGGTCTGCCGAGTGTTTTGCATGAAGAGAAATAAAGTTGTCCAAAACAGCTTGCAATCGAATTTTCATGTGATTACAAAAGGCAGGAGAGTGGTCAGGTACTGTTTTCTCTCAGTTGGCAAGCTGCGCACACAATCGCAGTGTTGTACAGCTTGTTTCATCACCTTTGCGAAGTTGCCGCTCTCTCCGGCTCCCCGAGACGAAGAAGCTGCTTCTTCGCGCAAAGACGATTCTGCCGCTCACAGTGCTCTGCGGTGTGTGTCTTCTGCAGAAAGAGGTCCGGGAGCTGTGCTTAGCTCTGCGGAGCACCGTACCTTCGTCTTTAGCCTCTCTTCTCGTCTACATCTTAGCAAAAAGCTTTTCCACTCTGTCTGGCAAGGAGAAACTGTGCCAGCACAAAAAATATCTCCCATCGTCTTCTAGAGGCTGCACGGAGGTCTGCCGAGTGTTTTGCAAGAAGAGAAAGAAAGTTGTCCAAAACAGCTTGCAATCGAATGTTCATGTGATTACAAAAGGCAGGAGAGTGGTCAGGTACTGTTTTCTCTCAGTTGGCAAGCTGCGCACACAATCGCAGTGTTGTACAGCTTGTTTCATCACCTTTGCCAAGTTGCCGCTCTCTCCGGCTCCCGGAGACGAAGAAGCTGCTTCTTCGCGCAAAGACGATTCTGCCGCTCATAGTGCTCTGCGGTGTGCGCCTTCTGCCGATAGAGGTCCGGGAGCGGTGCTTAGCTCTGCAGAGCACCGTACCTTCGTCTTTAGCCTCTCTTCTCGTCTACATCTTAGCAAAAATCTTTTCCACTCTGTCTGGCAAGGAGAAACTGTGCCAGCACAGAAAACATCTCCCATCGTGTTCTAAAGGCTGCACGGAGGTCTGCCGAGTGTTTTGCAAGAAGAGAAAGAAAGTTGTCCAAAACAGCTTGCAATCGAATGTTCATGTGAATAGAAAAGGCAGGAGAGTGGTCAGGTACTGTTTTCTCTCAGTTGGCAAGCTGCGCACACAATCGCAGTGTTGTACAGCTTGTTTCATCACCTTTGCGAAGTTGCCGCTCTCTCCGGCTCCCGGAGACGAAGAAGCGGCTCCTTCGCGCAAAGAGGATTCTGCCGCTCATAGTGCTCTGCGGTGTGCGCCTTCTGCCGAAAGACGCCCGGGAGCGGTGCTTAGCTCTGCAGAGCACTGTACCTTCGTCTTTAGCCTCTCTTCTCGTCTACATCTTAGCAAAAAGCTTTTCCACTCTGTCTGGCAAGGAGAAACTGTGCCAGCACAGAAAACATCTCCCATCGTGTTCTAGAAGCTGCACGGAGGTCTGCCGAGTGTTTTGCAAGTAGAGAAAAAAGTTGTCCGAAACAGCAGGCAATCGAATGTTCATGTAAATAGAAAAGGCAGTAGAGTGGTCAGGTACTGTTTTCTCTCAGTTGGCAAGCTGCGCACACAATCGCAGTGTTGTACAGCTTGTTTCATCACCTTTGCGAAGTTGCCGCTCTCTCCGGCTCCCGGAGACGAAGAAGCTGCTTCTTCGCGCAAAGACGATTCTGCCGCTCATAGTGCTCTGCGGTGTGCGCCTTCTGCCGAAAGAGGCCCGGGAGCGGTGCTTAGCTCTGCGGAGCACCGAACCTTCGTCTTTAGCCTCTCTTCTCGTTACATCTTAGCAAAAAGCTTTTCCACTCTGTCTGGCAAGGAGAAACTGTGCCAGCACAAAAAACATCTCCCATCGTGTTCTAGAGGCTGCACGGAGGTCTGCCGAGTGTTTTGCAAGAAGAGAAAGAAAGTTGTCCAAAAAAACTTGCAATCCAATGTTCATGTTATTACAAAATCAGGAGAGCGGTCAGGTACTGTTTTCTCTCAGTTGGCAAGCTGCGCACACAATCGCACTGTTGTACAGCTTGTTTCATCACCTTTGCGAAGTTGCCGCTCTCTCCGGCTCCCGGAGACGAAGAAGCTGCTTCTTCGCGCAAAGACGATTCTGCCGCTCACAGTGCTCTGCAGTGTGTGTCTTCTGCCGAAAGAGGCCCGGGAGCAGTGCTTAGCTCTGCAGAGCACCGTACCTTCGTCTTTAGTCTTTCTTCTCGTCTACATCTTAGCAAAAAGCTTTTCCACTCTGTCTGGCAAGGAGAAACTGTGCCTGCACAAAAAACATCTTCCATCGTGTTCTAGAGGCTGCACGGAGGTCTGCCGAGTGTTTTGCAAGAAGAGAAAGAAATTTGTCCAAAACTGCTTGCAATCGAATATTCATGTGATTACAAAAGGCAGGACAGTGGTCAGGTACTGTTTTCTCTCAGTTGGCAAGCTGCACACACAATCGCAGTGTTGTACAGCTTGTTTCATCACCTTTGCGAAGTTGCCGCTCTCTCCGGCTCCCCGAGACGAAGAAGCTGCTTCTTCGCGCAAAGACGATTCTGCCGCTCACAGTGCTCTGCGGTGTGTGTCTTCTGCAGAAAGAGGTCCGGGAGCTGTGCTTAGCTCTGCGGAGCACCGTACCTTCGTCTTTAGCCTCTCTTCTCGTCTACATCTTAGCAAAAAGCTTTTCCACTCTGTCTGGCAAGGAGAAACTGTACTAGCACAAAAAATATCTCCCATCGTCTTCTAGAGGCTGCACGGAGGTCTGCCGAGTGTTTTGCAAGAAGAGAAAGAAAGTTGTCCAAAACAGCTTGCAATCGAATGTTCATGTGATTACAAAAGGCAGGAGAGTGGTCAGGTACTGTTTTCTCTCACTTGGCAAGCTGCGCACACAATCGCAGTGTTGTACAGCTTGTTTCATCACCTTTGCCAAGTTGCCGCTCTCTCCGGCTCCCGGAGACGAAGAAGCTGCTTCTTCGCGCAAAGACGATTCTGCCGCTCATAGTGCTCTGCGGTGTGCGCCTTCTGCCGATAGAGGTCCGGGAGCGGTGCTTAGCTCTGCAGAGCACCGTACCTTCGTCTTTAGCCTCTCTTCTCGTCTACATCTTAGCAAAAAGTTTTTCCACTCTGTCTGGCAAGGAGAAACTGTGCCAGCACAGAAAACATCTCCCATCGTGTTCTAAAGGCTGCACGGAGGTCTGCCGAGTGTTTTGCAAGAAGAGAAAGAAAGTTGTCCAAAACAGCTTGCAATCGAATGTTCATGTGAATAGAAAAGGCAGGAGAGTGGTCAGGTACTGTTTTCTCTCAGTTGGCAAGCTGCGCACACAATCGCAGTGTTGTACAGCTTGTTTCATCACCTTTGCCAAGTTGCCGCTCTCTCCGGCTCCCGGAGACGAAGAAGCGGCTCCTTCGCGCAAAGACGATTCTGCCGCTCATAGTGCTCTGCGGTGTGCGCCTTCTGCCGAAAGACGCCCGGGAGCGGTGCTTAGCTCTGCAGAGCACCGTACCTTCGTCTTTAGCCTCTCTTCTCGTCTACATCTTAGCAAAAAGCTTTTCCACTCTGTCTGGCAAGGAGAAACTGTGCCAGCACAGAAAACATCTCCCATCGTGTTCTAGAAGCTGCACGGAGGTCTGCCGAGTGTTTTGCAAGAAGAGAAAGAAAGTTGTCCGAAACAGCAGGCAATCGAATGTTCATGTAAATAGAAAAGGCAGTAGAGTGGTCAGGTACTGTTTTCTCTCAGTTGGCAAGCTGCGCACACAATCGCAGTGTTGTACAGCTTGTTTCATCACCTTTGCGGAGTTGCCGCTCTCTCCGGCTCCCGGAGACGAAGAAGCTGCTTCTTCGCGCAAAGACGATTCTGCCGCTCACAGTGCTCTGCGGGGTGCGCCTTCTGCCGAAAGAGGCCCGGGAGCGGTGCTTAGCTCTGCAGAGTACCGTACCTTCGTCTTTAGCCTCTCTTCTCGTCTAAATCTTAGCAAAAAGCTTTTCCACTCTGTCTGGCAAGGAGAAACTGTGCCAGCACAAAAAAAATCTCCCATCGTGTTCTAGAGGCTGCACGGAGGTCTGCCGAGTGTTTTGCAAGAAGAGGAAGAAAGTTGTCCAAAACAACTTGCAATCGAATGTTCATGTGATTACAAAAGTCAGGAGAGCGGTCAGGTACTGTTTTCTCTCAGTTGGCAAGCTGCGCACACAATTGCAGTGTTGTACAGCTTGTTTCATCACCTTTGCGAAGTTGCCGCTCTCTCCGGCTCCCGGAGACGAAGAAGCTGCTTCTTCGCGCAAAGACGATTCTGCCGCTCATAGTGCTCTGCGGTGTGCGCCTTCTGCCGAAATTGGTCCGGGACCGGTGCTTAGCTCTGCAGAGCACCGTACCTTCGTCTTTAGCCTCTCTTCTCGTCTACATCTTAGCAAAAAGCTTTTCCACTCTGTCTGGCAAGGAGAAACTGTACCAGCACAAAAAAAATCTACCATCGTGTTCTAGAGGCTGCACGGAGGTCAGCCGAGTGTTTTGCAAGAAGAGAAAGAAAGTTGTCCAAAACAGCTTGCAATCGAATATTTATGTGAATAGAAAAGGCAGGAGAGTGGTCAGGTACTGTTTTCTCTCAGTTGGCAAGCTGCGCACACAATCGCAGTGTTGTACAGCTTGTTTCATCACCTTTGCGAAGCTGCCGCTCTCTCCGGCTCCCGGAGACGAAGAAGCTGCTTCTTCGCGCAAAGACGATTCTGCCGCTCATAGTGCTCTGCGGTGTGCGCCTTCAGCCAAAAGAGGCACGGGAGCGGTGCTTAGCTCTGCAGAGCACCGTACCTTCGTCTTTAGCCTCTCTTCTCGTCTACATCTTAGCAAAAAGCTTTTCCACTCTGTCTGGCAAGGAGAAACTGTGCCAGCACAAAAAACATCTCCCATCGTGTTCTAGAGGCTGCACGGAGGTCTGCCGAGTGTTTTGCAAGAAGAGAAAGAAAGTTGTCCAAAACAGCTTGCAATCGAATGTTCATGTGATTACAAAAGGCAGGAGAGTGGTCAGGTACTGTTTTCTCTCAGTTGGCAAGCTGCGCACACAATCGCAGTGTTGTACAGCTTGTTTCATCACCTTTGCGAAGTTGCCGCTCTCTCCGGCTCCCGGAGACGAAGAAGCTGCTTCTTCGCGCAAAGACGATTCTGCCGCTCACACTGCTCTGCAGTGTGTGTCTTCTGCCGAAAGAGGCCCGGGAGCTGTGCTTAGCTCTGCAGAGCACCGTACCTTCGTCTTTAGTCTCTCTTCTCGTCTACATCTCAGCAAAAAGGTTTTCCACTCTGTCTGGCAAGGAGAAACTGTGCCAGCACAAAAAACATCTCCCATCGTGTTCTAGAGGCTGCACGGAGGTCTGCCGAGTGTTTTGCAAGAAGAGAAAGAAAGTTGTCCAAAACAGCTTCCAATCGAGTGTTCATGTGATTACAGAAGGCAGGAGAGTGGTCAGGTACTGTTTTCTCTCACTTGGCAAGCTGCGCACACAATCGCAGTGTTGTACAGCTTGTTTCATCACCTTTGCGAAGTTGCCGCACTCTCCGGCTCCCGGAGACGAAGAAGCTGCTTCTTCGCGCAAAGACGATTCTGCCGCTCACAGTGCTCTGCGGTGTGTGTCTTCTGCCGAAAGAGGCCCGGGAGCGGTGCTTAGCTCTGCAGAGCACCGTACCTTCGTCTTTAGCCTCTCTTCTCGTCTACATCTTAGCAAAAAGCTTTTCCACTCTGTCTGGCAAGGAGAAACTGTGCCAGCACAAAAAATATCTCCCATCGTGTTCTAGAGGCTGCACGGAGGTCTGCCGAGTGTTTTGCAAGAAGAGAAAGAAAGTTGTCCAAAACAGCTTCCAATCGAATGTTCATGTGAATACAAAAGTCAGGAGAGTGGTCAGGTACTGATTTCTCTCAGTTGGCAAGCTGCGCACACAATCGCAGTGTTGTACAGCTTGTTTCATCACCTTTGCGAAGCTGCCGCTCTCTCCGGCTCCCGGAGACGAAGAAGCTGCTTCTTCGCGCAAAGACGATTCTGCCGCTCACAGTGCTCTGCGGTGTGCGCCTTCTGCCGAAAGAGGTCCGGTAGCGGTGCTAAGCTCTCCCTAGCACCGTACCTTCGTCTTTAGCCTCTCTTCTCGTCTACATCTTAGCAAAAAGCTTTTCCACTCTGTCTGGCAAGGAGAAACTGTGCCAGCACGCAAAACATCTCCCATCGTGTTCTAGAAGCTGCACGGAGGTCTGCCGAGTGTTTTGCAAGAAGAGAAAGAAAGTTGTCCAAAACAGCTTGCAATCGAATGTTCATGTGAATAGAAAAGGCAGGAGAGTGGTCAGGTACTGTTTTCTCTCAGTTGGCAAGCTGCGCACACAATCGCAGTGTTGTACAGCTTGTTTCATCACCTTTGCCAAGTTGCCGCTCTCTCCGGCTCCCGCAGACGAAGAAGCTGCTCCTTCGCGCAAAGACGATTCTGCCGCTCATAGTGCTCTGCGGTGTGCGCCTTCTGCCGAAAGAGGTCCGGGAGCGGTGCTAAGCTCTGCAGAGCACGGTACCTTCGTCTTTAGCCTCTCTTCTCGTCTACATCTTAGCAAAAAGCTTTTCCACTCTGTCTGGCAAGGAGAAACTGTACTAGCACAAAAAATATCTCCCATCGTCTTCTAGAGGCTGCACGGAGGTCTGCCGAGTGTTTTGCAAGAAGAGAAAGAAAGTTGTCCAAAACAGCTTGCAATCGAATGTTCATGTGATTACAAAAGGCAGGAGAGTGGTCAGGTACTGTTTTCTCTCACTTGGCAAGCTGCGCACACAATCGCAGTGTTGTACAGCTTGTTTCATCACCTTTGCCAAGTTGCCGCTCTCTCCGGCTCCCGGAGACGAAGAAGCTGCTTCTTCGCGCAAAGACGATTCTGCCGCTCATAGTGCTCTGCGGTGTGCGCCTTCTGCCGATAGAGGTCCGGGAGCGGTGCTTAGCTCTGCAGAGCACCGTACCTTCGTCTTTAGCCTCTCTTCTCGTCTACATCTTAGCAAAAAGTTTTTCCACTCTGTCTGGCAAGGAGAAACTGTGCCAGCACAGAAAACATCTCCCATCGTGTTCTAAAGGCTGCACGGAGGTCTGCCGAGTGTTTTGCAAGAAGAGAAAGAAAGTTGTCCAAAACAGCTTGCAATCGAATGTTCATGTGAATAGAAAAGGCAGGAGAGTGGTCAGGTACTGTTTTCTCTCAGTTGGCAAGCTGCGCACACAATCGCAGTGTTGTACAGCTTGTTTCATCACCTTTGCCAAGTTGCCGCTCTCTCCGGCTCCCGGAGACGAAGAAGCGGCTCCTTCGCGCAAAGACGATTCTGCCGCTCATAGTGCTCTGCGGTGTGCGCCTTCTGCCGAAAGACGCCCGGGAGCGGTGCTTAGCTCTGCAGAGCACCGTACCTTCGTCTTTAGCCTCTCTTCTCGTCTACATCTTAGCAAAAAGCTTTTCCACTCTGTCTGGCAAGGAGAAACTGTGCCAGCACAGAAAACATCTCCCATCGTGTTCTAGAAGCTGCACGGAGGTCTGCCGAGTGTTTTGCAAGAAGAGAAAGAAAGTTGTCCGAAACAGCAGGCAATCGAATGTTCATGTAAATAGAAAAGGCAGTAGAGTGGTCAGGTACTGTTTTCTCTCAGTTGGCAAGCTGCGCACACAATCGCAGTGTTGTACAGCTTGTTTCATCACCTTTGCGGAGTTGCCGCTCTCTCCGGCTCCCGGAGACGAAGAAGCTGCTTCTTCGCGCAAAGACGATTCTGCCGCTCACAGTGCTCTGCGGGGTGCGCCTTCTGCCGAAAGAGGCCCGGGAGCGGTGCTTAGCTCTGCAGAGTACCGTACCTTCGTCTTTAGCCTCTCTTCTCGTCTAAATCTTAGCAAAAAGCTTTTCCACTCTGTCTGGCAAGGAGAAACTGTGCCAGCACAAAAAACATCTCCCATCGTGTTCTAGAGGCTGCACGGAGGTCTGCCGAGTGTTTTGCAAGAAGAGGAAGAAAGTTGTCCAAAACAACTTGCAATCGAATGTTCATGTGATTACAAAAGTCAGGAGAGCGGTCAGGTACTGTTTTCTCTCAGTTGGCAAGCTGCGCACACAATTGCAGTGTTGTACAGCTTGTTTCATCACCTTTGCGAAGTTGCCGCTCTCTCCGGCTCCCGGAGACGAAGAAGCTGCTTCTTCGCGCAAAGACGATTCTGCCGCTCATAGTGCTCTGCGGTGTGCGCCTTCTGCCGAAATTGGTCCGGGACCGGTGCTTAGCTCTGCAGAGCACCGTACCTTCGTCTTTAGCCTCTCTTCTCGTCTACATCTTAGCAAAAAGCTTTTCCACTCTGTCTGGCAAGGAGAAACTGTACCAGCACAAAAAAAATCTACCATCGTGTTCTAGAGGCTGCACGGAGGTCAGCCGAGTGTTTTGCAAGAAGAGAAAGAAAGTTGTCCAAAACAGCTTGCAATCGAATATTTATGTGAATAGAAAAGGCAGGAGAGTGGTCAGGTACTGTTTTCTCTCAGTTGGCAAGCTGCGCACACAATCGCAGTGTTGTACAGCTTGTTTCATCACCTTTGCGAAGCTGCCGCTCTCTCCGGCTCCCGGAGACGAAGAAGCTGCTTCTTCGCGCAAAGACGATTCTGCCGCTCATAGTGCTCTGCGGTGTGCGCCTTCAGCCAAAAGAGGCACGGGAGCGGTGCTTAGCTCTGCAGAGCACCGTACCTTCGTCTTTAGCCTCTCTTCTCGTCTACATCTTAGCAAAAAGCTTTTCCACTCTGTCTGGCAAGGAGAAACTGTGCCAGCACAAAAAACATCTCCCATCGTGTTCTAGAGGCTGCACGGAGGTCTGCCGAGTGTTTTGCAAGAAGAGAAAGAAAGTTGTCCAAAACAGCTTGCAATCGAATGTTCATGTGATTACAAAAGGCAGGAGAGTGGTCAGGTACTGTTTTCTCTCAGTTGGCAAGCTGCGCACACAATCGCAGTGTTGTACAGCTTGTTTCATCACCTTTGCGAAGTTGCCGCTCTCTCCGGCTCCCGGAGACGAAGAAGCTGCTTCTTCGCGCAAAGACGATTCTGCCGCTCACACTGCTCTGCAGTGTGTGTCTTCTGCCGAAAGAGGCCCGGGAGCTGTGCTTAGCTCTGCAGAGCACCGTACCTTCGTCTTTAGTCTCTCTTCTCGTCTACATCTCAGCAAAAAGGTTTTCCACTCTGTCTGGCAAGGAGAAACTGTGCCAGCACAAAAAACATCTCCCATCGTGTTCTAGAGGCTGCACGGAGGTCTGCCGAGTGTTTTGCAAGAAGAGAAAGAAAGTTGTCCAAAACAGCTTCCAATCGAGTGTTCATGTGATTACAGAAGGCAGGAGAGTGGTCAGGTACTGTTTTCTCTCACTTGGCAAGCTGCGCACACAATCGCAGTGTTGTACAGCTTGTTTCATCACCTTTGCGAAGTTGCCGCACTCTCCGGCTCCCGGAGACGAAGAAGCTGCTTCTTCGCGCAAAGACGATTCTGCCGCTCACAGTGCTCTGCGGTGTGTGTCTTCTGCCGAAAGAGGCCCGGGAGCGGTGCTTAGCTCTGCAGAGCACCGTACCTTCGTCTTTAGCCTCTCTTCTCGTCTACATCTTAGCAAAAAGCTTTTCCACTCTGTCTGGCAAGGAGAAACTGTGCCAGCACAAAAAATATCTCCCATCGTGTTCTAGAGGCTGCACGGAGGTCTGCCGAGTGTTTTGCAAGAAGAGAAAGAAAGTTGTCCAAAACAGCTTCCAATCGAATGTTCATGTGAATACAAAAGTCAGGAGAGTGGTCAGGTACTGATTTCTCTCAGTTGGCAAGCTGCGCACACAATCGCAGTGTTGTACAGCTTGTTTCATCACCTTTGCGAAGCTGCCGCTCTCTCCGGCTCCCGGAGACGAAGAAGCTGCTTCTTCGCGCAAAGACGATTCTGCCGCTCACAGTGCTCTGCGGTGTGCGCCTTCTGCCGAAAGAGGTCCGGTAGCGGTGCTAAGCTCTCCCTAGCACCGTACCTTCGTCTTTAGCCTCTCTTCTCGTCTACATCTTAGCAAAAAGCTTTTCCACTCTGTCTGGCAAGGAGAAACTGTGCCAGCACGCAAAACATCTCCCATCGTGTTCTAGAAGCTGCACGGAGGTCTGCCGAGTGTTTTGCAAGAAGAGAAAGAAAGTTGTCCAAAACAGCTTGCAATCGAATGTTCATGTGAATAGAAAAGGCAGGAGAGTGGTCAGGTACTGTTTTCTCTCAGTTGGCAAGCTGCGCACACAATCGCAGTGTTGTACAGCTTGTTTCATCACCTTTGCGAAGCTGCCGCTCTCTCCGGCTCCCGCAGACGAAGAAGCTGCTCCTTCGCGCAAAGACGATTCTGCCGCTCATAGTGCTCTGCGGTGTGCGCCTTCTGCCGAAAGAGGTCCGGGAGCGGTGCTAAGCTCTGCAGAGCACGGTACCTTCGTCTTTAGCCTCTCTTCTCGTCTACATCTTAGCAAAAAGCTTTTCCACTCTGTCTGGCAAGGAGAAACTGTGCCAGCACAGAAAACATCTCCCATCGTGTTCTAGAAGCTGCACGGAGGTCTGCAGAGTGTTTTGCAAGAAGAGAAAGAAAGTTGTCCAAAACAGCTTGCAATCGAATGTTCATGTGAATAAAAAAGGCAGGAGAGTGGTCAGGTACTGTTTTCTCTCAGTTGGCAAGCTGCGCACACAATCGCAGTGTTGTACAGCTTGTTTCATCACCTTTGCGAAGCTGCCGCTCTCTCCGGCTCCCGGAGACGAAGAAGCTGCTCCTTCGCGCAAACACGATTCTGCCGCTCACAGTGCTCTGCGGTGTGCGCCTTCTGCCGAAAGAGGCCTGGGAGCGGTGCTAAGCTCTGCAGAGCACCGTACCTTCGTCTTTAGCCTCTCTTCTCGTCTACATCTTAGCAAAAAGCTTTTCCACTCTGTCTGGCAAGGAGAAACTTTGCCAGCGCAAAAAACATCTCCCATCGTGTTCTAGAAGCTGCACGGAGGTCTGCCGAGTGTTTTGCAAGAAGAGAAAGAAAGTTGTCCAAAACAGCTTGCAATCGAATGTTCATGTGAATAGAAAAGGCAGGAGAGTGGTCAGGTACTGTTCTCTCTCAGTCGGCAAGCTGCGCACACAATCGCAGTGTTGTACAGCTTGTTTCATCACCTTTGCGAAGCTGCCGCTCTCTCCGGCTCCCGCAGATGAAGAAGCTGCTTCTTCGCGCAAAGACGATTCTAGCGCTCACAGTGCTCTGCGGTGTGCGCCTTCTGCCGAAAGAGGTCCGGGAGCTGTGCTTAGCTCTGCAGAGCACCGTACCTTCGTCTTTAGCCTCTCTTCTCGTCTACATCTTAGCAAAAAGCTTTTCCACTCTGTCTGGCTAGGAGAAACTGTGCCAGCACAAAAAACATCTCCCATCGTGTACTAGAGGCTGCACGGAGGTCTGCCGAGTGTTTTGCAAGAAGAGAAAGAAAGTTCTCCAAAACAGCTTGCAATCGAATGTTCATGTGAATAGAAAAGGCAGGAGAGTGGTCAGGTACTGTTTTCTCTCAGTTGGTAAGCTGCGCACACAATCGCAGTGTTGTACAGCTTGTTTCATCACCTTTGCGAAGCTGCCGCTCTCTCCGGCTCCCGCAGACGAAGAAGCTGCTTCTTCGCGCAAAGACGATTCTGCCGCTCACAGTGCTCTGCGGTGTGCGTCTTCAGCCGAAAGAGGCCCGGGAGCTGTGCTTAGCTCTGCAGAGCACCGTACCTTCGTCTTTAGCCTCTCTTCTCGTCTACATCTTAGCAAAAAGCTTTTCCACTCTGTCTGGCAAGGAGAAACTGTGCCAGCACAAAAAACATCTCCCATCGTGTTCTAGAGGCTGCACGGAGGTCTGCCGAGTGTTTTGCAAGAAGAGAAAGAAAGTTGTCCAAAACAGCTTGCAATCGAATGTTCATGTGATTACAAAAGGCAGGAGAGTGGTCAGGTACTGTTTTCTCTCAGTTGGCAAGCTGCGCACACAATCGCAGTGTTGTACAGCTTGTTTCATCACCTTTGCCAAGTTGCCGCTCTCTCCGGCTCCCGGAGACGAAGAAGCTGCTTCTTCGCGCAAAGACGATTCTGCCGCTCACACTGCTCTGCAGTGTGTGTCTTCTGCCGAAAGAGGCCCGGGAGCGGTGCTTAGCTCTGCAGAGCACCGTACCTTCGTCTTTAGTCTCTCTTCTCGTCTACATCTCAGCAAAAAGGTTTTCCACTCTGTCTGGCAAGGAGAAACTGTGCCAGCACAAAAAACATCTCCCATCGTGTTCTAGAGGCTGCACGGAGGTCTGCCGAGTGTTTTGCAAGAAGAGAAAGAAAGTTGTCCAAAACAGCTTGCAATCGAATGTTCATGTGAATAGAAAAGGCAGGAGAGTGGTCAGGTACTGTTTTCTCTCAGTTGGCAAGCTGCGCACACAATCGCAGTGTTGTACAGCTTGTTTCATCACCTTTGCGAAGCTGCCGCTCTCTCCGGCTCCCGCAGACGAAGAAGCTGCTCCTTCGCGCAAAGACGATTCTGCCGCTCACAGTGCCCTGCGGTGTGCGCCTTCTGCCGAAAGAGGTCCGGGAGCGGTGCTAAGCTCTGCAGAGCACCGTACCTTCGTCTTTAGCCTCTCTTCTCGTCTACATCTTAGCAAAAAGCTTTTCCACTCTGTCTGGCAAGGAGAAACTGTGCCAGCACAGAAAACATCTCCCATCGTGTTCTAGAAGCTGCACGGAGGTCTGCAGAGTGTTTTGCAAGAAGAGAAAGAAAGTTGTCCAAAACAGCTTGCAATCGAATGTTCATGTGAATAAAAAAGGCAGGAGAGTGGTCAGGTACTGTTTTCTCTCAGTTGGCAAGCTGCGCACACAATCGCAGTGTTGTACAGCTTGTTTCATCACCTTTGCGAAGCTGCCGCTCTCTCCGGCTCCCGGAGAGGAAGAAGCTGCTTCTTCGCGCAAACACGATTCTGCCGCTCACAGTGCTCTGCGGTGTGCGCCTTCTGCCGAAAGAGGCCTGGGAGCGGTGCTAAGCTCTGCAGAGCACCGTACCTTCGTCTTTAGCCTCTCTTCTCGTCTACATCTTAGCAAAAAGCTTTTCCACTCTGTCTGGCAAGGAGAAACTTTGCCAGCGCAAAAAACATCTCCCATCGTGTTCTAGAAGCTGCACGGAGGTCTGCCGAGTGTTTTGCAAGAAGAGAAAGAAAGTTGTCCAAAACAGCTTGCAATCGAATGTTCATGTGAATAGAAAAGGCAGGAGAGTGGTCAGGTACTGTTCTCTCTCAGTCGGCAAGCTGCGCACACAATCGCAGTGTTGTACAGCTTGTTTCATCACCTTTGCGAAGCTGCCGCTCTCTCCGGCTCCCGCAGATGAAGAAGCTGCTTCTTCGCGCAAAGACGATTCTAGCGCTCACAGTGCTCTGCGGTGTGCGCCTTCTGCCGAAAGAGGTCCGGGAGCTGTGCTTAGCTCTGCAGAGCACCGTACCTTCGTCTTTAGCCTCTCTTCTCGTCTACATCTTAGCAAAAAGCTTTTCCACTCTGTCTGGCTAGGAGAAACTGTGCCAGCACAAAAAACATCTCCCATCGTGTACTAGAGGCTGCACGGAGGTCTGCCGAGTGTTTTGCAAGAAGAGAAAGAAAGTTCTCCAAAACAGCTTGCAATCGAATGTTCATGTGAATAGAAAAGGCCGGAGAGTGGTCAGGTACTGTTTTCTCTCAGTTGGTAAGCTGCGCACACAATCGCAGTGTTGTACAGCTTGTTTCATCACCTTTGCGAAGCTGCCGCTCTCTCCGGCTCCCGCAGACGAAGAAGCTGCTTCTTCGCGCAAAGACGATTCTGCCGCTCACAGTGCTCTGCGGTGTGCGTCTTCAGCCGAAAGAGGCCCGGGAGCTGTGCTTAGCTCTGCAGAGCACCGTACCTTCGTCTTTAGCCTCTCTTCTCGTCTACATCTTAGCAAAAAGCTTTTCCACTCTGTCTGGCAAGGAGAAACTGTGCCAGCACAGAAAACATCTCCCATCGTCTTCTAGAAGCTGCACGGAGGTCTGCCGAGTGTTTTGCAAGAAGAGAAAGAAAGTTGTCCAAAACAGCTTGCAATCGAATGTTCATGTGATTACAAAAGGCAGGAGAGTGGTCAGGTACTGTTTTCTCTCAGTTGGCAAGCTGCGCACACAATCGCAGTGTTGTACAGCTTGTTTCATCACCTTTGCCAAGTTGCCGCTCTCTCCGGCTCCCGGAGACGAAGAAGCTGCTTCTTCGCGTAAAGACGATTCTGCCGCTCATAGTGCTCTGCAGTGTGTGTCTTCTGCCAAAAGAGGCCCGGGAGCTGTGCTTAGCTCTGCAGAGCACCGTACTTTCGTCTTTAGCCTCTCTTCTCGTCTACATCTTAGCAAAAAGCTTTTCCACTCTGTCTGGCAAGGAGAAACTGTGCCAGCACAGAAAACACCTCCCATCGTGTTCTAGAGGCTGCACGCAGGTCTGCCGAGTGTTTTGCAAGAAGAGAAAGAAAGTTGTCCACAACAGCTTGCAATGGAATGTTCATGTGAATAGAAAAGGCAGGAGAGTGGTCAGGTACTGTTTTCTCTCAGTTGGCAAGCTGCGCACACAATCGCAGTGTTGTACAGCTTGTTTCATCACCATTGCGAAGTTGCCGCTCTCTCCGGCTCCCGGAGACGAAGAAGCTGCTTCTTTGCGCAAAGACGATTCTGCCGCTCATAGTGCTCTGCGGTGTGCGCCTTCTGCCGAAAGAGGCCCGGGAGCGGTCCTTAGCTCTGCAGAGCACCGTACCTTCGTCTTTTGCCTCTCTTCTCGTCTACATCTTTGCAAAAAGCTTTTCCACTCTGTCTGGCAAGGAGAAACTGTGCCAGCACAGAAAACACCTCCCATCGTGTTCTAGAGGCTGCACGCAGGTCTGCCGAGTGTTTTGCAAGAAGAGAAAGAAAGTTGTCCAAAACAGCTTGCAATCGAATGTTCATGTGATTACAAAGGCAGGAGAGTGGTCAGGTACTGTTTTCTCTCAGTTGGCAAGCTGCGCACACAATCGCAGTGTTGTACAGCTTGTTTCATCACCTTTGCCAAGTTGCCGCTCTCTCCAGCTCCCGGAGACGAAGAAGCTGCTTCTTCGCGCAAAGACGATTCTGCCGCTCACAGTGCTCTGCAGTGTGCGCCTTCTGCCGAAAGAGGCCCGGGAGCTGTGCTTAGCTCTGCAGAGCACCGTACCTTCGTCTTTAGCCTCTCTTCTCGTCTACATCTTAGTAAAAAGCTTTTCCACTCTGTCTGGCAAGGAGAAACTGTGCCAGCACAGAAAACATTTCCCATCGTCTTCTAGAAGCTGCACGGAGGTCTGCCGAGTGTTTTGCAAGAAGAGAAAGAAAGTTGTCCAAAACAGCTTGCAATCGAATGTTCATGTGAATAGAAAAGGCCGGAGAGTGGTCAGGTACTGTTTTCTCTCACTTGGAAAGCTGCGCACACAATCGCAGTGTTGTACAGCTTGTTTCATCACCTTTGCGAAGTTGCCGCTCTCTCCGGCTCCCGGAGACGAAGAAGCTGCTTCTTTGCGCAAAGACGATTCTGCCGCTCACAGTGCTCTGCGGTGTGCGTCTTCAGCCGAAAGAGGCCCGGGAGCTGTGCTTAGCTCTGCAGAGCACCGTACCTTCGTCTTTAGCCTCTCTTCTCGTCTACATCTTAGCAAAAAGCTTTTCCACTCTGTCTGGCAAGGAGAAACTGTGCCAGCACAAAAATCATCTCCCATCGTGTTCTAGAAGCTGCACGGAGGTCTGCCGAGTGTTTTCAAGAAGAGAAAGAAAGTTGTCCAAAACAGCTTGCAATCGAATGTTCATGTGATTACAAAAGGCAGGAGAGTGGTCAGGTACTGTTTTCTCTCAGTTGGCAAGCTGCGCACACAATCGCAGTGTTGTACAGCTTGTTTCATCACCTTTGCGAAGTTGCCGCTCTCTCCGGCTCCCTGAGACGAAGAAGCTGCTTCTTCGAGCAAAGAGGATTCTGCCGCTCATAGTGCTCTGCAGTGTGTGTCTTCTGCCGAAAGAGGCCCGGGAGCTGTGCTTAGCTCTGCAGAGCACCGTACCTTCGTCTTTAGCCTCTCTTCTCGTCTACATCTTAGCAAAAAGCTTTTCCACTCTGTCTGGCAAGGAGAAACTGTGCCAGCACAGAAAACATCTCCCATCGTGTTCTAGAGGCTGCACGGAGGTCTGCCGAGTGTTTGGCAAGAAGAGAAAGAAAGTTGTCCAAAACAGCTTGCAATCGAATGTTCATGTGAATAGAAAAGGCAGGAGAGTGGTCAGGTACTGTTTTCTCTCAGTTGGCAAGCTGCGCACACAATCGCAGTGTTGTACAGCTTGTTTCATCACCTTTGCCAAGTTGCCGCTCTCTCCGGCTCCCGGAGACGAAGAAGCTGCTTCTTCGCGCAAAGACGATTCTGCCGCTCATAGTGCTCTGCGGTGTGCGCCTTCTGCCGAAAGAGGCCCGGGAGCGCTGCTTCGCTCTGCAGAGCACCGTACCTTCGTCTTTAGCCTCTCTTCTCGTCTACATCTTAGCAAAAAGCTTTTCCACTCTGTCTGGCATGGAGAAACTGTGAAAGCATAGAAAACATCTCCCATCGTGTTCTAGAGGCTGCACTGAGGTCTGCTGAGTGTTCTGCAAGAAGAGAAAGAAAGTTGTCCAAAACAGCTTGCAATCGAATGTTCATGTGATTACAAAAGGCAGGAGAGTGGTCAGGTACTGTTTTCTCTCACTTGGCAAGCTGCGCACACAATCGCACTGTTGTACAGCTTGTTTCATCACCTTTGCGAAGTTGCCGCTCTCTCCGGCTCCCGGAGACGAAGAAGCTGCTTCTTCGCGCAAAGACGATTCTGCCGCTCACACTGCTCTGCGGTGTGTGTCTTCTGCCGAAAGAGGCCCGGGAGCTGTGCTTAGCTCTGCAGAGCACCGTACCTTCGTCTTTAGCCTCTCTTCTCGTCTACATCTTAGCAAAAAGCTTTTCCACTCTGTCTGGCACGGAGAAACTGTGCCAGCACAAAAATCATCTCCCATCGTGTTCTAGTGGCTGCACGGAGGTCTGCCGAGTGTTTTGCAAGAAGAGAAAGAAAGTTGTCCAAAACAGCTTGCAATCGAATGTTCATGTGATTACAAAAGTCAGGAGAGTGGTCAGGTACTGATTTCTCTCAGTTGGCAAGCTGCGCACACAATCGCAGTGTTGTACAGCTTGTTTCATCACCTTTGCGAAGTTGCCGCTCTCTCCGGCTCCGGGAGACGAAGAAGCTGCTTCTTCGCGCAAAGACGATTCTGCCGCTCACAGTGCTCTGCGGTGTGCGCCTTCTGCCGAAAGAGGTCCGGGAGGGGTGCACAGCTCTGCAGAGCACCGTACCTTCGTCTTTAGCCTCTCTTCTCGTCTACATCTTAGCAAAAAGCTTTTCCACTCTGTCTGGCAAGGAGAAACTGTGCCAGCAAAGAAAACATCTCCCATCGTGTTCTAGAAGCTGCACGGAGGTCTGCCGAGTGTTTTGCAAGAAGAGAAAGAAAGTTGTCCAAAACAGCTTGCAATCGAATGTTCATGTGATTACAAAAGGCAGGAGAGTGGTCAGGTACTGTTTTCTCTCAGTTGGCAAGCTGCGCACACAATCGCAGTGTTGTAAAGCTTGTTTCATCACCTTTGCGAAGCTGCCGCTCTCTCCGGCTCCCGGAGACGAAGAAGCTGCTTCTTCGCGCAAAGACGATTCTGCCGCTCACAGTGCTCTGCGGTGTGCGTCTTCAGCCGAAAGAGGCCCGGGAGCTGTGTATAGCTCTGCAGAGCACCGTACCTTCGTCTTTAGCCTCTCTTCTCGTCTACATCTTAGCAAAAAGCTTTTCCACTCTGTCTGGCAAGGAGAAACTGTGCCAGCACAGAAAACATCTCCCATCGTGTACTAGAGGCTGCACGCAGGTCTGCCGAGTGTTTTGCAAGAAGAGAAAGAAAGTTGTCCAAAACAGCTTGCAATCGAATGTTCATGTGATTACAAAAGGCAGGAGAGTGGTCAGGTACTGTTTTCTCTCACTTGGAAAGCTGCGCACACAATCGCAGTGTTGTACAGCTTGTTTCATCACCTTTGCGAAGTTGCCGCTCTCTCCGGCTCCCGGAGACGAAGAAGCTGCTTCTTTGCGCAAAGACAATTCTGCCGCTCATAGTGCTCTGCGGTGTGCGCCTTCTGCCGAAAGAGGCCCGGGAGCTGTGCTTAGCTCTGCAGAGCACCGTACCTTCGTCTTTAGCCTCTCTTCTCGTCTACATCTTAGCAAAAAGCTTTTCCACTCTCTCTGGCAAGGAGAAACTGTGCCAGCACAGAAAACATCTCCCATGTTGTTCTAGAGGCTGCACGGAGGTCTGCCGAGTGTTTTGCAAGAAGAGAAAGAAAGTTGTCCAAAACAGCTTGCAATCGAATATTCATGTGATTACAAAAGGCAGGAGAGTGGTCAGGTACTGTTTTCTCTCAGTTGGCAAGCTGCGCACACAATCGCAGTGTTGTACAGCTTGTTTCATCACCTTTGCGAAGTTGCCGCTCTCTCCGGCTCCCGGAGACGAAGAAGCTGCTTCTTCGCGCAAAGACGATTCTGCCGCTCACACTGCTCTGCAGTGTGTGTCTTCTGCCGAAAGAGGCCCGGGAGCTGTGCTTAACTCTGCAGAGCACCGTACCTTCGTCTTTAGCCTCTCTTCTCGTCTACATCTTAGCAAAAAGCTTTTCCACTCTGTCTGGCAAGGAGAAACTGTGCCAGCACAAAAAACATCTCCCATCGTCTTCTAGAGGCTGCACGGAGGTCTGCCGAGTGTTTTGCAAGAAGAGAAAGAAAGTTGTCCAAAACAGCTTGCAATCGAATGTTCATGTGAATAGAAAAGGCAGGAGAGTGGTCAGGTACTGTTTTCTCTCAGTTGGCAAGCTGCACACACAATCGCAGTGTTGTACAGCTTGTTTCATCACCTTTGCGAAGCTGCCGCTCTCTCCGGCTCCCGGAGACGAAGAAGCTGCTTCTTCGCGCAAAGACGATTCTGCCGCTCACAGTGCTCTGCGTTGTGCGCCTTCTGCCGAAAGAGGCCCGGGAGCGGTGCTTAGCTCTGCAGAGCACCGTACCTTCGTCTTTAGCCTCTCTTCTCATCTACATCTTAGCAAAAAGCTTTTCCACTCTGTCTGGCATGGAGAAACTGTGCAAGCATAGAAAACATCTCCCATCGTGTTCTAGAGGCTGCACTGAGGTCTGCTGAGTTTTCTGCAAGAAGAGAAAGAAAGTTGTCCAAAACAGCTTGCAATCGAATGTTCATGTGATTACAAAAGGCAGGAGAGTGGTCAGGTACTGTTTTCTCTCACTTGGCAAGCTGCGCACACAATCGCAGTGTTGTACAGCTTGTTTCATCACCTTTGCGAAGTTGCCGCTCTCTCCGGCTCCCGGAGACGAAGAAGCTGCTTCTTCGCGCAAAGACGATTCTGCCGCTCAGAGTTCTCTGCAGTGTGTGTCTTCAGCCGAAAGAGGCCCGGGAGCTGTGCTTAGCTCTGCAGAGCACCGTACCTTCGTCTTTAGCCTCTCTTCTCGTCTACATCTTAGCAAAAAGCTTTTCCACTCTGTCTGGCAAGGAGAAACTGTGCCAGCACAAAAATCATCTCCCATCGTCTTCTAGAGGCTGCACGGAGGTCTGCCGAGTGTTTTGCAAGAAGAGAAAGAAAGTTGTCCAAAACAGCTTGCAATCGAATGTTCATGTGATTACAAAAGGCAGGAGAGTGGTCAGGTACTGTTTTCTCTCAGTTGGCAAGCTGCGCACACAATCGCAGTGTTGTACAGCTTGTTTCATCACCTTTGCGAAGCTGCCGCTCTCTCCGGCTCCCGGAGACGAAGAAGCTGCTTCTTCGCGCAAAGACGATTCTGCCGCTCACAGTGCTCTGCAGTGTGCGTCTTCAGCCGAAAGAGGCCCGGGAGCTGTGCTTAGCTCTGCAGAGCACCGTACCTTCGTCTTTAGCCTCTCTTCTCATCTACATCTTAGCAAAAAGCTTTTCCACTCTGTCTGGCAAGGAGAAACTGTGCCAGCACAGAAAACATCTCCCATCGTGTTCTAGAGGCTGCACGCAGGTCTGCCGAGTGTTCTGCAAGAAGAGAAAGAAAGTTGTCCAAAACAGCTTGCAATCGAATGTTCATGTGATTACAAAAGGCAGGAGAGTGGTCAGGTACTGTTTTCTCTCAGTTGGCAAGCTGCGCACACAATCGCAGTGTTGTACAGCTTGTTTCATCACCTTTGCGAAGTTGCCGCTCTCTCCGGCTCCCGGAGACGAAGAAGCTGCTTCTTCGCGCAAAGACGATTCTGCCGCTCACAGTGCTCTGCAGTGTGTGTCTTCAGCCGAAAGAGGCCCGGGAGCTGTGCTTAGCTCTGCAGAGCACCGTACCTTCGTCTTTAGCCTCTCTTCTCGTCTACATCTTAGCAAAAAGCTTTTCCACTCTGTCTGGCAAGGAGAAACTGTGCCAGCACAGAAAACATCTCCAATCGTGTTCTAGAGGCTGCACGGAGGTCTGCCGAGTGTTTTGCAAGAAGAGAAAGAAAGTTGTCCAAAACAGCTTGCAATCGAATGTTCATGTGAATAGAAAAGACAGGAGAGTGGTCAGGTACTGTTTTCTCTCAGTTGGCAAGCTGCGCACACAATCGCAGTGTTGTACAGCTTGTTTCATCACCTTTGCGAACTTGCCGCTCTCTCCGGCTCCCGGAGACGAAGAAGCTGCTTCTTCGCGCAAAGACGATTCTGCCGCTCACAGTGCTCTGCAGTGTGCGTCTTCAGCCGAAAGAGGCCCGGGAGCTGTGCTTAGCTCTGCAGAGCACCGTACCTTCGTCTTTAGCCTCTCTTCTCATCTACATCTTAGCAAAAAGCTTTTCCACTCTGTCTGGCAAGGAGAAACTGTGCCAGCACAGAAAACATCTCCCATCGTGTTCTAGAGGCTGCACGCAGGTCTGCCGAGTGTTTTGCAAGAAGAGAAAGAAAGTTGTCCAAAACAGCTTGCAATCGAATGTTCATGTGATTACAAAAGGCAGGAGAGTGGTCAGGTACTGTTTTCTCTCAGTTGGCAAGCTGCGCACACAATCGCAGTGTTGTACAGCTTGTTTCATCACCTTTGCGAGGTTGCCGCTCTCTCCGGCTCCCGGAGACGAAGAAGCTGCTTCTTCGCGCAAAGACGATTCTGCCGCTCACAGTGCTCTGCAGTGTGTGTCTTCTGCCGAAAGAGGCCCGGGAGCTGTGCTTAGCTCTGCAGAGCACCGTACCTTCATCTTTAGCCTCTCTTCTCGTCTACATCTTAGCAAAAAGCTTTTCAACTCTGTCTGGCAAGGAGAAACTGTGCCAGCACAGAAAACACCTCCCATCGTCTTCTAGAGGCTGCACGGAGGTCTGCCGAGTGTTTTGCAAGAAGAGAAAGAAAGTTGTCCAAAACAGCGTGCAATCGAATGTTCATGTGAATAGAAAAGGCAGGAGAGTGGTCAGGTACCGTTTTCTCTCAGTTGGCAAGCTGCGCACACAATCGCAGTGTTGTACAGCTTGTTTCATCACCTTTGCGAAGTTGCCGCTCTCTCCGGCTCCCGGAGACGAAGAAGCTGCTTCTTCGCGCAAAGACGATTCTGCCGCTCACACTGCTCTGCAGTGTGTGTCTTCTGCCGAAAGAGGCCCGGGAGCTGTGCTTAGCTCTGCAGAGCACCGTACCTTCATCTTTAGCCTCTCTTCTGGTCTACATCTTAGCAAAAAGCTTTTCCACTCTGTCTGGCAAGGAGAAACTGTGCAAGCACAAAAAACATCTCCCATCGTCTTCTAGAGGCTGCACGGAGGTCTGACGAGTGTTTTGCAAGAAGTGAAAGAAAGTTGTCCAAAACAGCTTGCAATCGAATGTTCATGTGAATTGAAAAGGCAGGAGAGTGGTCAGGTACTGTTTTCTCTCAGTTGGCAAGCTGCGCACACAATCGCAGTGTTGTACAGCTTGTTTCATCACCTTTGCCAAGTTGCCGCTCTCTCCGGCTCCCGGAGACGAAGAAGCTGCTTCTTCGCGCAAAGACGATTCTGCCGCTCACAGTGCTCTGCGGTGTGCGCCTTCTGCCGAAAGAGCCCCGGGAGCGGTGCTCAGTTCTGCAGAGCACCGTACCTTCGTCTTTAGCCTCTCTTCTCGTCTACATCTTAGCAAAAAGCTTTTCCACTCTGTCTGGCAAGGAGAAACTGTGCCAGCACAGAAAACATCTCCCATCGTCTTCTAGAAGCTGCACGGAGGTCTGCCGAGTGTTTTGCAAGAAGAGAAAGAAAGTTGTCCAAAACAGCTTGCAATCGAATGTTCATGTGATTACAAAAGACAGGAGAGTGGTCAGGTACTGTTTTCTCTCACTTGGCAAGCTGCGCACACAATCGCAGTGTTGTACAGCTTGTTTCATCACCTTTGCGAAGTTGCCGCTCTCTCCGGCTCCCGGAGACGAAGAAGCTGCTTCTTCACGAAAGATGATTCTGCCACTCACAGTGCTGTGCGGTGTGCGGCTTCTGCCGAAAGAGGCCCGGGAGCGGTGCTCAGTTCTGCAGAGCACCGTACCTTCGTCTTTAGCCTCTCTTCTCGTCTACATCTTAGCAAAAAGCTTTTCCACTCTGTCTGGCAAGGAGAAACTGTGCCAGCACAGAAAACATCTCCCATCGTGTTCTAGAGGCTGCACGGAGGTCTGCCGAGTGTTTTGCAAGAAGAGAAAGAAAGTTGTCCAAAACAGCTTGCAATCGAATGTTCATGTGAATAGAAAAGGCAGGAGAGTGGTCAGGTACTGTTTTCTCTCAGTTGGCAAGCTGCGCACACAATCGCAGTGTTGTACAGCTTGTTTCATCACCTTTGCGAAGTTGCCGCTCTCTCCGGCTCCCGGAGACGAAGAAGCTGCTTCTTCGCGCAAAGACGATTCTGCCGCTCACAGTGCTCTGCAGTGTGCGCCTTCAGCCGAAAGAGGCCCGGGAGCTGTGCTTAGCTCTGCAGAGCACCGTACCTTCGTCTTTAGCCTCTCTTCTCGTCTACATCTTAGCAAAAAGCTTTTCCACTCTGTCTGGCAAGGAGAAACTGTGCCAGCACAGAAAACATCTCCCATCGTGTTCTAGAGGCTGCACGGACGTCTGCCGAGTGTTTTGCAAGAAGAGAAAGAAAGTTGTCCAAAACAGCTTGCAATCGAATGTTCATGTGATTACAAAAGCAGGAGAGTGGTCAGGTACTGTTTTCTCTCAGTTGGCAAGCTGCGCACACAATCGCAGTGTTGTACAGCTTGTTTCATCACCTTTGCGAAGTTGCCACTCTCTCCGGCTCCCGGAGACGAAGAAGCTGCTTCTTAGCGCAAAGACGATTCTGCCGCTCACAGTGCTCTGCAGTGTGCGCCTTCTGCCGAAAGAGGTCCGGGAGCGGTGCTTAGCTCTGCAGAGCACCGTACCTTCGTCTTTACCGTCTGCTCTCGTCTACATCTTAGCAAAAAGCTTTTCCACTCTGTCTGGCAAGGAGAAACTTTGCCAGCACAAAAAACATCTCCCATCGTGTTCTAGAGGCTGCACGGAGGTCTGCCGAGTGTTTTGCAAGAAGAGAAAGAAAGTTGTCCAAAACAGCTTGCAATCGAATGTTCATGTGAATAGAAAAGGCAGGAGAGTGGTCAGGTACTGTTTTCTCTCAGTTGGCAAGCTGCGCACACAATCGCAGTGTTGTACAGCTTGTTTCATCACCTTTGCCAAGTTGCCGCTCTCTCCGGCTCCCGGAGACGAAGAAGCTGCTTCTTCGCGCAAAGAGGATTCTGCCGCTCATAGTGCTCTGCGGTGTGCGCCTTCTGCCGAAAGAGGTCCGGGAGGTGTGCTTAGCTCTGCAGAGCACCGTACCTTCGTCTTTAGCCTCTCTTCTCGTCTACATCTTAGCAAAAAGCTTTTCCACTCTGTCTGGCAAGGAGAAACTGTGCCAGCACAGAAAACATCTCCCATCGAGTTCTAGAGGCTGCACGGAGGTCTGCCGAGTGTTTTGCAAGAAGAGAAAGAAAGTTGTCCAAAACAGCTTGCAATCGAATGTTCATGTGATTACAAAAGGCAGGAGAGTGGTCAGGTACTGTTTTCTCTCACTTGGCAAGCTGCGCACACAATCGCAGTGTTGTACAGCTTGTTTCATCACCTTTGCGAAGTTGCCGCTCTCTCCGGCTCCCGGAGATGAAGAAGCTGCTTCTTCGCGCAAAGACGATTCTGCCGCTCACAGTGCTCTGCAGTGTTTGTCTTCTGCCGAAAGAGGCCCGGGAGCAGTGCTTAGCTCTGCAGAGCACCGTACCTTCGTCTTTAGCCTCTCTTCTCGTCTACATCTTTGCAAAAAGCTTTTCCACTCTGTCTGGCAAGGAGAAACTGTGCCAGCACAGAAAACATCTCCCATCGTCTTCTAGAGGCTGCACGGAGGTCTGCCGAGTGTTTTGCAAGAAGAGAAAGAAAGTTGTCAAAACCAGCTTGCAATCGAATGTTCATGTGATTACAAAAGGCAGGAGAGTGGTCAGGTACTGTTTTCTCTCAGTTGGCAAGCTGCGCACACAATCGCAGTGTTGTACAGCTTGTTTCATCACCTTTGCCAAGTTGCCGCTCTCTCCGGCTCCCGGAGACGAAGAAGCTGCTTCTTCGCGCAAAGACGATTCTGCCGCTCACACTGCTCTGCAGTGTGTGTCTTCTGCCGAAAGAGGCCCGGGAGCTGTGCTTAGCTCTGCAGAGCACCGTACCTTCGTCTTTAGCCTCTCTTCTCGTCTACATCTTAGCAAAAAGCTTTTCCACTCTGTCTGGCAAGGAGAAACTGTGCCAGCAGAAAAATCATCTCCCATCGTCTTCTAGAGACTGCACGGAGGTCTGCCGAGTTTTTTGCAAGAAGAGTAAGAAAGTTGTCCAAAACAGCTTGCAATCGAATGTTCATGTGATTAGAAAAGGCAAGAGAATGGTCAGGTACTGTTTTCTCTCAGTTGGCAAGCTGCGCACACAATCGCAGTGTTGTACAGCTTGTTTCATCACCTTTGCGAAGTTGCCGCTCTCTCCGGCTCCCGGAGACGAAGAAGCTGCTTCTTCGCGCAAAGACGATTCTGTCGCTCACACTGCTCTGCAGTGTGTGTCTTCTGCCGAAAGAGGCCCGGGAGCTGTGCTTAGCTCTGCAGAGCACCGTACCTTCGTCTTTAGCCTCTCTTCTCGTCTACATCTCAGCAAAAAGCTTTTCCACTCTGTCTGGCAAGGAGAAACTGTGCCAGCACAAAAAACATCTCCCATCGTGTTCTAGAGGCTGCACGGAGGTCTGCCGAGTGTTTTGCAAGAAGAGAAAGAAAGTTGTCCAAAACAGCTTGCAATCGAATGTTCATGTGATTACAAAAGGCAGGAGAGTGGTCAGGTACTGTTTTCTCTCACTTGGCAAGCTGCGCACACAATCGCAGTGTTGTACAGCTTGTTTCATCACCTTTGCGAAGTTGCCGCTCTCTCCGGCTCCCGGAGACCAAGAAGCTGCTTCTTCGCGCAAAGACGATTCTGCCGCTCACAGTGCTCTGCAGTGTGTGTCTTCTGCCGAAAGAGGCCCGGGAGCTGTGCTTAGCTCTGCAGAGCACCGTACCTTCGTCTTTAGCCTCTCTTCTCGTCTACATCTTAGCAAAAAGCTTTTCCACTCTGTCTGGCAAGGAGAAACTGTGCCAGCACAAAAAACATCTCCCATCGTGTTCTAGAGGCTGCACGGAGGTCTGCCGAGTGTTTTGCAAGAAGAGAAAGAAAGTTGTCCAAAGCAGCTTCCAATCGAATGTTCATGTGATTAGAAAAGGCAGGAGAGTGGTCAGGTACTGTTTTCTCTCAGTTGGCAAGCTGCGCACACAATCGCAGTGTTGTACAGCTTGTTTCATCACCTTTGCGAAGTTGCCGCTCTCTCCGGCTCCCGGAGACGAAGAAGCTGCTTCTTCGCGCAAAGACGATTCTGCCGCTCACAGTGCTCTGCAGTGTGTGTCTTCTGCCGAAAGAGGCCCGGGAGCTGTGCTTAGCTCTGCAGAGCACCGTACCTTCGTCTTTAGCCTCTCTTCTCGTCTACATCTTAGCAAAAAGCTTTTCCACTCTGTCTGGCAAGGAGAAACTGTGCCAGCACAGAAAACATCTCCCATCGTGTTCTAGAGGCTGCACGGAGGTCTGCCGAGTGTTTTGCAAGAAGAGAAAGAAAGTTGTCCAAAACAGCTTGCAATCGAATGTTCATGTGATTGGAAAAGGCAGGAGAGTGGTCAGGTACTGTTTTCTCTCAGTTGGCAAGCTGCGCACACAATCGCAGTGTTGTACAGCTTGTTTCATCACCTTTGCGAAGTTGCCGCTCTCTCCGGCTCCCGGAGACGAAGAAGCTGCTTCTTCGCGCAAAGACGATTCTGCCGCTCAAAGTGCTCTGCAGTGTGTGTCTTCTGCCGAAAGAGGCCCGGGAGCTGTGCTTAGCTCTGCAGAGCACCGTACCTTCGTCTTTAGCCTCTCTTCTCGTCTACATCTCAGCAAAAAGCTTTTCCACTCTGTCTGGCAAGGAGAAACTGTGCCAGCACAAAAAACATCTCCCATCGTGTTCTAGAGGCTGCACGGAGGTCTGCCGAGTGTTTTGCAAGAAGAGAAAGAAAGTTGTCCAAAACAGCTTGCAATCGAATGTTCATGTGATTACAAAAGGCAGGAGAGTGGTCAGGTACTGTTTTCTCTCACTTGGCAAGCTGCGCACACAATCGCAGTGTTGTACAGCTTGTTTCATCACCTTTGCGAAGTTGCCGCTCTCTCCAGCTCCCGGAGACGAAGAAGCTGCTTCTTCGCGCAAAGACGATTCTGCCGCTCACAGTGCTCTGCAGTGTGTGTCTTCTGCCGAAAGAGGCCCGGGATCTGTGCTTAGCTCTGCAGAGCACCGTACCTTCGTCTTTAGCCTCTCTTCTCGTCTACATCTTAGCAAAAAGCTTTTCCACTCTGTCTGGCAAGGAGAAACTGTGCCAGCACAAAAAACATCTCCCATCGTGTTCTAGAGGCTGCACGCAGGTCTGCCGAGTGTTTTGCAAGAAGAGAAAGAAAGTTGTGCAAAACAGCTTGCAATCGAATGTTCATGTGATTAGAAAAGGCAGGAGAATGGTCAGGTACTGTTTTCTCTCAGTTGGCAAGCTGCGCACACAATCGCAGTGTTGTACAGCTTGTTTCATCACCTTTGCCAAGTTGCCGCTCTCTCCGGCTCCCGGAGACGAAGAAGCTGCTTCTTCGCGCAAAGACGATTCTGCCGCTCACAGTGCTCTGCAGTGTGTGTCTTCTGCCGAAAGAGGCCCGGGAGCTGTGCTTAGCTCTGCAGAGCACCGTACTTTCGTCTTTAGCCTCTCTTGTGGTAGACAGGGAAAGGCGCTGCGGAAGATCTTGCGATGTCACGGAAAGCCAGGACCCTCAGATCCCCTTAGATAAGACCATCTGCCTCCCATAGATAAGAAACTTACATAGGAATGTAACCCGCCTAACCAAATTCCAGTAACTTTCCAGCCCCTACCCAGTAACTGTCCACCTCTTACTAACCATAGAAGGTAAAGACAGACCCATGCTGATGTAGAGACCCCTTAGACTATAAAAACCCCAGAGACGACATAATAAACGCCTTTTGACCGTCCATCACATTGATGTCTGCGTGTGTCATTGGCCCGAGTGGCCCTAGTGAGAGGGCTGCCGTGCTGTTCGTCTGAACCAGGTCGCCTGCCTGGCATCAGAAGGCAACAAATTGGTGCCGAACCCGGGACTGCTGCAGCCCCCGGGGTTCGGGAACTCTCCTGGCCAGAGATCAGCGGCTGCTGGCAGCAGGTCTGACCACAGCGGGAGGGACGCCTCCGGACCAGCGTGGACCATGGAAGCCATTGCGAAGGTCGTAACAGAGATGCATGCACAATGGGGTATAGAATGTAAACTTAGGGATTTATCTCTCGCTTTGCCGAGACTGATTAAGCTTGGGGCTATTGAAAGCCCCGTGGACGTCCTACATTCGGACGTGTGGGATAATTGTACAAAAGCCCTGGCGGAGGACACCATGTCCTCGGGCTCAGGGAAAGCCCTAAAATCGTGGGGCAGGGTTGTCCAGGCTCTGCAAAAGGCTCGACAAGAGCAAGAAACCTGGATAGCCGCGCGAACTTGTTTATTAGCCGTGCCGCAGTTGGGGGTGGGCGCGGCGATACAAACCGCGGAGGGGCCTGACCCGGGCGGGCGCGTGGAGGCGCGAACGCCAAACCCCCCTCAGCGAGCGGATTCACCATCGGAGGGGGGGGAACACCCGCGGACGTTCTGGCGGGGGCTCGCGGAGGAGGCGCGGAACGCGGCCGAATTGGCGGACCCCGTAGGGACCGATAAAAACGCCCCCCCACCTTATGCGTTTGAAAATGGCGCCGAACCGCGTGGTCCGGGCGGAAAGGAGGAGGCGGGGGGCGGAAGCGCGGTCAGCCCGCTTAACAATGCATGCGCGGGCGAGCGGGGAGACGGGGTGGCCCCCGCGGAGACGCGTAAGATCAACCAGAGCCCTCAGTTCAAATTAGGTCCTTATAGGGCAAGGACCTCCCCCAGCAGGAGGCGGGGGGACCCCAGGGAGAGGGAACGGCCCGACTCCCGCAGGAGGGGGCGGGGTCGGAGTCCGGGGAAAAGGCAGAGCAGCCCGGAAGCGTCTCTTTATTCAACTTCCGGCTCGGACTCGGGCTCGAGCTCCGAGCCCGAGATAGGATCGGAGGATTCCGATCTGGATTACGGCTTTAACAGAGAGAGAGAAGCGGCATGTAAGGTCACTAGCCACAGTGCTCCCGCTTGGGTGAAGGGGTTACCAGAGAAAAACCAAACCCCGCTCACAAATTGGCGGAAAATAAAAATGGCTTGCGCGGAATGGGCTCCGTCTGCCACTTTAGTGTTGCCGGTTCGTGTGGGGGGGGCAGGCGGAAACCAAAGGACTTATTCACCAGTCAATCCGAAAGATGTGCAGGCAATTGTTAAAGCGATTGCGGATAAGGGAATTAATTCTGCCATGGTTTGCACACTTATAGACAGCCTTTTTGGTGGGGACGACATGCTTCCCTTCGATATTAAGCAGACATGTAGAATGATATTTGATGGTGCAGGGATGATCGTTTTCAAACAAGAATGGGAGGACAATTGCATGAAACAGCTAGCCTTGGTAACAGGGGCAGACCATCCACTGCACGGTTCCAGCATACAGAGGCTTATGGGCACAGACCCCACTATGATCACCCCCCAGCAACAGGCTGAGGGCCTGCGAGCCCATGAGGTCATGACAACGACCCGAGCTGCCCGAGAAGCCATCCGTGACGCTTCTAAAGTGGTAGCCAAACCCTCTCCATGGTCTTCCATAAAACAGGGTGAGAGTGAGAGCTTCACTCAATTCGTGGATAAGCTACAGGCTGCATTAGATTCCTCTGCATTACCCTCAGAGGCAAAGGGTCCCGTGCTGGCAGAGTGCTTACGCCAGCAATGCAACTCAGCCACTAAGGACATTTTAAGATCACTGCCACAGGGGTCCAATATAGCTGCCATGATCAGACACGTTGCAAAGGAGGAACACCTAGCTCCCATCCAAGCAGCAGTTCAAACTGCAATAACCAGCGTGATGGCGTGCCTTAAGTGTGGCCAGGCAGGCCACTTGGCAGCAAACTGCCCCCAGCCAAGCCGCCTATCAGCAGCTGTTCCACCACGTCAAGCGGGAGGCAGGGGACCGTGCTGGGGGTGTGGAAGGAAGGGGCATTTAGCTAAGGAATGTAGATCCAGGCCCCAGGGAAACGGGAGAGGGAGGGGGTGGCCGGGCCGTGTTCAGCCCCCTCCCACCTGGAATATGCAGCGGCCCAGCTACAGCAACCCCCAGTGGGGCAGGGGACTCTCATACCCTATGCCCCCACAGGGAGCAGTCACCTTTGCATCCCCCCTGGCAATACAATGGCAGAGCTGTGCAGCACCCTCAATACCTTCGCACCCCCCACCACCACAAGCCGTGCCGGAGTCACAGGGCCAGCAGGGGACGCCCCAGAGCGGGATCCCTGGGTGGCCTTGGTCATGAAAATAGGGAAGGAGCCCTTGATGGTGTGGGGGACATGCCGCCTTTACGGCAGCCAAGATCCTCACATCATAGGGCTTCAGTTTTGGGCGGACACGGGATCAGACTGCACGATTATTCCCCAAACGCATTGGCTCGGACATTGGCAATTCAAAGAAGTCCCCCCAGTGAACGGAGTGGGGGGGCAGTCCCGGGCGTGGAAAAGCACCCAGCTGGTGGCTATAACACTTCACACGAAAAAGGGACCAGAACAGACAGTAGCAATCTACCCCTACATTTTGCAGAATTCTCCACCCCTGTTAGGAAGGGATGTTCTCTCCTTGCTAGGATTCCGGATCACAAATTTATCATGAGGGCCACTGCCGTACACCCTCCGCTGCCAATCAAATTGACTTGGAAATCATCAGACCCTGTATGGGTTGAGCAGTGGCCCCTGACAGAGCCTCGAATGGCAGCTGTGGAGGATTTTATTAAGAGTTGGTTAATTGAGAAAGGCCATACTGATTTAATGCCGCTGGTTAAGCTTGAAAGGGAGGTCAGCAGTCTCTGATTCAGTGACTGCTGACAGGCAAGAATGCCGGATGGCCTTGCTGCAACATGAGGAAAGGGAGGTGAGATTAGTCCTGAATATCTGCAGAATGTAACAGAAGAATAAGCACAAGAATGTAGAAGTAGGTGTAGTTGCTGATATGTAACTAACCAATCCTGAGCTCAACTTTTGCAATATGTATGAAGCTTATTAAGAACCATATTTAACCCGCCGTATTCGATCAATAAATCGGACTTGGATGAACCAATTGGTGTCTGGGTCTCCTTCCTCCGACAAATGGTGGAGAATGCGGGCAAAGGCAGCATTCTGAACGTTCGCTCTTTTGGATTATAAATTCGCCACGGTCGAGGAAGTTGGGTGAGAGTCCTTGCAGCCGGGACGGTGCCGGATTTTAATAGCACCCTTGAGGATTACAATGGTATCTCAAGTCTCTACATGTCACAGGAGCCTGGAAGAGCTGCAACAGCGCGCGCTGATATATAGGTATGGATAGGCAAGCGACATACGACCTATTCTCCTCATATTTAGAAAAGCGAGGAGTAAAAGGGGTAGATTTAAAAAAGGAGTTACCAGGGTTATTAGCTTATGGTCATTCTAAAGGGATTTTTGCTAACCCACATACAGTTCATGAGATAGCAGAGTGGAAAAAGTTTGGGGATATCCTGTGGGATGCAGTGTTAGATGATGATAAGTCAGCAAAGAAATTTGGCAAGTTATGGCGGGTGGTGTATAATACGTTGCTTCAGCAGGTTTCTGAGAGAAAGGCAGCAGAAAGGGCAACAGAAGCTTATAAGAAGAATATAGGGTATGGTCGTGAGGATGATCCCCTGGCACCTTCTGTAACTCAGATACTTATGCCTAAGAGTCCCCAGCAGAGTGGTGTGCAGGATTTTCCTATAAATAGTGTGGAACCGTCTGCACCTTTACTGTTGGGGGAGGAGGGCAGGCTGGATGGTGGAGGTAAGAGCTCGCCTCCGCCGCCAGCTTCAGGCAGGTTGGATGGTGGGGGTGGGAGCAAGCCAGCTTCACCTCCGTCTCCAGCTTTGCCTCCGCCACTTCCCCCGCGAGAGTCGGCTTCGGTGGGGGGGGGGGGCCGCTTCCCCCGCGCGAGCCAGCTCCGGCTTCACCCTCGGCTTCGGTGGGGGGGGGGCCGCTTCCCCCGAGTGAGCCGGCTCCGGTTTCACCCTCGACTTCGGTAGGGGGGGGGCCGCTTCCCCCGCGCGAGCCAGCTCCGGTTTCACCGGCTTTGCCTCCGCCGCTTCCCCAGTATGAGTCAGCTCCGGCGGGGGGGCTGAATCCCCCGCCGGAAACCTCGGTCTCGGTACCGAAATGCCAGCAGCATAGCACCCTTAAAGAGTCAGATCCTATCCCGGGGGCACACAGTGACCTATGGGGGGAGATGGCTAAGCAGAGAAGGGAAGTTTGGGCTGCTGTGGCAAAAGAAGTAATGCAAATGGGGGATGGCGAGGCGATGGAAGTAGTCTCTAGTCTTGCATGTCCGGTTACATATACACCACAATATGATGCACAGGGGAACCTTACGCATAATATAGCAGCCTATGAGCCCTTAGACTGGAAGCTGCTAGCTCAGTTACGTTCTACAGTTAGTCAGTTTGGAGTAAAAAGTGAACCTGTTAGGCAAATGTTAGATTATCTTTTTAATACTCAGATTTTATGCCCAAATGATTTAAGAGGAATAGTTCGGTTGATATTTACTCAGCATCAGCAGTTACTGTTTAATGCACATTGGCACGCTTTGGTAAATGAGTCAGTTGCTGTACAGCGAGCTCAAGGAGATCCATTACATGGAGTGACAGTAGCTGAGCTTATGGGCTTAGGGGCATTTTTGCGTACAGAGGCACAGATGATATCGGGAGCAGATAAGCTTAGAGAGTCTATGCGGTTAGTGCGTGCTGCAATAGATATGGTTAAAGAACCAGGAGGGTTACCGACTTATATGGGCATTAAACAAGGTAGAGAAGAATCATTTGGGAATTTTATAGACAGGGCAGCTACTGCTATAGATCGGGCTGGTGTCGCAGACTACATGAAGGGGGCGCTATTGAAGCAGTGTGCTCTTCAAAATAGCAATCCAGCAACACAAAGAGTGTTAGCTACTTTGGGGGCAAATTGGACCATTGAGGAAGCATTAGAGCGAATGGCATTAATGCCAACAGCTTCACAGGCATTTATAGTAGATGCAATAAAGGAGCTAGGGTTAGGATTACAAAAGCAAGCAGAGTCTACTCAAAGTCAGGTGTTAGCTGCTCTTGCTCCTCTCCGAAATGGCTCACTGGCGGTCACGCAGAGCTCGAGACCATTCCTCAAGTGCTACAGATGCGGCAGTGAGGGACACACGCGACAAACATGTCAAGCAACCGGGATATGGTGTCACAACTGCCGATCCAGTTCCCACAACTCTACAGCTTGTAGGCGCCGGTCGGGAAACTATCCCAGGAGCGCGCAGCAGGCGAGCCACGCCCAGACACAAGTAGCCGCCGTGACATCGGAAACACCAGCTGCCGACGCAACATCGCTGCCACCCCCTGTCTGCAACCAGCCACAGAAGGCAGCCTCGGCTTGGACTTATCAGCAGCAGTAGACGTCACATTAATGACGAATCGGCCTGAGAGGATACCAACTGGAGTAAAGGGTCCTCTCATTTTGAATGAACAAAAATGTGGAGCATTGTTATTAGGACGTTCTTCAATAACTATGCTGGGATTATTTGTATTGCCTGGTGTTATCGATGCGGATTATACAGGGGAAATACAAATTATGGTTTACACCCTTTATCCTCCTATTAAAATAACAAAAGGACAACGCATTGCACAATTAATACCACTATGTCAAATGACATCTGGTATACCATCATTTACTGGACAAACGCGGGATGAAAAGGGTTTTGGTTCTACTGGTGTTACACTTTTAACTGTGGATTTACAAAATAGACCAAAACAAAAGGTGGAAATTACCCATGGACATCAAAGCATAACCCTTTATGGATTATTGGATACAGGAGCAGATACCAGCATTATCTCTCCAGAAGCATGGCCACAACATTGGCCTCTGTTCCCATCATCAAATATGCTCACCGGAGTAGGAGGATTTACATTAGCAAGTAGATCACCACTTTTGTTAGTGTGTATTGATGATCAACAAGTATCTGCTGTGTTTTCAGTTGTTCAATTACCACCTACAGTTTCTTGTTTAATTGGAAGGGATATTTTAACACAATTGGGAGTGGTGTTAACTAATCATCACCCTTTGGGGTAATTGCCATTGCTTGGACTTTCCCCATTCCACTCACCTGGAAAACGGATACACCGGTGATGGTTAAGCAATGGCCATTAAAAGGGGAGAGTCTTATGCATGCCCATGAATTGGTAAAGGAACAATATTCACAGGGACACTTACGACTTTCTACGAGCCCTTGGAATACACCTATTTTTGTTATCAAGAAGAAATCAGGGAAATATCGTTTGATACATGATTTACGGGCTGTAAATGAACAGATGGAATCAATGGGGGCCTTACAGCCTGGTCTTCCAAATCCAGCTATGATCCCAGAACACTGGCCACTTTTAATTATTGATCTAAAGGATTGTTTTTTCACTATTGGGCTGCATCCTGATGATATGAAGAGATTTGCTTTTACTTTACCGGCAATAAATCGTGGAGAGCCAGATAAAAGATTTGAATGGACGACTCTTCCGCAAGGCATGCGTAATTCCCCGATGTTGTGTCAGCTTTATGTTGATGCTGCATTACAGCCACTACGTCGTAAGTGGCCAGCAACTATAATATATCATTACATGGACAACATTTTGTTTGCCCAGCAACAACCATTCTCCTCTCTGCAGATTGACAGTATTAGAGATACTCTTTCAGCATATTCGCTTGTTATTGCTGCTGAGAAAATTCAGACCACCACACCGTGGAAATATCTGGGATGGACTTTAACAGATCAAAAAGTAATACCTCAAAAATTGGAATTACAATTGGACATTAAAACTTTGCATGATGCACAGAAGTTGCTGGGAGATTTACAGTGGTTAAAACCTATTGTGGGAATACCAAATCATTTATTAGAAACCCTGCGGCCTTTGTTAAAGGGTATTGATCCTACTACTCCTGTACACCTGACAAAGGAGCACTATCTTGCCTTGCAACAAATTAGTAATTGTGTACAACAGGGATATGTGTCTCGTCGACAACTCGACTGCCCTATTGACCTTACTATTTGGAATAGTCCTTGCCATTTGCTTGGTGCTCTCTCTCAACAACAGGAGAAAACGGGGGAGATACGAGTTCTGGAATGGTTGTCACCATCACTACAACATAAGAGAACAATATTCTCAAAAATTGAACAATTGGCTGTGTTAGTCAAAAAAGGGCGTCTCAGAATTATTGAAGTGGATGGTCGAGAACCTGCTACCATTAGATTGCCTATGGAGAAAGAGACTTTAGACTGGTACTTGATTAATTCAAAGAACTTGCAGGAAGCATTATTAGCATCACCTGCTAAAGTAGAAACCAGCAAATTAGTGCCTAAAGTTTTGCAATGGATGACAGAATGGAACTGGATTACTCGACCATTGAGGGAAGAACGCCCTATAGAAGGAGCTATTACAGCTTTTACAGATGCGGGAAAGAAATCAAGGCGTGCTGCTGTCACCTGGCAAGAAAAAGGACAATGGAAGCATCAACTTCTTACAGCAGATCCTGCAGATAGTTTACAAACTTTGGAATTGTTAGCAGTAGTATGGGCAGTGTCTAATTTACAGGAGCCTTTAAATGTGGTCACAGACTCTATGTATGTTGCCGGAGTAGCCAGACGAATAGAGGAAGCAGCAATTAAGGAAGTGAATAATAAACGATTGTATGAACTATTGATACAATTAAGGAAAGCTTTACGAGAAAGAAGTGCAGCGTATTCTGTGATTCATATTAGGAGCCATAAATGGTCTGAAGGTTTAGGAGAAGGGAATGAACGTGCAGACAAATTGGTTACTTTACCCATTGATAACTCTTGTCCTATTGACAAGCATACATTGGCCAGAGAAGCACATAGCAGATATCATCAAAATGCAAGAGGGCTTGCAAAACATTTTGAACTGAGTTTATCAGAAGCTAAAGCCATTGTTAGAGCATGTCCAATATGTAGTTATCATAATGAAGGAATAGGTTTAGGCGTGGGAGTTAATCCTCGAGGTTTGGAAATAAATGAAAAATGGCAAATGGATGTTACACAGGTACCTAGATTTGGTAAAGTTAAGTACGTGCATGTCACTGTAGATACATATAGTCACTACATATGGGCTACGGCTCAGGCAGGACAAAAAGCTACACATGTTATTAGGCACCTGTTAAGTTGCTTTGCTGTTATGGGAGTTCCAAGAAGCATCAAAACAGATAATGGTCGAGCTTATGTGTGTGCTAGGGTCCAGAAATTCTTAAATCGGTGGTCCATTAAGCATGTGACAGGTATTCCACACTCTTCTACTGGACAGGCAATAGTGGAAAGAGCAAACGGTACCCTTAAACGGTATATTGAGAAGCATCAAGACTTAACAGACCCACAATCATGTTTGGCCAAGGTTCTGTATGTGATCAATCATTTATGTATTTTTGGAGAAGATGATACCCCTCCTGCGATTAAACATCATCCAAGGTCAGGTCAGAAAAATACTGAGGAGACAGAGGTCTGGGTTAGGTATAAGAACCCGAGTACAGGATTATGGGAAAAACCTGCGAAAGTATTATATTGGGGTCGGGGGTATCTTTGTGTTTCTTCACCTACAGGACCTTTGTGGACTGCTAAGTGGACTAAACCTGTTTTTGATGCAGCCTCTAGTGGATCGCCTCACAGAGGAGGACAGGGAGCGACTGAGGGAGAAACTGCCTCTAGTCCTACAACCGCTGCTGCTACAGCTGAAGGGACACTCGAAAGTGTTGGACAGAGCACTGACATGTCACTATCGGACGGCCCAGGAGTTGATTGGTTTTACTGACTCATTATCAACTTTTCGTTTAACAAATCCAGCAAAGGAACATTGCCTTGACTGTTATGATCCACATTGTGCTGCCTGGATAGCTCTACGTTGTGGGGGCTGTGATAATACTTTTTGGATAGAACAATCATTATTACGGGATTTATGGTGTCATACTTGCGAGCACGAGCACACGTGGCGTAAAAACTGGCAAGATGAATTAAGGAGACAAACGGGACTAAATGCGTATGTCGCTTTAAATCTTTATGAGTCTCCTGAACAAAAAATTCTTGCTTATTATCGTTGGGAAGTACAATGTGTTGTAAGTAGAATTAAGGTTCAAAGTAAATCATGTATAATCTCTGTAAGGTGTAGAAAATTAGTACCTTTAACACAACGTTCTATTGTAGGGCCCTTCAGGGGGAATCCTGAAAGAGCATTAGATCATTGCATTGAAAAATTACAAAAATTAAGTTTGAAAGTGACGGGACCGGTGAAATTAGGAGCAGCAAAACTGAAAACTGATAAGAAAAAGAAGGCTAGAAAGGGAGCAACCTCTTCTAAATAAGGCTAATTAGTTTTCTATGATTAGGACAATTTTACATTTGTGGGACCCTCGGGAGGATACAGTTATTGAAGAAGATAACGAGCAGGAACAACGATTACGAAATAAAATACGCCTTGCACTAAAGAAAGAGCTTGAACTATTAGCCTTATATAGTAAGAAAGGTGAAGAGGCTTTGCAATCACCACCATTAAATTGGTTGCATTGGGTCGAAGAGACAGATTTTTATACTGGTCCCTACTTACATTCACTTCCTTGTTATGTTTGCAAAAGGGATGCTGATAAGTGCTATGCATGGATAGCTTTGCTTTGTGCAGGTTGTAATAAGATTTATTGGTACTCACAAAAGACAATAGCAAATTTATGGTGTGGACCTTGTTTCGGGAAGTGGATTCAAGATTTTGTCTGGGTTAGAGCTCTTGAACAAAATACTGGTCTGCCAGGAAGGGCAGGATTGGAGCTTTTTGAGAGTGCAGAACAAGTGGTTATAGCATATATTAGATGGAAGTTGCAGCAAGCACTTAGAGAGCTTGAAGTTACTAGTGCCTCACGCATTATAGCAGAAAGCTGATTTGCCTTTAAACTTGCCATATGCTATACCTGTGAGCAAGGATGCTGATTTGGGGTTAGATCAGTGTATTCAAAGACTGACTCAGGTCCATTTTAATCAGCCTAACAAGTCAAGTAAAAGACAGCAGAGGAAGAAAAAACAGGCAAAAAGGAAAGAAAAATGAAGTTTGTTTTTATTATACTGCTTAACGCTGTAGCAGTTAAAGCAGTAGGAATAACACACTTCAGTCAGCCAAGAGAAAATCTATGGGTAACACTTGCTAATCAAATTAATCAATCATCACTTTGTCTTAGTCTTGGAGGGGTTACTAATCCATTTCGAACATGCTTGGTAGGACTTCCAGTGTGGTCTCCTGGAGAATTTTGCAGTTTAATAAATAATCGAACCTTATGCATGCGTAACATGTCTAACATCACATTGCCAGCACAGCAAGGATATACTGCAGGTCAGAGTGATGGCTATCGCCAATGTTTACTAATCCAATCACTTAACACTTCCTTGCGTTCTCCTCCTGAAGAATTAGATCTTTTTGGAAGTGCAAATGCCAGTATGTCTAACACCACAGCTGGCGGATGGTTTAGTTTCAAACCCTTGGATGTCCAGAATTTAAATCAACCTAAAGACACATGGGCCACCTTGGATTCATCCCTGAATTTGAGTGAATTCTCTCCACAGCATTACAGTCAATGTAACGGCACAAACATTACGGCACCAATGAAATTACCTACAGGAATATTTCTAATTTGTGGAGACAGGGCGTGGAATGGTGTACCAGCTAAGCCACAGGGTGGACCCTGTTATTTGGGAAAATTGTCCTTGTTTCACCCTAATGTATCCTTGCTAATGCAGCTCAGTCAAACATCAAACAGGAAAAAGCGTAGTATACATGACTTGGACTGCAGCCAGATTGGAGATCCAAAGTTTTGGGGTACATTCAGACAAGTAGTAGTTTCAACTATCTTACCAGGAGGATCTGCCAATAAGGCTATGAATTTAGCAAAACAATTAGGGTGCTGGACAAGAAATGAGCTGAACCAGACATCCCAAATTCTGGACATGATGACTGCAGATGTGCAAAGTGTTAACCATGCTGTTTTACAAAATAGAGCTGCTGTAGACTTTTTGCTCTTAGCACAAGGGCATGGATGTGAAGAATTTGAGGGAATGTGTTGTATGAATTTGTCTGATCATTCGGTGTCCATTCATACTAAGATAAAAGAACTACAACAGGGACTTCACAATCTTAAAGAAGAAGAAGGTCTAGGAATTGACGAATGGCTTAAAGGCTTAGGGCTTGGACCATGGCTAAGGAACATTGTGACATATGCTATCGGCTTACTGGGTGTAATCTTAATGTTTTTGCTTATTTTGCCTTGTATTTTTACTTGTATTCAAAACATGGTTAGCCGTATGATAGCAAAAACCTGGCAAACTAATCTCCTTGCTCAAGAAGAAAGCGGGGGAAATGTGGAGGATTTTATTAAGAGTTGGTTAGCTGAGAAAGGCCATACTGACTTAATGCCGCTGGTTAAGCTTGAAAGGGAGGTCAGCAGTCTCTGATTCAGTGACTGCTGACAGGCAAGAATGCCGGATGGCCTTGCTGCAACATGAGGAAAGGGAGGTGAGATTAGTCCTGAATATCTGCAGAATGTAACAGAAGAATAAGCATAAGAATGTAGAAGTAGGTGTAGTTGCTGATATGTAACTAACCAATCCTGAGCTCAACTTTTGCAATATGTATGAAGCTTATTAAGAACCATATTTAACCCGCCGTATTCGATCAATAAATCGGACTTGGATGAACCAATTGGTGTCTGGGTCTCCTTCCTCCGACAGAGTTCATTGCAGTATCTGTCACATGGTTCTATTTTTTTGGTCTTTAGAGCTGACTGCTGTTAAGGGAGGATGGACTGGTGGGCAATGCATAATGAAGTAGCTCTGTAAAAAAAAATAGATTTTTTTCCCTTTTTAAAATTTATTTCTTTTCTGACTCTATTTAGCTTTATTGTTTCAGTGACAGGATCCCTTTTGGAGGCTGTAGGTCATGAATAACCTCAGGATCTCCTGTCATTGGGCATGTTTCCAATAAAGCCTCAAAGCAGTAACAAAGGCCATGACAAATCCACTGTCTATGGTGAATCCTCCATGCTGTCAGCCTTATCATCGTTCTGAGCTGGGCACAACACCTGTCACGTGTTTCTGACATTGAATACAAAATTTGACTCAGTGTGGCACACACTGTTTCCACTTGAAACGGTTAAGGATATTTCAGGGTGTCTTAGATAAAGTGCCTATCAAAAATCTCCCTGAAGCACGAGTTCAAAGAATGAATGATCTGGACAACAAGTATTGGGCTTTTGATGAGCCAATTATAAAGAAAATATCTCCTTTTTTAAAGAGCTGTTTGAGGACATTAAAAATGAGTGAGTTGAGGAGGAGGAATATCTGACCTCCACCACCTTTTCTTTTTTCTTTTAAAAGTATAAGCACAGTGCAAACAAAACTTTCGAAAGGCAAGCCTGACTTCCAGTATAGATTTTTACATCATTCTATGGCTCTTTAGAAACTTAACATCTCTATTTGGAGGTGGAAGCTGTAGATGATTTGCATCACCTGATGTGCTGATAGGAGCCTGGGCATTAAGTAACAGTAAGGTCCAGTTTTGGTGCTTTGAACTGCCATCCATCTTGTTTTCTAAAAGTTAATTCACCTGTTGTGATTAGACAAAGCTAGCATGCAAGTAGTTAGATTATTGTAAAATATTGTTTGGTGTTCACTTTTGAGGTTTTTCTAGTTGCTTATGGAAAACTTCATTAATTTTCTCATTCATCTAGTGCTTTATTGCTTATTAAGAGCTTCCATGAAAAACTCGGTCTTAGCAGAAATCAACAACCAGATGTTTATAATCACCAGACTGAGTAATACCAGGTTTCTTCCTGTTATATTTCACTTTGATTAAGATTTCCTGGAAGAGTGTGTGGGAAAAGTCCTGTATGCATGTTCATTATCTATTGAAAATCCAGTTCCTACAGCTGAATTACCATGGCTTTGGCCATGTTCAGCTAAATCTCAGGAAGAACAACACTGCCAAGTCTAAAATGTAGATAAGAAAGAAGCAGGAAATGAGAGTAAGAGGGCAGTAGTAGCATACAACAGCGAGTTAAAGCTATCAAACATGAAATTTCTTCTAGAAGTTACTGGCCTCTAAACCAGTGTTCTTCTCAGAGTGATATAACTTGGACAGGGAGGGCTCATAACTTCCTGTCTGCAGTCCCAGCAACCTACAGACTGTCCAAAGGTGGGAGGGGGCACACAAGGATGAAGCAACCAGCTGCTCTTCCAGACAAGGTGGTTTTGTGATAGCAGATCCTGCATTCCTTCAGGAGAAAGGTGACGGAGTGTCAGGCTATAGCTCTGGCTGCCTTGTAAAGGAAGCAGCTAAATACATTTCTAGGTTTATCTTTCCTCTCATTTTAGACTCCCTTGATCCCTTCATAAACTTAGTTTCCTATTGTAGGAATGCTCTCTGGCTCAGATAATCATCTTTTCTTGTCCAGCAGCCTGGTTTCAGGTTTTTTTTCCCTGAGTCCCATCCTTTGGGATGGAACACTGGCTCAGGGCCAGCCACCATCTCTGGGGGCTAGCCTAGTGCTTAAGATGTACATGACATGAGAGAATTCAGCATTCAATCTCCACATTATCTTTTTCCATTTTTTATTATGATGCATTCATAAGGTGACCAGGCACATTCTGTTATACAATTGTGCTTTCAAATAATTAGGGTCCTATTCAGCTTCAGACACTGGATCTGAATTTTTCTATCTCAGGTTCTTTAGGGAAGGAATCTAAAATCATATTGGATACCAAAATAAAAGGAGAGATGTAATTGTGTGTCATCATCAGCCCCCGTATTTTATAACCATAATTTGAGGAACTGTCTTTGATGTATGGGGGTTTTCTCCCTTCAGCCTGCTGCTTTTTCTTTTTCCAATGAGCATTTCCCTGTTTCTTACTCTCTTGCAGTAACATCTTAGTGTGTGGTATTTTTATAGAAACTCTTCTGACAGTGGCTTTTCTCAGCTTAGTTTTAGCAGTAGTTTCTACTTGTTGCTTTCTGTGGCAGCTCTGGTTTGGTGAGTGACATTTTGTAAGCGTGTCCTTACCATTACAGCAGCCACTGGTGACCTTTCACTGGAATCCCTGGCAGCAACAAGCTGTTTCTCAGTATTAACCTGCAATACAAGTCCTGGTAGCTGTTTGCAGTGCAGTGACCAGAGGAGTTTCCATTTGGATCATTATGTACCTATTATGTATTTCCTACTTTCATGATGTTGTCTGCAGTCAGCTGGAACTAAACCCAGGAATGGAGACAGCAGTATTATATTGCTATCCTATTCTCTAGATCACCCAGAGATAAAGCTGGGAGATAGTTTGGGGAATTTGCATTCTTAGTAGTGGAGGTCTCTGCTATAATTTGTATGAATAGAAAGCACATGTTTGTAAGGAAGTTAATGCAAAGGAAATGTTGGAGTCCTGCCAAAGTGCACAGCCCGCTCCACAGCTGACTCCTAATGATAGAACAGTTAAAGTAGTTTCTGCAGCCCTGGGACTTAGTGGTGCTGCAGTTGTCCTGTGGGTCTAACCAAACCCCTAATGCCACAATCCCTGGGCACTGGTTTGGCTGTGCATCTGCAGTGCTGTTCCCGTGCCCTGGTCTGGGTTTACTTCCCTGCCAGCCTGTCTCCTCTCCCCAGCCTGCAAGTTGCCATGTGTGTGTTGTCTTCCAGCAGTGGGAAAAGCCCTTGGCTTTTCTGCTCTGTTGGAGATGCTCCTAATGCCCCAGGAAGGTGCCAGAGCGCGTTTCTGCCTCTGCAGAGTCTTGTGATTCCAGACAAGGCTTAGCCAAGATCTACAGTCCCTTAGACCACGGAGATCAGCGCGTGGGAAGGGAATCACTGCTCCCTCTCTCTTCTGTTAAGGGATGACATCCTTTGGTATGTGAACCAGCCTCTTTTGTTAGGTTGCCTCTTGCTGAGGGAGACAATGCCTCTGTGTGTGCTGCTCAGGAACTTCACTTACTGCTCCGTGAAATTGTTGTGTAGTACATAGATAAGAAACCTTCCTTTGTGTCCCTCTCATTCATCCTATGGGTTTTCTGATGTATCATCAGCTTTAATTTCATGCTACAGCCTCCCCTTGGCTGCACGTCTCCTTACCCTTGTGGGAACACTGTAATGTGTGAGCCTTCTTATCCCACATTTCAGTTTAGCTGAACTCAGTCCTTGTGCCCAAAGAGGATATGTACACATTGCTGTTCCTTCCCCTCACACCGAGAGCTAGCATGTGCCCTTTGCTTTCTAGAGAAAGACAGGCTAAAAAGGCATCATATTATCTGCAGTAGATCACTGAGATACACCTGACTTTAAAAAATATATATATTTACTCTTCAGCCCCTCTCCACTCAGCATTTTTCAGATTTGAGGAACTTGTTTAGATTACTGAAACATTGAAAAGACTGAGGTGCAATCTGATCACACAGTCATGTATTTTATAAAACCCCGTTGTAGGATCATCTGGTTAATAGTTTGTGTCCTGGGTGAACTGAAAATCTGATGAAAATACATAATTCCTGTCAAAATAGTGTTGGCTTTTATATTTGATTTGCAACCATCGTTCCAAAGTTGGTGGTTTTTTAATTTAAATTCCTTTATAATTCTTTCATAACTGTTGATAGCAGAGCATCTACAGAATACAAAGTAATCAGCTCAGAAAGGTTTGCAGCTTCCAACAAACTGCCTTGTGGTGTGTAGTAAGTAAAATATGTGAGGGTCCAGAGTAGTTTGTTGTGGAGTGTTTTTCACATGGTTTTGGTTTGGTTTCTTTAGGGTTTTAGCTCATGGTGTTTAACCAAGACTGGCATGGTCTCTGTTCTAAGTTTATTTCTCCTAAATGGTTGTTACATTGAAAGCCTCAGGAAAGCAAATGAAAATGGGTAAACTGGCACTGTGGCAGAGGCATTATTGGCTGGTTTTGAAGTGATCAAAGTAGCATCAGGCAGAGGCAAGCAGCTACAACAATATCTCATTCTCAAAGATCCATTAAATTATTCTTAAAATCCACAAGAGACTGCTTTGATAATATTGGCTATAACTGGTTTGAGTATTTATTCCACTTGCACTTTTTAAAGTCAAATGTTTTTTGATTTAAAAAGCTTATAATTGACAACCAAAGGGCAAGAGAAAGAAATGCTCTTGGATCTCTTTCAATTTTAAAGTGGGAGAAAACTAGTACAGAGGTGCCAAGTCCTTTATGACATCATAGTCCTTCCTTTGTTTGAAATTTCATTTGAATCTACTTTTTCTTTAAAAGGGCCTCTTCTCATAGACTGTTTTGCTTTAAATAAGAGTCCTGTTGCTGTACTTGAGTGTGCAATAGCAAAGCTTGTAAATAATGTTCATTACCTTACTGACATTCACTTTTCTGCATAGTACTAATTCTGTTTTCACACTCCTCCTTGCTACTTGGGTTCATGCTGACATAGCAAATGCAGCAATGCTGGCTGCACAATTCAAGGCTCTCTGCCTTCTGGACACTGCTGAACTGGTGTTTAAGCTTTTGAGTGCTGATGGATAATCTTCCCTCAACATCATCCTGAATAAAATCCTCTCTGGCTTTCCTGCTGTGTGGTAGCCTCAGGGAGAAGGCTGCTCCCTATGTCACCTTTCTCTGTAAAAATTTGCTATCACAGTGATATTATCAGCAAATTTGTAGATAACCACATTAAAGTTAGTTTGACGTTCATTTGCCGTGTGAAGACGCTTTTTGAATTTATTTTTCAAGTAATTTGGCACATATCAGACGACTATGATGCTGTTTATTTTCTCTCCTGTGCCGTGCAAGGAGCCCAAGATGTGCTGCCAGATTTATTATCTTCATGTGATGATCTTTGTTTGTAAATGAAAATTTTGGTGGGATAGAACCTCTAGGAAAATGTAGGCATTTCATACAATGTGATCAAGCTCTTGTTCTTGGTTTTCAGAGAAACTTGAGTGCAGTAACATTTTTCAAATCAGACACATTTTCTTACTTTTACACCAAGGGTATTCACTGGCAAGACAATGCTGGGTACAGTAGTGTAGAAAAGTATTTGTAGGCTTAGCAGACTATTTAAAAATCTTTTTGTGACAGATGTATCTCAAATTTTATATTTTCTATCCTAAAGGCAATCGTTCTTCCTGCTATCACAAAGCATCTTCTTTGGTGCAGCACAATAGGGATTAAAAAAACCTCATTTCAGTCTTAACTTAATTCCAATCTGAAAAACTTGCAATGAGGTGGTAATGAACTTGAACTTAGTACAGATTACCTCCTGCATGCTTACACAGATGTTCAAACACAAGACAGATATTTTTGAGACATAGTTCTCTTCTGAGAGTGTTTCTCTCTTGAGCAGATTAAACCCTGACATTTTCTGCTTTGCTTGTTGTTGCAGCGAATACGGTAACACCGTTTGGAGTTCACCTCCTAGGTTTGAATTAGGTCTACATAAATTCATACCCAGAAGAAGTATGGCTCATGATTATCAGGATGAGATCCTTGTAGCAAATAATAGGTTGTTGAGATGAAGAGGCTGATCCTCTGATCAGACCAATCAAAGCCATTTGGAATGCAAAACTCTATGCTAATGTGTAACCCGATGGAATAATGTGTCCACACTGGGGTAGGAAAAGTCTAAAAGCCTTTCTTCAGACAGGACCTACACCTGGTACTACTGTGGGCTGCTTTATGCAAATACTACAGCTTCGTTATTATTGCACCACAAAATGCATTAGGCATCCAATTTCCTTTGTAAATGAAGCAATACATTACTTCAATAGCTACTTTTGAAGCTTTCTGCAACTTAAACCACAGATGTTAAAACTATTGGAATTAAATGAACCCCCTCTGAATTGTAATCCTTGAATAAACTAGAAGGGGTTTTTTAATTATAAGTTTTATTAAATTAAAAATATACTACAATGGAGTGGAAAAAGTCAAATGATCTTATATGGCAAAAATAAAAACTTGAAGCTCGCTATCCATACTCCATTGGGTATGGAATGCCAAAAGAGAAATAATACATTTCATCTTGTTGCAAAGCCTAATGTTCTGTACCACATCATAATGTAGCCCAAACCTGACAATTCCTGGCTCATAAATCTCTTGGTTTTTCTTTTATTTACACTACAGACAAAAATCAAGTCTGTCCTTCAAAAGTACTCTGTCGTCAAGTGAGCTTGAAAGTTTATGTTGTTATCCATCATGTTTGACTATGTTTATGGTGCTGGAGATAAAATCTAGGCTTGTGAGCTTCATATTTTAGGGGATACAGTGGCAGTGCAAGTATGGACTGGAGATTATGAAGCTCTTTGAAGATGAGAGGGAAAAAACATTTGGGCGATTGGCATTGGAGAAGTTATTTCCAAAGACCACTGAATTCAGTGCAACACTTATAATCAAGCTATTTCTATCATAAAACTTTAGATAGCTATTGTATCCCAGCTAAGGACTCAGGTTCCCAATACTGTCCTGGGGAGGATGGTTAGTAGCCTGATTTAGGGGCCCTGAATCATCCTGGGGATGCTCTGTAGAACTAGAGGAAGCCTGGGCTGTTAAATTTGGCACCCAAAGACTTGCCACTCATGGTTAGGGAATGTTGCCTTTTAAAGGAGTTGGATCAGGTCTCAGAAGTGTATTCTGTAGTTGTCATGGTAAATACCTGAAGGTGAAATAAAGGTATGAGGGCAAAACTTAGCTTGAGGAAAATTTTGCTGACATCAGAACCTGATGGGCTTTTAAACATATGCTTGTCACTAGACACTAATTTATTTATTATCATGAGGTCAAGGAAGCCAGGAGTTATTAGAAAGAAGAAATGGGTAAGAAACGAAATGTGTACTGTTAAGTTACTCTTTAAACTTTAGCTGCTACAAGATAGAGGCTGCTTGTTTGCTCAATTCATATGATAACTACTGCATGCTTTGCAATAAGGGTAGAAGTCCACTTTGGTTACTTTCCTTGTTTACATAGAGAGCAGTAGCCATCAAGTGATGTAGTTATAGTGCCCTTATGCTAAATTCTTGTTTATTTTCATAGAAAAACTTTATTTGATAACTCTTCCAGACAAAGTTACTTTAGCTTGCATAACTTCAGCAACATTACAAATTCTGCAGATATTTAGCCATTTTGAGTAGATACATGTGCAGAAGTTATACTTCTATACTGAAGAACACTTTTTCAGTATTTCGTTAGATGTTGCTCTAGTTTTTCTACCATTGTGATTTGATGTGTTTATTTTTGAAAAAGAACTTATAATCAGCGTTCCTTAATAAAAATATGCAGCTAATAATTTGAATGAATGGGAGGGTGAGGAAGCTTTCTAAATAAAGTATGTCCTGTTTATGGAAGCAAGTGTTTGGTAGAGAGCTCTTTCCTTGCCCTCAGGTTGTCTGTTGCTTCTTCGGTTGTTGAATTCCTCTGCACTCGAGAGAACATTATTGGTCAAATCTAAACCCATTACTTTTCCATTGAAATTTCCATTATCTGTGAGCAATTCCATCTTGGGGAGGATTATAATATTTTTCATATTCTGTAGTGTTCTGCATGTGCTTCATTACTGTGCACCATACATGGGAAAATGTCATTTATTATTTCATACATCAAAATACTCTGTCTGCATTGATGAGCCTTCTTGTCTGACAAGTGCAGCTGCTGGCCTGCACTCACATATCTTTAGCTTTATTTGAATCTCATATCTGCCATCATTAGCTATTCATGCAAGCAGGAAAAGCAAAGGAAATAGTTCAAGGAATCCAGAGTGCTTGCTTTAACCAACTCCAGTGTTCTAAGAGAGTAGCAAGGATATTATGAACAACAAAGAGAGCGCAAGCCCTGTCCCATGTGTACATTCATGAGATAACAAAAGATGCCTGTAGCTCTGCAAAGATAATTTTTTTTAAATTGCTTTTGCTGTTTAATTGCAGCTTTTGTGTTTTATAGATTTTATTTAAGCTATCAGTAGCTGTACATTAATAGTGCATTTAACACAGAATTGAATACTAATAAAAAGGGACAAGTGGACTAATTTCCATGTGTAAACCAGGCTCTGACAAGATGATGTTAACTGATAATAAGTTTTTAATAAAGGGTAATTGAGAATAAAGCTATAAGAATTGTTGAGATCTTTAAAAAATAACCAAACCGAAATTGTTTAGTTACCAGAAGCCTGTAAGTGCTGTCCAACAGACATAGAAGCTCAGGATTATCCAAAAACCAGGGACAGAATCAGCCTGCTCAGATGTTTTTGGAGGGTGGCTGCCCTTTTTCGTAGTCCCCTGGCCACGAGCAAGTGCTAGAGAGGACTGTGAGTGCTGACATCCCTCACTCACCTGGAAAGGCAGCATTATTCCTAATGAGGTTAATGTGGAGTGAGTTGCAATATAATTGAAGGACATTAGCATTTATTAGAAATTGAAAAGAAAGCGGAATTCCTTAAGGCCTGACATTACAGGCATTTGGAGAGGATGAAATGTTTCTCATTAACAACCTGTGTGCTTTTTGGCTGCACTGTAGGTTTTTCTGTATGAACACCTGGCCTCTGGCTCATATTTATTTGATCCAAACACCTGAAGCATATGAATAAGTGTTATTGGTTTTCCTAGTGACTGAAGAAGGCATGGCCAGAAACATAAGCATACCAGAATATATGAATGTAATACAAATGTAATAAGAATGTAATCTTATATACGTATAAGAATATAGTTGAGAACTGTATTCTTATAAAGAGAGTGTAAAATCAGAGGCACTGGCATTGCCTCCAGCACAACCTCAATCTGTGTAGTCTAATATTTTGTAGTTATTTCAAAATACAGGGTTTTTCTGGAAAATTGGAGCAGTGTTTAGCTAAAGTCGGAGCACCGTGAGATGATGAAACTCTGAAATGTACCTTGAGCTGTTTTCCTTCCAGTGCACATAATAAGCAGTGCATATAATAGAGTAGGAAAATGCACTGCAGACAAAGGTCACTCTCCACCATCCCAGTGAGACATTTGTACCCACTTGCTACCTTCTGTGTCCCATCCTGGGGAAGGAAGGAAGGAAGGAATACTCCAACATTGCTATTGGCATGCTGCTTCTTCAGAAGAAAATAATAATGGATGAATGTTTCCCACAAAATCTTGGATGGTTCCTTTTTTTTTTTTTAATGTTTTGGATTTCTCACAGGAAAACACCCTCTTTTCCCCGTGATTGCAATTGCCACCAAATGTGGAAAGCCCCATTGCTGTTCTGCTTGGCAGTTGCATATGTGGCTTGCTAAACATGTGCTTGGGAACATTCATACTTAAAATATCTCAAACCCAGAGACTCCAAAGTTTCAGGAATTGGCAGGTTCTGTAGAAGGTCCCAAGGCATTGTAGTTTAAACTCTGGTGATAATGTTTCAGCACCACTGGTCATGCGCTTGAGGGAACACAGTCTGCAACGCAGGAAAGACTGACTTTATAAGAAACTTCATATGTATCTGATAGTTCAGTCCAGGTCAGGAAATAAATTGCCATTTTTTTCATCTGTCAGAGACTTAGCTCATGGTTAAGTGCTGCTGACAGTGCAGTGAACTCCTCTTGTGCTCAGGGAGTCTTGAGCATAGTTCATAGAGCTTATCCTGAGAACTGCGTCTTTGATCTTTGGCAAACTGACAATTACTGTTACTGCACTGAGCAAAACCACGTCCTTCAGCTCTTTGTAACAGTGAGAAAAATGTAGTGTTATTGCAGAGAGGAAGGTATTTGCACCTGTGTTATAAATTATTTACTCCTTTCTGCCAGCAAAGATTTAGGAATGCAGAAGGTAAATAAATGACTTATTGAATTTTTAGTCTTTAGTGATCTCAAATCTTCTGAAAGTCTTTTTTTTTTTCTTGATACTGGGGGAAAAATAGTATGGGCTTTCATCTCTTTATTCTCCCTTTCAGTGCAGTGGTATTTTTGCTTAAAAAGTGCTAATATTGTCTTTGTGAGATACAATGAACTTCTTAACAAATCTGCAGTAGCATTCAAATAAAGATTTCCTTACAAATGCAGCTTAACAACCAAAGAGAAAATGCTTGTATTCAATATTGTTTAAAAGATTTCAGTTTCAGTTCTCCTCCTTGGTACTTGAGTGAAGAACAGACTCCAAAATTTCAGCCATCTTCTAAAAAGATACTGAAACAAAACAAGTAAGATGAAAGAATTACATTCACTCCTAATTTCTCATAGAAAGGTTTATTTCTCTAAGTCTCCACATTGTACCTATTAACAGAAAAGATGACAAATGCATTCAAGGCATTTAAATTAGAATTTTATCCAGCCTTGTCATTTGCCCTGAAGGAAGTACATGGAAAAATTGTGTGTTTCTGATTCAAATGGAGTTTTCCTTGCATTTTCCAAAGTTCTCTAACAATCTACCTGCTGAAGAGAGGAGAAGATGGTTTATTGGTAGTAATGTTGGGACACAATTTTCAGGTTGCTGCAGTGTGCATCCCAGCCTATGCATTTTTTGGATAGGTTGTTTTGGTTAGCTCCCTACCTAACCAAAACAGGGCTGCATTTTTTTTCCTGGTGGCAGCTAAAATCAGATTTAGATGCATTTTTCTTTGTGGCTGGGGAATCTATATGTGCACAAATTCACCTTGTATAAATATACCCCCAGACTGTGTGCTGCTGAAAGAACAGCTGGGATCAGAACAGATAAAATCTCAAACTGGTTTTGTGGTTTTTAAAAAATGTATCAGTGTGTTAGGTGAAAGTTTTTTTAATGAACTGACATTATTTAGCTGAATTATTTAGAGACTAGCAGTTGTCTGCAGTTTATGACTCACACTTTGGTTAATCCCATGAAGAGACTATGTCTCTTGGTGTCATTAATGAAAAGCAGTTGCATTCCTCCTTTCATATATCTCAAAGTGAAAACCCAGCAAGTCACAACATTCAAATTTAGAATTCCTTCTGTTCAGCACCCTCCTCCCTTAAAATACCTAAATTAGGGATGCAACATAGATTAAATGATGTTCTGTTTACACCAGCAGTTCTCTGACCTTAATTCTGTCATCCTACCCATAGATTTGGACATCTCGAAATGAATAACAGATTTTAAGCTTCATCTTTCACACGTGTCTGTTAACTAGTGTAGGAAGCCCTTTCTGCCTCTTAAATCAGCTTTGCTACTTTGTCCTCAGCATGGGGAAAAAGACTAAAAAAATTTTTGCCAAAAGAAAAGGGATGACTCACAAAGATTTATTTTCATGGCCAACAGAAAGTATTTAAACCTGATTAGACATATGAAAGAATTTATCATGGATTTATGTTTCACTGTGCTATGTGAGCTAAATGTGTAACTACATCTTCAGTAAAACTCTCTTGCTGTGACAGAAACAGTCTGGAAACAAGTGTGACTCGCTAACCAATTATGCCAGTGCCCTACCCTTACGGAAGGGAAATGTTGGATCTGTTCAGAGCTCAAGTGAATGTCAAACCCGTGGGGTTTTGCTTGGTTGTTTTCCTGCACAGAGATGCAGACCACATTGGCTTTAGTGTTGGTCGTACATTAGACTGAATTTGACACCTTGTAAGAGAAATTTGTCAGGAAAGATTTCGCAACTTTGACCTGAGAAATTCCCATACACATGTAATCCTAATACTTTATAGAAGAGTGTCTAGGAAGATTATTAGAACCATACTTTTTGATAGACAGAGAAACCTTTGTAAAATTGATGTGTAATACTACAGAGGACTATCAGTAAAAAGCAGAATGAAATAGCAAATCCTTTCCTTGGAGTACAGTAGAGGTGAAAATCATGTTTCAGAAACTGCTCTGCTGTCTCGACAGGTAAAGAAGAATCTCCTCTGCAAACCCATCACTTTCCAGTTCTGAAGCTAATCTCTCACACAGTCACCACAATGACTTTGCAGGACTTGAAGCTTCTGGCCACAGCTGTAAATTGAAAACCTCTGGGGACAGATGCTAGAACATGATCTCAGTCATTTTATACAGTGAAATTATTAAATGTTTGCGGATGCAGTTTTGGCAGATTAAGTGTGCTCTCAAGTGATTCCAGGGCACTTTGGGAGTTGGCATGACCAGGATACTGTGCCCATGGGGCAGCATCTGCTGTCCATTTTGGCAGATTAAGGGACACAGGCACAGAAAGTCAACTTGGCTTTGCTGTTCAGATGCTGAGGGTGAATTTAGCCTGCTAATGGAGGTGTCCTAAATGCACCAGTGACAAAAATTGTGATTCTAACTGGAATTTTTTCTTAATGTTTCTTGTATTTTCACTATAATAAGTTTGTCAATGTTACTTTTTTACCACATAGATACTCTTTAACATTGAGGGAAAACCATTCTTGAAGGCATTCTGTATCAGTCAAAAAGGAAAATATTAATTCTTCTGCAATCAGCAGAGATTTCTAAAGTGCTAAGATGAACACTGGTAGAGATGTATATTACCCAGTAGCATGTTTTATGCATATTAGATATCAAGCTTGAAACTGCCCTTTTCCCGTCTATTCTTTGGAGTTAATTGTATGTTAAAAAGTAAACATAGACAAATATAGGGGTGTTGCTCTGTGTGAACCAGCAATTCGGGAGATGTTTCCATGGCCCAAAGCTGGAGTGAGTTGTGCTGTTTTGTTGCCTGCAGTGCAGGGTGTGTGCCTCTTTCACTTGCTCTGGGAAATCCAAACACAGCTAAGCTGATAAAATAGGTCATAAATTTGCACATTTATAATTATTTTGACTTCAAGGAGAACACATACACAGCAGAGCAAAAGAGCAACTGTGTAAATTGAGTTTTGACTTCAGCATTCCTTCCAAAGGATCCCTGTCCATGTCAGCACATAAGACAACAGGGTTTTCCCGGATGTGGTTGTGTGGCTGTGGGACCAAGTGTCTCCTTGCCTGTTATTAAATATTGCTGCAAGAGGGTTTCTTTATTAATCTCTTGCTCTGTACTGAACTGTTAAGGCCTGTTCATAATAGTGCTGAAAACCTGTACCCTGTCCAGCACTGAGCCTCCAGTAGCTTGCTGTCTCTGACCACCTCCTCAAAATTGAATTTTTAGCTCTGTACAGACTGAAACTCCGTAATGGTTTTGAGCCCAAACCCCACAGTTACTTCACAATAGCTGATTTTCAAGATCTAGGTGTCCTATCATCATGACTGCACCATGAATCTGCTGCATGGTCCAACTCAGTGGTCAAGCCTCATATTGTATGATCTACTTTCCTTTCTATTTCCTAAATATTGCATTAGAAAAGTCGTGTGTTATAACCAAGCAAGGAGAGAAGAAAGGAGTGGGGAAATAGAGGATTTCTATTCTAGCAACAAGAGTAGGGAAAAACTTGCATTACAAAAGGTTAAAACAGGACGAGGGAGTTTAGTGTGACAATTTGATAAAACAGATTTGATAAACAGTCTGGGGTTTTTGTGTATGTTTAAATAGCAGCTTCCTAAATCACTAACTGAATTTCTCAGTATTCTTGGATCTAAGACTGCTTATCAGTTTCAGCAATTCTCGTTGTTTTGAGCTGAGATTATAGGATCATGTAAGCAGCAAAAATTGATTTCTAGCATCTTCTACTTTATTTAGTGCCATGTGGATTTGAGGGAAAAAATTTAAGTTATTAAATGCGTATCAGAAAAAGAATAATTTTAAAGATCATTGATACAAAAGATGTCTCTGCTGATTCCCCTCCCTTAGCTTCCATTTTGAAACAATGCAGAACCATTTTTTGTTCTTAAAAATTGTTGGAGGTTTATTGCATCAACTTCATATTTCAAAATAAAATTTTGTTTCCCGATGTTCCTTTATATGTTTTATCTGAGTTCTGCTCTGATACTGAAATCCTTCAGGACTAGGCTGATACCTGTTTATTTCCTTCTGCATGATGTTTTATTCTTCTAGATGTGCTAGTGCAGCAGCTTGGTAATGGCTAGGAGATGTTCACAAGGATCCCACATTTTCTCTTTGAAAAAGTTAAGGCTGCCTTCTTGAACTGTAGTGCTGTACATTGATACAGGTGATTATTCTCTGAAGTGTTTCAGTCAATCCCAGTAACATGTATCATGTAGAAATTAGGATGCTTTCGTTCCAAAAACTTCTTAAGAGAAGCTGCTTCTTGAAAGCTGCTTATGAACTTGACTGTCTTGAAATAAAAGGAATAGGTAAGTTATCAAAATTGTGTAAGACTGAGAACTGTTAGCCATCCTTTCTATTTGAAGAAATGTCTCTACTATTACCAGATGGCACTCTAGAGAAGCAACTTACTTTTGCTATTTTCTGTGTCAGCACCGAAGTTTAAGAAGAAAAACACATCAGGACCAGAAAAACCTTGCTTGAATCTGTCTACAAAAAAAAAAAGGGAAATTCCCATAAAGTACAAGTGCAGTAGGACATGAATTCAAACGGTAGTCACCACTAGCACGTGGGACACCTGTTAATAGAAAGCTGCCTGTTTATTCCACCTGAAGAAATCGTGTAGAAGAGTTCAACATTTCCAGTGTTGCTAATAACTGTAGCTGGAAAAGTTCTAAAAAAGAAGCATACATCCCAAAATGTGAAAATCATCTCCTCCAAAAACGTTGCTCAGGGACATCAGTGTGACTGACAATCGAAAGCCAGAATGTGCCCTCATGTGTGTGCTTGACTCTCTTAAGGACTTGAGAGGCTTTTTCCTCACACCATTTTCATCATCTCTGCTTCACTACTTTGAGGTCCAAATAATTTATCAGCTGAATTTGAAAAGAACAAAAAATACCTGCTGTTTTGCCTTTGCCTCATTTGATAAGCATGTAGCAACTCCTAACAGGAGTTTAGGATGATAAAACATCAAATGAGATAGAAGGCAGGCTGAAATGGTTATATTGTCATTAACTTACAGAACCCTTGGCTGCTACAATGTGTTTGTGCTGTGCCGGAGGTCTCAAATGAACAATTTGAGAGTAAATGAATAAAAATTGTATGATAGGTTAGTGGGGTGTTCATGACTCCAGATGTTGCGAACTTAGGTGGTTTCACTACTTCTGTTTAAATTATTTGTAAAATAGAAACTTGCTGGTTATTTTTCAAGTTTTCTTCCTTCCTTTTGCTGTTAAAGTTCAATTTGTGATGGAGATAACGTCTGAAACTATGGCTGTACCTTCACACCTGAGCATGTAGCACCCTTAGCGCTCTGTTCTGGTTGTGCTGTCAGTCAGAAGCCACATGAATCCAGCTGACAGGGCACTAGTGGGATTTCTGCTGTTTGCAGTGAAACTCCTCCAGGGTGGGGTGAGCCAGGGGAAGCAATGTTATGGTGCTGACAGCTGGGTGTAGGTCTTTGCTTTGTTCAATAGTCACTGCAGAGGACACTTTGGGGTGTGTTGGAAGGCACTGTCACTGCACTGCACTGAGAAATGTTGGCACACGCTATAGCAAGGCATCTGACCCTGATCAAATATTCCTCCTCAATTAAAAGCATGCGTAGCTATTCTGCTCAGCTTGTTCTTAGGAAGCTAATAATGGACTTGGATCCTCTTGCTCTATTTTGGCGACATCTTATTGAATCATGCATTGAATGATGTGACTAATTTGTGGAACAGAGTGCCTGTGCATCAGCTGTTCACGGTTGCTTTCCTGGGGGGAAGATAAACTTTTTATGTTAAAAGACACCGATCATTCTTTTCAGCATATCAAAGAACAAATGTACTGTAGGCTTTTCTGTTGGAAAAAAAAAAAAAAAGAGAACAAATGGCTTTTATCTGTATTTCCATCATTACTCCCGCATAAATCTCACTGAAGCTAATGTGACTTGTAGCAATGCAGATGAAAGCCAGACACTGTTGAGATGTGGAGTCCAACAGAGCAAGGCACACCACAGAAGCAGGAGGGTTCATCCCTGTAGGAACAACCTGCAAGTGTGTGACTCAGCCTGCTTGGAATGAACCATTGGTGTGCAAAGCCAGGGCTCTCCAGATTGGTGTAAACAATCAATCTGATTAATGCAGTGGCTGTGCACCCTACTGAATGCTCAACTTCACTGCTGCCCAGATGGATTTCTCCAGAAGAAAAAAGTTTGGTGTGTGCATAGGAGCACACGTGATGTCTGTGATGGAAGGGATGCAGGGCAAACAAAAATCACCCGGACTCTGTGACTGGGAAGGAAGAGATGGGACTGGGAGGGTTGAGCTGGACTTCTCATGAGTTGTGGGCATAAGGGGAGTAAGCTGAAACCTGCAGGCTCACCTTGAGGAGTTGGAAGGGAGTAAGGGGACAGGGTCAAAGGGACAAACCTGTGGGATGCTGTGGAGATTAAAAAAAGAAAAGGAAAACCAGCAAGCAGCAGGTTCTTAAAAAAGTATATAGAAATACATAATGGAGGACAACATTAACTGGGAACAATAAAGTTAGTCCTCCCAGCTGATCACAAATAGTAATGTCACTGTGAGCAGAAGAGGAAGGCAGTTCTGTAGGTGGGCCCTAGGACAGAGGCATAGCTGGAGCAGTCTGATAGAGAAACACAGAATTACTTATTTCAGTGCTGACAAGGCCAATAAACCATGCAATCAGCTTAATTTCTTGATAGTTTCTGAGATAATGTCTACAGCAAAGTCTCAGTTCTGCCCAAGTTCCATCCATGGACATTTGAGATCTGTAGAACAAAAGCAGCAAACACCCTGCCACCAGCAATTACTTTGACCTAGATGAAAATAGCAGGGGTTTTATTTTTTTATCTCTTATTTTGCTATTCAAAATAGTATGTATTGATCCCTTTATTAGTGTAACATACAGACTGAAGTTCAAAGCAAAGACTAAGACTAAGAACTTATTATGGAAGGCTTGTTCAAAAGAGAAATTGGGCAAGGAAAGGTTTTGATCAACCCCCCCTTGCCTAGGGTTCCACCTGCAAACGCAGCTCTTGCACCTCTCTTGCTATCCAAGCTTAGGAAATGTAGCACTGCCCTTTAACACACGAGTCAGAAGGCAGGCTTTCTGTAAGGTGATGTGGCTGCTGCTGTTTTCAGAGTATCCTCTTCATCTTACCTGCAGCTGTGGGACAGTAAAGATAATGTCTGCCAGCTTTTTCTCTCTTGAAAGCAAGAGCATACTTGTGACCTGTCCTTCTGAAAGGGCACTGCATTGTCATCTGATATATTTGGATATTCTCAAGTCCACATTAAAAAATGGCAAGTTATCTTTTCATCACAGGATATTCATAGTAAATAGAAAAAAAAAAAAAATCTTGCCAGTCCTTGCTGCCCAAAGGAAGTCTATAAACAGGACTCCTGAGTGTATGCAAGTAAGCTTCAGAGGAATTGAAGAAGTGTGGTTGCAGTGTGAGTAATTGTACTTACAGAGAATCTGTCAAGAATACAAAAGGCAAGCCTGGCAGTGGAAGTGTCCCTGTTGCTCTGGTAGGACAAGGACCACACAATCCAGCGTGATTCAGTAGAACTTCCTTCTAAGTAGATTAGCTCCTCCCTGTGTTGACTGATAAAGATACAAGGTGATTTACTTACAGGAATGCAGGTGCGAGCCTTTGAATAAAAAGAACTGCTATGGACTTTGAGTCACCAGCAGTGATGAATTTTTGAAGTCAGTTTACCATCATTTAATACTATTTTAGAATAGCTGTTAGTGTGTGGCCTTTTCATTTCTGCCAATAAACTTCCTAATAGATACTGAAGCAGGACTGAAAAGCCTGTGAGCACCATGGAGACATCATTTGTTCAGTGTTGCATTATGACGTACTCATGATCTTTTTTTCTTTGCTTCCTTAACTTTTTTTTTCAACCTCCTTATTTCATTTCTGTTCAGTGTGTGTGTTGATTTTAGTGATGGTGTAGTTCATTGTGGAAGTGATTTAATGTTCACTTGTGAATACTACTCCAAGGCACCTAGTAGCATTAGTATGCTACCACTAGCTGCCCAGTGATGGTGCTTCCTGTGTCAGCTGTAGAACACAAAAGTTATACTGGAAGTACTTAGATAAATCTATTTCCTCAAAATGGCTCTGTACTTTCATTTTGTCAAAATGCCTGCGTGTTGGCTTTCTTTGCTGCTGAAATGCTGTTCTATCTGTTCCTAACTTCCCTGTTTAACAGCAGACAGACCCAGGGAGCACTGACTGACTCGGATGATCCCGAAACAGGCTGTCTAACTGATAACAAGCCAACTGCTCGACACTTCTATCCTGTCGCCTTGCTGCTTGTCAGCTCACACCTGCTGGTTGTGTGGCTTATTTTAAGTCTTGCTTTGCTATTAGCCAAATATCAATAAACTTTACTTGTGTTCCTTTCTTTTCTACAAACAGCAACGAACTAACTCTAGAAAAAAGAATCATGTTGTAATATTTCTACAGTCTCAGACCCCAAGGATTCATCTTTAAGATTCCCATGTCTGAAATGTACTGTGTTTTCATTCTTTTTTTCTGAACTCCGAGAAGTATACTATGCATTGAGTGAATTGATTTGCTCTTTCTGTTCATGGTAAAGCTTTCCCACTGTAATTAGCGCAAAGAAAGCCCACTTACAATGCTGTCACTGTATAGAAGTTGTGGAATCCTGAATGCTTGAATCCCTCTTTCCAGAGTAATTAGTCTGACAAAAAAAAAAAAAAAAAAAAAAATTTGCACAACACAAACTAACCCCTAGACAAATATGGCAGGGCAATGGTTTGTGAGACTTATCTTCCGTTGTGTTTTTTCATTGTAACTAGCTGACGGGATTGTTTTCGTTTAATAAATTATTATTACTTTGCTACAACTAACCCTTTTCTGTAGAGTAAATAGAATATACTAAGTTCTGTTTTGTAATGAAATTAGCCTGTTTGTAATTGTTGCTTTAGTTGCTTTTGCTTTCAGTACACTTTTATATTCTTTTTAACAAAGTCCTGTTTATGTCTTGATGCACCACTTTGGCACTTGTGACTTTTGTACTGTATGTGAACGAACATCCTTCCTTTATAAAGCAGAGAGGTGGATTGGGCTGTTTGAAAAGCCATTCTCTCTTTTTTTCATTGCAAAGCTGAACATACAGCAAATGAAGCAGAGATGAAACTTTCCTTCACGAATCTCTAGGGCCAGACTTAATAAAATTCCTTATTCCTAGAATGTGCATTTTAGGGCAATGTATACTCACACATATATAGCAAATCAGTTGAAAAAGAAAGGTATGAAAAGGTTTAAAAGGCAAATATATTTCTGGAATTAGAACAAAATGTATCATTAAAGGTATTAAATTTTTTTACTGAACTTTAAACCTCAAGGGCAGATATATTAGGGGGATGGAAAATCTTATCACCTATTTCTGAGGGCAATAAGTGTACTGGGCCTGGCCTTGGATTTAATTCTGTAAGATGTATCATCACTCATGGAAAACAAAAATGTAGAGTTGAATCCTTGTTATTTTTACTTCAACTGTTGCTGAAACTCTGCAATGAACAAATAAAGCATATTTATTTATTCTATGTTTCATGAAGTTGTACTTTTTCCCCCTTTCACTAGAGAAGGATGCCGCATAGAGAATGTTCTGAAGAATGTCAAATGCAGAAAGTATGCATTCAACATGATACAGCTGATGGCTTTCCCAAAGTACTACAGACCTCCAGAGGGGACATATGGAAAAGCTGACACCTAAGTTTAACAAAAGTGTAATCAGGAGCATGTATCATGCTAATTAGTGAATATAACAACTGCTGTTTATGACATATGAATTGGGAATGTATGACCAGTGGAGGTGTTATTTTTAGCAGGTTTTATCACTTTACACTGAAATGAATCTGATTAGTCATGAAATAAAACCATGAAAAAGCAATGGACTGGATATTCTGAAAATCAAATATACTCAACTTATCTTTGTGAAATTGAAGCTTAGTATGACTCATAAGCCAGCTGGAATTAGTTTCTGGGGTCATTTGATTGAAGATTAAAAAGGGAAATGGCATTTGCTGTAGGAACAGAGATTAGTAATCTGGAAGGTGGCATTCTGACTCCAAACCAAACCCTGAGATTTGATTTAAGGGGTATCTTACTGCTGGAAAAGGTGTTTTCTGTAACCAGCAGAGCACTGAGGTCTTGATCACTAAGGATTAAACCCTTCACAGAAATGTTTATGAAAGATGCTAATGATAATACCTGGGCTAAATATAATTTTGGTAATTACAATTAGCTTCTTTACATAAGCGTGGTAACTTCATAATGTGTTTTTAGTAATTGCAGACTGTAATTTCAGTAATTCCATTTTGATTCCCTGCGGTTCATTTGGATGTATCACTCTTGGTTTTCTGTACCCCAGCCAAATACCACTTATTTCACTTTCACATAGATCACACTGAAATCAGGGCGATTAATTCCACAAGTCATGTGACTTGAATTTCACCTCCTCTTTAGTGTAAACCCTTAAAAGCAAATTTTCTTTAGTGCTAGGGAAAATAAGTTGTATATACAGGAGTTAATGTATCTTTAGACTCTGAAAACTCGTATGTTATTAGAAAGCCTAAAATAAATGTTATGAGTAAACTGCTGTACTAGGACTAGTTAGCCACAGCAGCTGATTTATATCAAATTTGTAATGCTGCAGGTAGACACTCTAGGATGAAGAGCTATCAGCTTTAAAAATGAATGTTAATGTTCTGCCAGCTGGTGTTAATCCTGAAATTTGTCTTGCAAAGAACATTTGTGTTTTCTAATTGTGTCTATTTACTTCTATTTACCTTCTTCTGCCTCCCAGAGAGGAATACAATTTAAAATTCCCAAGTATTCACTGGTTACTGACCTTTATGCAATGCCTTCTTTTTATATCTAGAGCAGAAGTATGAGAAATGTAGCCTAATGAAACTACCCTGGGAATTTGAGCATCTGTAGGAAATTGTAATTGCCATGGATAAAGAAGTAGACGTTTGCTTACTCCTATGGAAGTCAAAGAAATCTCTATACACCGTGACTTTTAATTAGTTCTTTTTAATCCATTAATATTCATTACTGGGTATAAATCTGTAACTATAATAGAATTTAAGAGCCTGATTCTGCAAATTCTATTTGGGTGATCCATGGAACTGATCTATCATTTGCCTAAAATTAAATCCATCTTGTGTATTTGCAAGATCAGGCTTTGGAGTTTGTAGGAAAACATCAGAAAGAGATTCTTGTTCTAATACTCATTGACTTCAGTGGAGCCAGAAATTCACCTATACAATACATTAGCTAATTGGAACTATTTTTTCCAAGAAAAGTAGATAATGTAAGTAGTGTTTTGGTGCATTAGTTTTTTATTTCTATTATATAATATGCTGTCATTAATTGCTTCCTTTTTCTTGGAATGTATTCAGTATATGTCAGAAGAGCTGACAATGCATCACAGATAAGCTCAGACTCATGAGAACATAATGCCTTGATTTCTTCTTGTCATGTACCAGTAGAAGGGGACAATACTCATTGGGTGGCTGGATATGTGCATAAATTAGTGTTTGTCTATTAATATAATGTAGCTGATCTGTGTGAAACTTTCTTCTGAATTTATGGAACATAATCTTTCCTAGAAAAGTAATTTTTCTTGTGTCAGGCTGCTGCACTAACCCTCACTATATACATGTTTATTATTAGCTTAAAGAACCCCTACATATGCAGTTTAGAGATAGTGATAAATTCCTTATGGGTCTCTGAAATAACCTCCAGGCATGCAGTAGAGAATGCCAACCATTGCACAGTAATTCTGAAACTGTCTGTAAAAATCTCAGTGGAGATGGTGCTCTTTGCTGGGTGCTATAGGTACCTAGACTTCTTTATCTGAGTCCCATTGGCATTCTGTCACATTAAAATATGAAATTATTCTAGATTTTCTTGCCAGGAAAATAGTATTTCAAGATTGTGCCTCAGCATTTTAGCCCTGCCCAGGCTCTAAATTGCTGTTATCACTACCATGTTATTTTTGCGTTGAAATTGTTTTTCACGCTGAAGCCATGGATTTGATGAGGAGAAAGAAAAAATGGCACTGGATTGCTATCCTTTTTGTTTTAGCAACCATTCACAGTATGTTCTTGTGAAATTAAATAAATCCCTTATTTGCTAAAGATAATTAGACAAAACCACAAATACATCAGTCAGCTGCCGTGAAGCCTCGTGCTTGGGCCATTACAGAAGAGTTGCCTGAGCTCTGTGCTAAATAGTGCTGAAATTTTTCTCACTGATATTTGGATTGGAACATCTTGTTGTAGGTCTGGAGAGCTTTGTAAAACCTGCACAAGCGCTCCAAGTGTCCTGGAAAAACCTCATTGCTTCAGTAGCAAAACAGGCCCAAAGATTTTGTTGTTTGGTCAGTGCCTGCTGGGGCTACTGTGGTCCCTGTGGGCAAAGGCTGTGCCGTCAGCTGGCCATGGATTCAAAATTTTGGGGTTTTCTGGTTTGCCTTTTATGGAGAAACAAAGAGGGGCTTGCTGCAGGTTGATGGTTGTGCTACATGGAGTACATTTACTCTTTGTAGCAGCTGCTCCCAGCCCTGTGGGTTGTTTGAGTGTCTGACAGAGGAGTTAAATCATCCCTGGGGTCTTGCACATTATCTTCTAGCTCACTGTGCATTTCAGTGCACTACTTAATTTTTATGAGCAAACTACATTTTTTGTCTTGCAGAGGGATAACATAAGCAGAGTGATTTTGATGGTGGCTCCACAAAAACTGTTCCATAACTGCTGTCTTAAAACTTTTGTAAGGTATAAAATAATCTGCTTTTAGAGGAGGGCAGTTCTTAAGGGCTAGAAGATGAAAATTCAAAAATACATCTGGCATCTAAAGCCAAATCTTGTCTTAGAGATGATATTATTTGTAGAAATCTAATCAGGATCTGTCTCGAGGAATCCTGAAATAAGGGCTTCTAGCTTTCAATATTTGTACAATGCATCACACACTTCCATGGGGGTTTTGTACCACAGAGTAGTGACTAAATAGAGAGCTAGCCTAAAATAACTAAAAACATAAGGAAAGGAATGTTAAAGTATTTTTCCCCAGAAATGATTGTAATATTGTTATAATACATGTCTATGAGTGACATTATATTATCTATTGTTTATAATACATGTTTATGACTGACATTAAGCAGGCAGGGTATTTTTTTTGAGGTCTTCTGAGGAATTTAAAATGCATTCTGATTAATGTTCATACTTTGGCTTTTATGGAGCAATTAGAAAGCAAAAATTTTTAATCATGTTGTGTGATTTTTGTCTATGTGAAGCTATGTATTTTGATGGAATCCTAGCAATGTCTGTGTTATAAAAAAAAATAATTTAGGAGGACAGCTGAAACAAAATATTAACTGGGAAGTAGCCTTAAGGAAGCCCTTTGCAATGCAATTTTAATTTTTTTCTGTCTGAATTTTGCCATTACGTAAGTGAAATGAGGAAATTAACAAACAATTTTGTGTCTAAATCAATCTCTCCTGATGAAAATTCACTTAGTTGCAGTGGAATAACTTGTAATGATATTCTAAATCTTCATTAGTAATTTTGGTATAAAGAAGTGCAACACTCCGTTCTGAAGCCTACTCTATAATATGCCTATTAAAAGTTTCAGGAAAAAATTATTTTTATTTCTAGATTAAACACAAGTTCCAAGAAATCCTTTGGTCCATTTAAAAAAAAGCATGAAATGCACTGAACATCCACCAGTGTAATAAAGAAAGGAATTGCATTGAAAACTATGCAGCAAAATTACTTGTGTGAGTTAATGTATGTAATCACTTAACAGTCTTATACGTACATTGTGCCAGTTGGTTATGTTGTAAACTTGAAACTATTGATATTTATATTTATGCTCTTTTTTATTATAAAGAACTGCGCTGTATAGGTAGTGCCATGAGGCATGTTTGCATCTTGCTTTTCACTTCCTTGCAGCTTAAAAGCAGATGTTTACAGTGGAAATGCTTTAAAGTAATTTGCTGTTCTCGAAAACACAAACTTACCTTGTATATTGTGTGTTTACAAAAAAAAAAATCATACAAATGCTTTTTAGAGAGAAAAAAATCACAGATTTCAGTCCTTAAAACACTGGGGTTTTCCCTTAGCCGTACAACACCTCAACTGTTGTGCTGCCAAGCATTTGGCTTGCACTCTGCAGGACTCAAACATTTATTTTCTTTCTTTCATAGCATCTGCTGAATAAGTAATATAACAGCCGTGACTATCAGCATGATACTCACGATCCAAGTTAAAAACTTACATTTGCTCAGATATGAGCAAATACTTCAGGATAAATGAACTGTAAGACACTTGTGAACCAGCGTCTCCCTATTCCAAAGAGCTGAAACATAAGGCACAGGATTTGTGTGCTGGCTGGGAAAAAAGGTTACAGTTGGAGTCTGTGCTAACAGAGTGCCCTGGCCATGCCAGGTTCAGAGCAGTGAGAATTCAACCACGCTGCAGTGGTGTTTGGTTACTCCTTCCTTGCATGCAAAGTGCCTTGAAAGTTTTCAGCACTTCTGTTTATGAATGGCCTGACTTTAAAACTTCTAAAATCCCAAATTACTTTGGTACTTGTTTTCCTTTTGTGTAGCTGTTCCTTGTGATGTTCCTGTCTTACATTCTGGAGCACACAGGGCTGTGTATCAGTAACATTAACAGGACCTCAGTCCGCAGCATGTGTGTGTCCAGAGAAACAAAGCACAACTATAGGAATTCAATGCTTTTTATATTTCAGGGTTTATCAGTTTTGTTTCATTGCTGTCTGTAAGCCATGTCCATTGTACACTATGTGTATATTTTTATTTAAATAAATTTAATGTTTATTTTTTATGTTTCTGACTTTTCTGTTCGTTATTCATTTTTCATTGTCATTGCGGTGGCGTTGCCCAGAGGGAGGATTGTCCATGCTGATGACAGTGTGTTCCCTCCTGAAGCAGTTGGGGGAAGCCCACTCACAGGTCTCATCACCTCTAGGAGCAAGGATTTAAGAAAAGTTCTGAAATAACATTTAAAAGCCGGCAATGGGCAAAAATTTATAGTTCATATTCTTCTTAGTCTTACCATAACTTTCATCTCAGAACCAGGTGGGTCATGCGTTTTCTAGTTCAAAGCAAACAAAACATTCCAATGCCCATAAGGAGATCCCTTTCACATAACTGTTGATCTTTAATTCAGGTGGGATCAAGGCTTTTCGTAATGAAGACTTTTAAAAAGGCGATGTGTCATGCTTTGTCTGGTATCACATCTTCACCATCGCAGCAAATTATTTCCTTGGGAAATAATTATGGATTGCTTCTGTGCTGTTTTCTTGAGTTTCTGTTGGAATCCGGATTTATTATATGATCTCTCACCACAATGAAAGGTAAGTTCCCCATGGCTGGCTGAAATGTAGCAAACAGATCTTCTGTTCGGGTATATGATAAAATGTGGCTCATCTGTACTGTCAGTACTACGAGTAGAAGGTGGTTGCATAATTTAGTATCTCTGTTTATATGTTAGCATTTTTAGTTTTACTAAAATATATTTAGTGAGATTTTAACTACTTGCAGAGTTCTTGATAACCTTTAGAAAACACTGGGAATTGGTGCTTCTTTGGAAATAAATTAAAAAGCTGTTAGCATTCAGCTAACAGGAGCCTAGGAGTTTTGTCTCTTAGTAATAAAAGTGAAAGTATTTTTAAATTACTTTGTCTCACTTTGCATGTTTATGGATTTTATTTTCCTCGTAAACTGGGAGCCGCTTTCTTCTCACAACGATGTAAGACAGAAAAGGAGAAAGAACCTACAGCTGAAGTGAGATGATAGAATAATATGATAGCAAAAATATGTTTTCACTGATTCCCTTTCCAGTGTTACTTCAGAGCATGCTTGAGTATGTGACATAATATTTCTGAACCACAGTCTGCAGGGTTCCACACTGGGCTGACCATTGCTGCCTGTAACAGAATGTGTTCACAAATGCTGCTTCTGCTAGGCAAGAGCTTGATTTTGAGGGAAAAATGGTTGTTCCACTTTGCACATTCTGCCAACAGCAAGGGAAGAGGACAGTGCTCAGCTGAGGAGGTAAGGAGTGTAACAATGCATCAAGGTTTAATGCTTTTTTTATGATAGATAAAAATTGTAGTCACATCCAAAGGTTACAAAGCATTTTAGATAAAGAAAAGATAAAGAGAATTTTAGAGGTTGATTGCAAGTCCTAATGTAAATATAAATTACTTGCTTCTAAGTACTTTTAATTAAGTTTAAATAGGTTAATTATTTACACTGTTCAACGGGAATATTTGATACATATCAAGGTAATTTTCAGCAGGAATTAAAAACAACTCCCAAACTCACAAAATAACATCATCTAGTATAAATGAATACTTTTAATGACTACCTTTACCTCCTCATGATACACCACCTCCATGCTTTGTTGAAAGAAAGAATTAATTAAAAAAAATTAAATCAGGGTTTTTGCTTTTTTAATATCAGTATGGGAAATAGAAGTGATCATTTCATGGGTGGGAAGTAGTAGGTGTTAGCAGGTTTTTTGTGTGTGAATCCAGTTAGTGTACTTAGGTATAAAATACTGAGTAAGAGTTCAAAAAACAAAAAAGTGGAGCACCCAGTTTATATTCACATATTCAATGGCATGGTTAATGGACATCAGCAGGGGAGATGTGATCCCACACTTTTTAAAAATCAACAGGAAAGCAGTGCACACTATGCAATTCGCTTTTGCATTAAACTTATTAAGTCAAATCAATTTTTACAAGCACATAGGCTAGAGTTCTGGAACTTAATTCCTTTTGATCTTCCGCCTGCTAAATTCTGCTTCCCATTGTGCTACCATGCAGTTTATTTTTAACAGATAATTTGTTTGGACACCATTAAAATGAAAATATGACAACTTCTAGTGCTACTAAGGCACTGAAATTCCTGTCAAGTTATTAATTGTCTGCACTCACACACACAAACAGACACGCAAACAGCCATTTGCACAAGGGAAAATTGTAGAGTTAAGAAAATATCGCTGCTATGTTCAAGAGCATGAAGCACACAAAACACAGGATCCTGACTTTTGCAAAGCCAGCATTACAGAATACTCCCACTAATTTCTGTGCTTGAGGTGCAGCCCCCATACCTGTTAGGTGTCTGGAGAAGAAGACTGCTATGATGTGACAGGTTTTAAATGGAACATTTTGGGGCTGAGTCAATTGATTTTTCTTTTCATTACAATATGACATTAATTCAAAACTCTTTTCTATGATTAGTGTTCTGAAAGGCACATTTCCGAATTACGGATTCTTTTTTCAGCTGAGCACTGCTTAGTGTTAGGGAGAAGGGTGGATGCACCTTAGCTAAGAAGGGAACTGTGTGGATCAAATGGCCTTCAGATATTTTCATGGTTTGTGATTGCACTCTCATGGATCATAAATACTGTCATAATCCTGTGACCTACTAAATATGCTGGCCTTTTGTTTTGCTCTAGCACCTCCTATCTCCTTTTTAAGTTATGATCTAATTAGCAATTCATGATTTAATGAATAACCTACATAAGTAGATATGAGTTCATGTCCTCAAAGAAGATACTACAAAAGATAACCAGACACATGAGAAGTTCCTTCTATGGATTAAATACTCTGGTGAGTCTCGATCTGAATCATCTCTGTGTCAATAAATCCCTGCCACTATCAGCAATATAGATCTATGACACCACAGGAAGCTTCTAGTACTTAGTTTTCCTCTGCCAGAATTTTGTTTTACAATCTAGCTTCCTGCTTTCATTGCTCATCTGGTAACTTGAGAAGTTGCAGCCCTCTTGCATGGTACTAAAAGCTTTATTCCACTTCAACAGTTTCCTCAATCATTTTCTCCCAGTGTACTGCTCAGTTCATGACTAGGTTTGACAGAAAATGTGTCATAATATCTCCCATTTCTCTAGTGTGTTATTGAAACAGCAAAATGAAGACTAATAGCAATTAAGGCAACTTAAATTCCAGATCAGCACACAAAGCAGATAGGAGAGTTTTATATCTATTCTTGTTTGAGGCAGCTGGATGTTCATACTTATTTTCTTACTCTGTGCTTCCCTGCAGCAATCCATGTCCCAGGAGCTTGACCTTGGGATGCTGGCTGTATGTCAAACTCCTCTATCTCTTTGCCTGGTGTTTGCTACAGTTTTTATTGGCTGATAATCTTCATCCTCTTCCACTGTCTAGAAAAGGACATAAAACAAAAGGGAAAAAGGTGTAGTGCACAGTAATATGTATTTCTCTTCATAACAATGAGTGTATATATATATATAAATATATATATATATATATATATATATATATATATATATATATATTGTGCACCAGCGGGAATACAGACATAACACTTTTTGTCTCTCTACTTTATTCTACAGCAAATTACCATCACTGTAGTGATACATTCTTCAGCAGTGAAAATGGAACGGATCACAGTTTTCTGAGTTGCTAACTGCATTGAGATTTTGCAAATGATGCAAGATGTAACACATTGCCATCACAGTTCTGAGACTGCAATCTGAATTTAATGCTGCCTTATTTCATTTGACCTGCTGGAGGAATTGTGATAAATTCCACATCAAAATGTTTTCCAAAAGAAAATTAAACCTTTGCATTTCTCTCATTGATAAATTAGCTATCATTAAGACTACCACATTTTAAAATGACATGTTCTTACTAAGATGGGTCTTTATTATAATTTCACATTTTTTAGTATGTTTATAGGTAGTTGATAACTTATTCACTTCCTTTTCCCTGTAAAGACTTTTATAACAAGTTATTTATATCTGAACTTACTATAACAAAGAGAACCAGAGAAACAATGGTCCAAATAGATGGATATGGGAAAAATTAGTTGTGCCGGTCTATGGCATGTCAGATCCTATTTCTTTATTCAATAGAGTTTCCTAGGACTTGAGACCAGAAGAAATAATGAACTCCTCCATGCTTCATAAAGTATGGCCAAATAACCCCATATACCTGAGAGCAATACAAATCCAAAGGCCATTGGATGTTCAGTCCTTCTCAGAGACTGTGACTGTGACTGATACCCACATGTGCATACAGACCCCTCAGGGGGATGCGGAGGAATCACTGCAAGCCTTCTCATGGGCTCTTCTTCACCAGAAGTGGGTATTTTATCCAGTACTGCCTAGTGAACCCAAAGCTATACAGCATGGGAAATGGGTGAAGCCTTTAGGTAAAGGAAGGAGCACTTGTGCAGCTTAGCTCATATCAGGGAAATTTCTCCCCATTGGCAGGAGGGATGATGAGGGGGACTCCATGATATCAGCAGGCTAATTAATTACTTTATTATACTATTATTCTATACTATATTACACTACATCTAAACTGAAGCTGAACAAGAACTCCACGGAGCAAAATCTTGTGACTGTCTCCTGACCAACCATCCAGACTCAGCTTGCAAAGATTGGTAAAGAAAACAAAACACTCACACAAGAATCCTATTACCACATTCCTTCAGGTAAATAATCTTCCAACACATTCCACACGTTCACAAAACAACAGGAGCAGCACATGAGATAAGAACTGTTTTCCCTCTGTCCTTCTCCAGGAAAAAGCCTGAGAGAGATAATTGTCTCTCTCTGTTCAGAGAATGTGAATCCCACAAGTTCATGCTAGGTTCATGTCAGGTAGTCCTTAGTTTTAGGACAGGCAATTCAAAAACAGCAGGTTGAAATATATAATCAAGGATTTTATGTTAAAGTGGAGACTTGGTTTATATGTCACTTCTGTTGTCTATATTTAGTCTAATTGTCATTTACATTCCCAGGAGAAAAATGGCCACAGCCAGAAACATCATCAATCCAATTCTTTAAGGAATGTGTGACCTGTCCTCTAAAGATATTAGTCTTTATCTAAGTTAGGAAGGGACTAAATAGGGAGCTCTGAAAAGCAGTTTAAATTAGACACCTATAGCCTAAGTTAGGATTTCTGAATCCTAGTCACAGCAGCTGCCAGCTGTCAGTGTTGTTCAGCTGAGGAAAGGAAAATAAAGCTGTTGTTAAAAAAATACAGAGAAGCCTAAGATGTGTTAGAAAAGCTTTTTCAAGAATGCTCAAGGTGTGGAAAAGCAAGATAAATGCTGTTTTAAGGAAGTGAACATGGGGTTGTCTCGATATGTCTGTACTATGTTGCCAGTCTGCCAAAATTCAGTACCAAAAATCCTTTTTAATAATCAAGCAGCGCATCTTGAATTTAGCCAGCAGCAACATTTACTCTGCAGTGACATTAAAAGTAAGTAATTTATGACTGTAGCCCTCAATCTATTTGCAGACAAGACTGTAATATTGAAAGCTGGCTATTGGTCAAATTGCTTATCTAGTTTTTTACTTGGTGAAAGGAAGTTTTGAAATGAAAGGTAAATAAAATACTTTTCAGCTACATGTAGGGGCTTAGTGTGCTCTCTCTCTCTCTCTGGGCTAATTCAATAGCAAAGCCTGTGCTGAGCCATAAGGTCAAGCTTTTTAACTTGGAAAGGTTAGAAATCATTGTTATTGAAAGCAAGGCTGACAGCACAGCAGGTATGGCCATCAGTGGAATACCTGGCAGCCCTGTGGCTGGAGCAGCAGTGGAAGGGGGATGCAAGACTGCTATTTCAAGGGAAAGAACCAACAGCCACATTGCTTTAAGCATCTGGATTGTGAGATTAGGCTGACAAATAAAGCAGCAGCTTGAATACCATATCCTGAATTCCTCTCTGCAGAGACGTGCTTCTCTGAGCTTGGAGGAAATGTAAGGAGTTGCTGCGACTTGCACTGAAATCACAGAATAATCACAGCAGTGCTGACAAAAAATTTGCTGGCAGTTTTCACATCTGCATGGCTATAAAAAGCAATGGCATTCAAATATACAGCAATACATTGGCTGCCCCAAATACCCCTTGGTCTCCTCCTTGCCAAAATGGCTTCCCTTTGTCTTGAAGGAAGAAAGATAAATGGGGCGATTCTCTCTTCAGAAGTTGCTGCCTGTCAGTGGAATAGTGAATAGTCAGCACTTCCAAAAAAGCTCTTTTAATGGCACCTACTTCTCAGTCATTGCAACAGAATTAGCTACTCAAACAGACGGGTCTAGCAATCATTCCAAACAAAATCAATTCTCCTTGGGAATATTAAACATCTTGGGACTGTAGAAGGGTTGGGTTTCGTAGAGGTAGGGTTGGGGTTTTTGTTTCTCTGGCAGCCCTTCAAGACACATTTCAGGTGTAACCACTAACGAAAGCAGCCCTGAGTGTAAACCCTCTGACAGGGGGAACAACAGATCTCCTTGGGTCTGGGGCCAGAGGAAGCACCACCATGGAGAAAAACCGTCAGTTGAAGCACTTCCCTCAATTCCTCACAGAGACACTTCCCTCAATTCCTCACAGAGACATTCTTCATCATCAGCATCACACATGGGCAGGCAGGAGTGTTGTTAACATCCAGAAAACCAGCGTGTTTGGTGAATCTTGGTAAGTTAATTTCCAGGGAGGGTTTTCCAGAGTTCTGTGTTACTGTCCACGGTGGGGGCACCCTGCAGGCCAGCACAGGTGTCTGTGAGCCTCCTGCCACAGCTCCTCGGGGCTGTCTCACTGCAGGGACAGCAGAACCCTCTGGAAGGTGTGAGGGGGTCCTTTGGGAAACTCTGAAGAGTATCTTTGAGGAAGGCCGCTCTTCCGAATTGTGTCAGAGGCCTGTGGAGGGGCTGCAGGAGCCCTAGGGACACCCAGTGAGGCCAAGACAGGCGTGAGGCCTTCTCCTCGAGGAGCTGGTGTTGTGATGGTGGTTTTCCTCCTGAGGAAGCTGCCATTGATCAGCCAGTTGAGGCAAATCCTCCACTAAGCAAAGGCTCCATCTTGACAGGCTGAGCTGAACAGGAGATCCATTTAAAAAAGGAAGAAAATAAAAAGGAAAGAAATCAGCTCTCCCAAGTGAAACTTGTTGCACAGGGTCTTCCCACTACTGCTGTGGTGAGTATTTGGAGAGAAGACAACAGGCTCCCCTCAGAGCCATGGCAAGGTCAGGATGGGGTCCCTGAGGGGATTGTGCTGTGCCCATGGCCTCAGAGCATAGATCATTTCAGCAGGGAATTGCTATTTCCAAGAGGGATTGCATCAGACCTGCTTGTGCAGCACAGCCAGGGATGGCAACTCTGCGAGGAAAAATCAGGACCTTCACAACTTCAGAATCCTTTATTTTGTAACCTAGTAGCATGTGAAAGGGAGTACCTTTAATTCTCTTTCTGTTTTAAAAATCCACTTGCAGAATGTAAAAGAGCATTCGAAAGCAAGCTGCCTGTTTGTTCTCTGCCTTTTCCTTGACTGCTTCCTTTTCAGAGGAGGGCAGTGCTGCTCGTCTGTCTGTCCTCTCTGCTCCAGCAGTGGCTCTGTAAGGGGAATTCGGATGGCTTGTGCTGAATCTTTGCTGTTCTGCCATCTGAAAGCACAGCCCACTCTGATGGCCTGTGCTGAATCTTTGCTGTTCTGCCATCTGAAAGCACAGCCCACTCTGATGGCCCGTGCTGAATCTTTGCTATTCTGCATCTGAAAGCACAGCCCACTCTGATGGCCTGTGCTGAATCTTTGCCGTTCTGCCATCTGAAAGCACAGCCCACTCTTTCCCCCAAGTGCTGCAGCAGAGCTGAGGTACCAGGTGGGTCTGTGTGCTGCACAGAGGAACTTGAGGGGAAGAAAGATTTTTTCCCATGAGGATTCTCATTTGACCTTATGACATTGCCCCCAGCATATGATTTAGGAGGACAACTCCAACCATTTCACTAAGATCAAACCATTTGGGAAAGAGACAGTAATGGGAGGAGTTAAAAATAAATTTCCTTTTGCTTTTCTGAACCAGCTATCTGAAATCATATTGAACCCTTTTCTAGTGCCTTAATAATAGCAAAATCCTTGGTGATACTTTGAGAGGTAACACCTCTATTTAGATTATTTTGTTTTATACATGCCTTTTTATTATTATTTCATTTCAGAAAGATTCAATTTGTGACTATGCTGGGTATTTTGCACCTGTGGTTTTGTTTAAAAATATCTTCTTTCCCTTGGAATCAAACAGATTTTATATTTCCTCTTCCTAAGTTCAGCATTGGAAAATTTCAAACTGCTGTCATTTGGAACTGATTGCTAATAAATCTTTATTGAAAACTATAACAGTGAGATAAATAAAGTTTACTCTTCTCTTATACTTGTGATAGTACTTAGAATTAGTTTTATACTCTCCAACAGTTTTCTTTTAAGTGAAGAGTGCAACTTTAAAGAAGCACATTTTCACTGTCGGGTTTGGGTTTTTTTCATTCTGGGGTATGTTATATTTCTCAGCAGGTTTTACAGGAAAAGTAGCAGCTGAAATATCAGTGGAATTACTGCTTAATTACTTCAGCTTTATGAATAAGCCAGCACAGACTTTTTAGCTTTGTTGGAAGAGAAGCCTCATCACCTGTATTTCATAGGTCACTGGAAAAACCAAGATTGGCACGGAGTTTACAAGTGCCCGCTTCTTACTCTCGGGCTGGATTCAGCTCCTGCAGTTCTCGTGGACATTGATGGTCCTTTCACATTATGATGGCAGAAATCCAGCAAGAACTGACTATGTGTGAGTGTGTGAATGCCATTTTGGTGCTGCATTGGGTTCCTTGGACTGAAGGTGACTGAGGGGTCCCTGAGCAGTAAAAATGTTTGTCCTCCCACCTTCAGCCTCCTTGTCCTGCAAGGCAGGTATTCCAATATCCTGCTTGGTGCTGCCTTGGGGGCCACCGGTGTGGAAGCACAACCATTTGTATGCCAAAAGTGTTTTGAAGGAAGCATTCTTGACAATAATTTCCTCATACACACTGTGTTTTCTTGCATCTAAATCATTATTTCGTGCCACTGAAGGGGGATGGAGGAGGAATATTAAGTACAATAAAATTGCTGCCTCTGTGAGGCAGGGCGGGACACGGCTGTGCTTGAATTCTTGATGAATGAGGTCATTTATGGGCTTCCCCACACAGAAGGGATCTGCTCAACACTTTCTTCTGACACATGGTTCCCATATGAAGAGATTATATACCACATTAAGGAATGCGTAATTCGTGATCTCTTCAAAGAATATTCCAGGAAAGGTGAGGGAGAATCCGATACTGCTGAAGGTGTATTTAAAGCCTCTGCCAACAAGATCATCCTAAGGATTAGAGATTTTCTTAGTCATTTTGCTTTCAGTGCTGCTGACATTTCTAAATAAGAGGCTGACAGTAAACTAATTCAGAATGAGTTCATGCCTTCAGGCTTTTATCATGCTATAGACACAGCAGTTTCCATAGGAAAAAAAAGGCAGTGCAGAGGATAGGGTGTGGAAGGCTTTGCTTGAGTCAACATTTCTCATGTCAGCAGTGTTTTAGATTTCCTGTTGTAAAGGATCTTTCAACTTCAACAGATACCAGATGCTTTTTTTCTTCATCTTTTTCTTAATCCCAAGTTGCCAGCAGCCGTTGTAGAAATAAAAAATTCTGTCTGGTTCTGCAGATGCGTGCGTGACTTTTAATTAACCCAGTGAACACATATAGATCCAATTTGCTGTATCCATTCATCTGTACTTGAATTAGGGTAAGGGATGTCTTCAGTGCTGTAATGTAGTAAAGTTTATTTTTAATTAACCTGCTTTGCACTTGTAAGTGAAAGCTAATTAGTACAGCTCATTCATTGTTTATATCTAGGAGCACTGGGAATAGTTTGATTTCTCTGCCTACTTGGTTCTGAGCCATAAATACACATCCACTACCTGCAACTTTCAGGTTTTTCACTGAACTGACACCAGTATTTGTAGGAGTTCATATTATATACCAACAAAGTTTTCTTAGGGCAGGATCCTGGAAAAGATTTCTGAATCTTTGTCCATGTTACCTCTAGCTCTTGCTAGTATGTGAATCGTGGATCTGAGTTTTGCAGATAGAACCAATTTTTATTCTTCTTAAGCAGCTGTGAATTATCCTTAAATAACTTCTCATTTTGGTGAGGGAGCATACTGAACCATAGAAAACTGGGGGCTTACAGAGCCCATCTCCCTCCTTTCACTCCTGAGTGATATTTAACCTGCTGGCACACCATTGAGATGTCAGACAGAAGGGAAAACAATGCATCCTTCCTCTGCCCCCCAAAAATCCAGTCAGATTTTCCCTGTGACTTCCAGTGTTTAATCTTGGAAAGATTTTCCTGATATCATCTGCCTGAATTTTCCTGGAATGCTGTGGACAGCGAATCTCTCAGGAAACAAATGAGCTACAGCAGAATGGCCTGGGCAAGATGTTGGAGGGGAAAATGTATCACTGGAGGTCATATTCCATGTTGCTACACAGATGCCCAAAGCTAAAAAAATATATTGCAAACTCTGGTTTTCTGGGGGATAAGTGGAGAAAGACTGGGCCAGGGTGTATTCTGAGCTTACTGGCTCCCTAAAGGGAGTAAACAATGGCAACAAAAATACCCCTGGTGTTCTATAGCTGCTGTCAGCTGGAGCTGCTGAAAAGGTATCTGCTAATGGTGCACACTGCTAAATGTTTTATTTCCTGACAGCTTTTCTGAATAAACAATTTAAGTTGGATTTTGTTTTAAATGTGATCCTGCTGCATTCTTTATGTGGTTTTTTTATTACTCCTCAGTGCATAAGCCCTATAATCAGCAAATGGCAATGTTTCCTTGTAGAATGCAAGTGCAACTTCTTCTGTGGATGCCCCTGATTCCCCCTCCCTGTTGGTCTGCACTGAGGGAGGTCAGTGCGTAAACCTAGCACGGCACAAAGCAATCAAGGCATTTTTAGCACCCGTGCATGCCAGAGAAAAGAAATCAGATCCCAGGACAGGACGAAATAGGAGCCTACCAGCTTGTCAGAGCAGCGAGTTGTTGGTGGAACAAAACTTCCCTCACCAGTTATGTTGTTAATGTGAGTGCAAGCCTCAGCATGCTCACAGACAGAACCAGCTTCCTGATGCTGCTGAAAGTGTGATAGCTGATACGCTCTTGGCCTCAGGTGCCACATTCACTGTCAAACAAGCCCTCCCAAGCATTTATTCCTGCACAGGTTGTATTGCTGGACATGATTCAAAAAGTGCTTTAACTAACACAGACAGCCTTTTTAAAGGCTGTGACAGATCCTCGTTATAAGCCACTTTTGTTTCAAATCAGTAAAACAAAAAAAAAAAAAAAAAAAAAAACCAGGCAAAAGCAGAACAGTTTTCAATGAAGTAGGAGTTTCTATACAGGGAATCCTCTGCTCTATTTAATTCTTGTTTCAGATTTTCTTCTGGTGGACAAATGTATAAGTGACCTTATTGAATAAAATCTGCATACAAATTTGGTAAAGGCAACAAGATCTAAACTTTTACTTTAATAGCTGAAAAGTGAACTTATCATGCCTTTCAATTACTTTCCTTGGGAGTAAGGATGGGAAGAGTGACCAGCAGAGATCAAACCACACAATAAGATAAATGGTTAAATATTTTTAGTTAAGAAACACTGTCTTTGAAGATTCTATGCATTAACAATCAAGTCTTAGTGGCCTGTATGGAATGGAGAGCATTATCAAAGATTATGTGGGGACCTGTGTCCAGACAGTCTTTAGAATGTCAGTACATTCCACCTGACTAAGCAGAACCATTGGATACTGCTCTGCAGTGCTGCTGTTATTGCAGCAATGACAAACTTTCTTTTATTAGTGCTGTCCAAAGGTAAAAAGGAAAGGTAAGGGTATATATGACAAGTGCATTCTCTTGACTGTTTTCTTCCTGCCTCCCCACACCCTTAGTGATTTAGCAGAATTCTAGTAAGAGGGAAGAAGATAAGAAAGGTGATTGGAAAAGGACTCTGTCTTTATGAGACGCTAATGTGTGCTTTAGGAAATCACCTGCCAGCAGGGAAAGTTTTTCACTTGGGCAACTAATGCTTTTGTGCAGTGAGGGTGCCACGTTTTGACAATTTGTAATGTCAGTGCTGTCTTTGGGACCTTTTACTCCACTTGATTTCCCACAGTGTTTTGTGTTCTGTGTCAGCTGCAGCTTCATTGAGTCATAGAGTGCTCTGGGTTGGAAGGGGACCTTAAAGACCATCTTCTCCCAATCCCTGTGCCACGGGCAAGGACATCTATTTTACTAGACCAGGCTGCTTGCAGTCCCATCCAATCCTCAGGGCAGCATTTTCTGTCTTTTATCAGCTGCAAATCCTGGCTTTTCATTTGCCATATAGAATTTTCCCTTTAATTTATTTTTCTGGAACTAGGATTTTTATTGAGAGTATGGTGTAATTTCTCAGGAGTCAAATAAGCAAATTCAGAAATCACAGAATCTGTGGACATAGAGATTCTGCTAATGTAAGCCATAGCCAAACCTCTGGAGATATATGGGATAACTGGCTACACGATGGTCAATCAAGTTTGATACAAGTGTCTGTGGAATCCACATAAGGGAACTATTGTAAAAAATCCCTCTCTCTGTAGCTAGGTCTGAGCAGTGCCCAGCTGGAAACTCTTTGGTTCTGAGTTTCAGATGTGCCAGCATTCAATAAACCATTGTGTGAACTCCAGAGGAATATTCCGCCATTCTTCCCCTAAGATAAGTCAGACACTTTAATTTGTATTGTGATAACTCCTGCTGACACTGCTCAGAAATTAAGATCTTTCTTTGCATTCCAAATGAAAATTAAGCTCACTGAAGAGAGACCCCTTGTACCAAAATGCCTGCAGAAATGATACTAAAACAAAATGGATTTTCAGGCCAGGTTTGAAGTTTGGTCAAAATATCCAAAACTGGGATGATCTTCTTTTCCAGTCTGCCTTGACGTTTTGTGATAAAAGGAAATATTGCAATTCTTCTGTAAGTTTTTGTTTTCAAAACATTTGTTTTGAAAGTGACACATATTAGATTTAACCTCTCAAAACCGCTTCCCTAATCTGTGAGTTGGGAATTGAAGGAATTTGGGGTTTTTTTATATAACCATGGTAATGAGTCCATGGCAAAGACCACCACCCTGCCTGTGTATGACTTTCTGTCTAGCCACAAGCCAAACTAATTGGTAATTGTTTGACAGGCACTTTCTTTGGTATCACAGAGCTTTCCACTTCTTTTTAAAGCACTTACAGGGTGGATTTCCACAGTGAAGAGACTGACTAGATGTAAAAATTCCCAGAAAGAGCATAAATAACCCAAATAACTAATACTGCTGAATTTTCCCTGCCCATTCCCTTAAAATTTTTTGAAAGGTAAAAAAAGATTAAAAAACTACAGAGAATTGGTGTGACATAAGTACACCAAATTCAGGAGTCCTTTCATCAGAGTGAGGTGATGACTTTTCCGTGCAGGAAAGGATGATTTCAGGATAAATTTGAGAGTGTCTCCATCAAAGAGCACCAAACTGTGTAAACCAGGATTGGGCTGTGAGATGCCAACTGTAACTTGTACGAAGTGAAATACACAAAGTGTGGTAATTGTCTTTATAATTTAACTCCATTTTTAATAGTTTTCCTGAAACTACTATGAAAGAAGCTCAGAATTGAATTGTTCTTACTAATTGTTCTGACATAAACCAAACTTGTATCATGTACTCCCAACTGTATATGGATTTACTATTATTGTGTCATTTCTTTATTGCAGTATTCTCTGAGGTTTTCGGGTGGAGACTTAATAAAAATAATTAAATAGTGCTGCCCATAGCAAACAATAATAATAAAGAATCAGGTTAATCCACAAATATACTCAGCATACTAAAAAGGAAAACTATCCAAGGAGTAATCGTGGTCCTAATACCAAATTAATCCTCTTGAAATAATAAGCTTTTCAGTCTGAGCTGAAAATGCAGTGCCTGAGTGCAGCTTGAGACCTTCCATGAGCTCTAAGGAGTACAGGCAGGAATTAGAGACTCTGAGAGTGTCAGAGTGCAGATGTCCTAGGGCTGGCTGTGGCCTCATGTCGAGCTGACAGTAAGTGCTGTCAGAGCTGGCCTTCACTCCAGTAACACTGCCTTTCCATGCCAGTTATAAAACAATAATTGCTTTTCCACCCCACAGACAATGCCAGCAGAAAAGACATGGTGGATATTAAAATATCCCGTTTAAATTCCAGCTCTGGATATTTCTGTGGTTGAAATAACACTCCTCATGGAGTTTCCTCCATCTCTACCCAGCCTGTCTAAACCAAAAAGGAAACAGAGCTTCAAGGGGAAAGAATAAAAAAGGTGGATTTTTCCTTGTGAGAAATGCAGCTCTTTAGACTTCCTGGCTGGCTGCTCTGCATAAATTAATAACCTGAAGTAAATATAACGAGCAAGTATTTTCTCTAAATTAAATTTGTGGGGAGATGCAGAGTTGATCAGGCTGTATTTAAGTCTAGACAGTTTATGTTAATTATGGTTTCCTGAGGCTGTGGTTACTTCCAGCAAACTGCTTTTGTTGGCAGTGTCCACTCAGTGGATTATCCTTTTTGCACATTGTATTGTTTCACAGGAAACCTCTTTTTACTTGTTGGACCTTTATGATGAGAAACAACAACACAGCAGCAGGTGAAATTATTTCTACATTCCTTCATTTGTTTTGATGAAAAATCAGTGGCACATAGGACTCTTTCAGGCTTCTGCCACTGTTAATTTTCATATAGAATTCACAAAGGATTAATCAATGCATTTGTTTGAGAGTATCTCTGGGGATGTTGCTGGAGAAAATCGTGTTTAGGCTTGTTGTCGACTTTCTGCACATGACTTGAACCAACACTTATACTAATTTCTCAATCTACTACAACTGCTCTGGCTTAAATATAAAATAAAGTTCTGATTGATCTCATGTTCAGGTTTATTTTTTTGGAGGGGTGGTGGTTACAGGTGTTCAATGAAAAACCTCACACTTTTAAGACTAATTATTTTCTTTCTTTTATTTTCTTTGTCAACATTGTGGTTTTAAATTAAATGAAGCAATTGCCTAGTACATATTTCTCAGTTTTAAAAATGACAAATAATGGATGAACGGCATTCCTGAGGCAGGGAAAGTTCCTCAGACATTGTACAAGACTGCAGAGAAACCAAAGAGCCTGCTCTGTCAAAGCTGATACACAGCAAGAGCCCAACAGGTGAATTTTTAAAAGCTGCTTAGATAAACATGGGTGAAGCACTGCCTTATATGCACCTGCTCGAGGGTTTGGTTTTACTCCTTCTCCTCAGAGGTTTTACTCCTTCATCACTGCTTCCTGCGAGGAAACCAGAAGCCCAAATCGTGAGTGTCTGATGGAGGCTGATGAATTGCAGGAATGGAGCCTTGCTATTAGACTATAGGAAACATAACATCTTTGAAAAAAGGTATTAAGGATTCAGGAAATAAAAAAGGTAAAAATTAGGAAGTAGTAGTGGATAGCATAAAATAAAGGCAAGTTATGTACTAACTCCAAAAATTGTTCTTGTGATGCAAATTACACGAGTTTCTGTCTTTATAGTTTGTATTAACATTGCAAAAATATAGAAATGTTATTATTAAGTAGTTATTCTTTTTACTGAGGGGGAAGGTGCAGAGACAGTGCAGAACCATGATCTGAGTAGGATTAAAAGTGAGAATGAAGATAAAGGTATTTTCTGTGTTCAGGGTTTCCCTAGATGCTCTCCAAATCAAGAGGGAAATGTTATGGAACTAACAATGCAGTGCTGTGTGTTGTGGATAAGATCACTACTACTATACAGAAGATATAGGAAATAACTGCACAAAGGGGAAAATCAACTAAGACCTGAAAAGTTTGATGGGATATGATCTTATGAGACAGGATATTGGATTTTCACTGACATTAGAACTTGCATTTTCCAAGTGGGTAAAGAGGAATGTGGGTGAGTTAGAGAATGCAGCACTGGATGAACTAACAAATCTCTATTACGTTATTACAACATATTCAACTCAGATTGCATAGACATTCTTTTCACTGGTAACAGCAGAGCTGTTCTATTTATTTGGCATGTGTACATCCTCATTTTCTAAAGCAAAATACATAACTCTGTATTTTACCACATTCTTGGGCCTCACTGCATGAAATCCCTCCACCAGCAAGGAGCTCAGCTTGCAGTCTCCTCTCTTTCTAGCCTTCCATTCCAGCTACCAAAGCTGGACAACCCCTGAGACTAAGGGGAAGACACATTTAATTGGTTGTGATAATTCTTAGAAAACTAGATTCAACTAGGACAGTAAATCCACGTAGCTGGATTGCTGTACTTACTGTAAGTGTCAAGAAGATCAAGTGACTGCAACTAGGAAAATATATAGAAATTTGAAATGACTCAGCCAAGAAATTCTGACACAGTGAATGTGTGCAAGTAGCTGGGATAGATTCCAAACAGAGGAATGAACGTTTAAAAATATTACAAAATTTTCTCATATAGAAATACTTTGTTGAATGCAAAAGTATTCAACATGTATTTAATTCGTTCAATTTCATTTCCATACATTTTCTTCTTGAAAGTGTGTGTCCTGGAAACAGATTGATTTCAGTACAACACATGGCAGAATAAAGTTCAGGCTCTCCAGTGGGATTTGAATCTGGTGGGTGCTGTAAAGATTATAGAATTCCATAACTGAAAATCAGGTGTGCTGCCTTGGAGGGGAACCTGCTGGTGGTGAGAAATGGATTGGTGCTAGCAGACATCCTTTGTGCAGGTTTAAATCTTGCTTCAGTTTGTTATTTGTTTCACTTATATTGTTCTGAAATCACGGTCCTGAGAAGGGCTTGTCTGAACAAGAATGTCTCACGTGAATTACTTAAACCAGATTATAAAACTGCAGTGCTAAACTATGCAAAAGGGTGTGTGGAAATATTTGGTCTGGTTTAGGCTGTGCATTTTGGTGATTTTTTTTTTTTTTTAATAAATTGTAGGTAATCACATCAATGCTCTGGGAAAAACATTGGTTGCCATCCTGGAATGAACACATATGGAATTTTTAGAGACAAACACTGCTGAGTTCTGGTTTCTGTGTGAAATGGAACTTAATAGAAAGTAGGGAATTTAAACAAAGGGCTACACAGATTAGGCAGAAAACAAACCATGTGGATTTATAGAATTCCGTTTGTATTATTTTTCAATAGATAAGTCAATAAGGCTGTAGAGAGTTTTAATATAGGTAGATGTCTTTAATTATGAAGATATGAGATATTTTACAATAGGACAAGGGAGAATGGTGGGGGTTTGATCTCAGAAGAGCCTATCAGTATCTTGGGGCTGCAGAGTGATGTCTCCACATTGAAATAATGGCTACAATTAATTGTCATGTATCAGGACTTCAGTCAGATGCCTGAGACAATCCTTCCTCTCATACTAACTTGGTTTCTGGCATTTTTATTTATAATTTTCCTTCTCTGAAACACTCAAGATTTCTTAGAGTTGTGGATCACACAGTGAATCCCAAGCAAGGTGGGAGGTGGGACAGAGGCTCCTCTCCACTGCTTTTCATGCCTTACTAATATGTTCACGGTGATATTGGATGCCTGGGCTATAATTTTTTTCTGCAGGTCAGAGTGTCAGGCACCTTTAAAAATGTTTTAATCCGCTTTCCTAGGAGAGCAAGGTTCATATAATCATGTCTGGTTTTTTCCCTCCAATAATCTCAGAAACTGTTGGCTAATTTTACTGAAATGGCAGGAAAAACTGTAGCGTTAAAGGCATTAATCTTCCACGGGTTTGGGGCAGCAGGGTTAATGCCATGGCACAAGCTGTGTTCAGCAGTGAGAATTTGCTCTGTGAAAGACACTGGAGCAGACACTGAGGAATAAATACGACAGAGAAATATCTAAATATCTTTGGAATATCTAGGGAGCTACTGATTTCCTCTTGGTTTTTATGCAGTAGCCTTTCCGAGATTATCCTGGCATGTCTCAAATGAACTCCTGGTATTCCATGGCTTTCAGGTTTCATCTTTCCTGGTCTATCAACAGCACTGGCAGGCCTTCTTTTAAAGAGCTGACATGCTTTGGCTGGAGATCACTGATCATTTCTGCGCTGCGTAACTCTCTGGCAGGTGAAGGGGTCAGCCCTGGTGGCCTGACATTGTCCTCCAGTTTTATTTAATTTGGAGAAAAAGCTCTCCTGTGCAGTTTGCCCTGGCAGTGCACCACTGGAACTTTCTCGTGAAGTTAACAAAGCCAGTTCTTGGTGTGATATCCACCTTGTGCTCCTGAAGTACAGTAAACATAAAAATCCATCTTCCAAAAAAGGAATGAGTTCTGGGTTTTGTTTGGTTTTGTTTGTTTGTTTGTTTCTTTTTGTATTGTTTTGGGTTTTTTAATGGAAAATGTTCTGTCATGTCTCAAAGGTTGTCAGGCTTGAAAAGAAAATGGGTTACACTAAAAAGGCTTGGATCTATCAAGGCAAATTCCCTTATGAAAGCTAAAAACATCACTTAGTACCATGTCTGCAACTGAGAGGACAAAATCACTGTGAAAGTCATACAAGGTCTGCTTTTGATCACCAAATGAAAACTAATCAGCTGTGGGGTTTATGTGCAAAACCAAAGTAAAAAGAAACAGGTTCATATAAAATCTTTGTCTTATTCACCGACTGTGTTTCACTAGTCTTTTCAATCCACTTTTCAAATTTACCTTGTGGCTCTATTATATTTTATACATACTTATTTTACTCATTCACCCCTTTTTCCGCAGCCAACTCTATAATGGCAATTTTGGCTATTCAAATCCTTATTTAAGATGTTTTCATTTTGTTAACTGCTCTTTGAATGCAACCAGTTATCTTTCTGGATTAAATTAATTGATTACTATTGCTTAGTAGACTGATAACTTTTGAATCCTTCTAGTTTCACAAAACACACTAAACTGATACAGAAAATGTAATTTTCACTGTCTCAAAAATACTATATTTTCTTTTTATCAAAGAACATGAGTGACAAAATGTTAGGTAATATGTAGAAAATTATCACTCAGCACATTAAATCAGATTATCTCTCAATCCTAGTATGACCATCAAGCTGTTCAACCTTGGTTACCCAACAAAACAAATATTTATTATCCTCAAAATCTGTGCAGTGAAATGTCATATCAAACATACCATAACAATTCTCAGGAGAAGATCAATACAGCACATGGGCAGCAAAAGCTACTGATGTGACAGAGATAAAAAGCATCCCTCCAGAAATCTTGGTAACAATTTTTAATGAAACATATGTGAAAAGTGCTGCATTTCTCCTTACTGATTAATAGGGACCCAAAGCGGAGCAACATTCAGAAAAGAAGTGTCCTCCTTTCTCAAGTGGAGCCTTGGGACTCTTCATATTGAAACACAATAAAATCTTTGTGTTTCTCAAACAGCCACTGATTTTAGAAAGAATTCCATGGCATAAAAATCCATCTTTCTTTACCTAAAAGAGTCGATAAAGTATTTTTATTTTATGGGTAGCCTCTTTTCCCAGCATTACTTCACCACAGATTTTCAGGAGAAGTCACGACTGACTAGTGCTCAAAAATTTCTTCTGGTGGCCTTCAGAGTAAGACAAGAATTGTCTAAATTAGGTTAACTATGGAGTTTGGCAATCAGTAAAAGGATAACAACAAAAACCCATTCTCCTTTCAATTTGTGATATGCGTTTCAGGTTTTAGTATGTGTTTTGAGGATTTGAGTGTTTTCAGTCTCATCAGACATTTTCATGTAGAAACTAGGCTACAGAGGAAAGCAGCATTTCAGTGCAGATGATGAAGGCAGTGACAGTTTTGGATTTTCACTGAGTCTAGTGAATATTCCAAAAATAAATACCTGTTCCTGAAAAGCATCAGCTCAAAGAGGGCAGCCCAAATCCTACACCAATGCAAGTGTGGTAGTGCCTCTGACACATGAGGAGCTGACAACTGGAAGAGACTTGTCACACAGATCACCTCATTGGAAGAGAATAGCCTGCCCAGAAAAAGGGGCACTAAAGATTCTGTTCCATTTTCTGTAGCTGTCGACAGAGGTCTGCTCTTCCCAACGGCCTCAAGCACTCCTGATCTGAAAAGGGGTGGCTGAATTAGGTCTTGCCCTACATTCTTCCTCTGTGTAGGTGCCAGCGGCCATCAAGCAAGGATTTTCAGCGAAGGCAAGCAAAGGTGAATAATAATAATAATTCACCTCAGGAACTGGTCCCCGTTCTGGACGGTGTGTGCACCTTTTCCCCTGCAAAACATTAACTCCATGTGAAGTGGGAACTCCAGGAATTTCTTTTACAAGAACTGACATCTTGGCTTTCTATTTAGGTCACCATGGAATGCTTCACTCCTCCATGGGCCCTTTCACATCAGAAAGTGACAATGACTAATGACAACGACTGTTTCAGTTTGAATTTTCATGGGGGAGACAGAAGGTCAGGAGTTGAGACCATCCAAAAGAGAGGAGACTTGCCACAAATTGTAGGAAAATGGTAGTGGGCTTTTAGCCGTATATTGGAGGTAAAGTTTTTCCTCGAATTGGCTGACAGCACGTGACTGTCAGGATGTTATTTTTTATACTTTATTAATTATGTTCTGAAAATAAGCTTATACATTTGAAGTAAATGCTGGGACAGAATTTTGTGGGGAAAATGCATAATGTAGAAGATAAAGCACAGCAGGACTCTGAAGCTCACATGAAGGAGAAATTTTGAGAAGAGGGAATGGGGAGGACAGTGTAAGATTCTCAAGATCTGCGCTAAAATGGTAAGAATTAAGGTTATTGATTATTCTGGAACATAACACAGTATCCTTCTAACCTTCACCTTTAAAGACCCCCCTCAATTTCATGAAAATAGTCTTTTTTCACAAGGCAGCTTAAACTTTCATCACAAAATAACTTTTCTACCATTTCTGTATACTACAGAAATACAGTTCAAAGCCAATAGTGTCAGAGGGCATTACGTTTAAGGGTAAAACACAAATGAGAAGAAACTGGTGTTATTCAAGACATGTTCCCTATTTTCCTCTGCAATATTTGATATGTACTAATTTTTAGAAGACAACTCCAGGGGAAATATTTTCTTAAAAATAAAATTTTTGCATAAGCTTGTGACCCTTGTACTGCCTATAGGCTCCTGAGGTTCTCACCAAATGGAAGAGATATTTTTCTATTGGCAGGGACTCAATAGAAGAAAGAAGGGAAAAAAAATCCATGCCCCAAAAGAATAGCTTCATGGGAAAATGTATTAAACAGTGAAAGAACCAGGAAAATTAGAGCTAATTTAGATTGACAGTGTTTTCAAACATGTCAGAACTAAGTGAACTTTTTAGGCAAAAATGTTGTGCTAGATCCCTAGAGGACATAAATAATGATATCCATTATCTTCCTCATGAGATAAAATCAATATTTTATTTTTAAAGGCCTTCAAAAGAGATGGAGCTCCAGATTCTCAGAGGCACAAAATACCAGTGTAAGCAGGATAGAGTGTCTGAGGCTGTGTGAGCCTCAATCCTACTTTCTTTATCTTGGAAAGTTGCAGAGGCTAAAAATGGCCTACAGACATTTCAGATGATCCTGATCCGAGGCATCTGGTTTCCATGAGGGTTTTTGTCATTCATTGAGAACAGTGAAATTATTTCTGGAATGCTGAAAGGCGGGACAGAATCAGCACAGCCTTTGTTAGAAGTGGGATCTGCAGAGTCAGAAATGCTTTTCCTTGGAGTGATCTCATGTAGTCCATGCAAACTTTAGATTTAGAATTTAGCTGCCCCTCAGGTGGAGTCACTGCTTCTCCTCTGAGCTGATAGCTGACCCAAAGAGATGGGCTTGCCGATGTCTGCAGCAGCATTTGGCAATGACTCAGAGCAGCAATTACTGACTCACAAAAGAACCTTTTCCACTAATGCATGTTTCTCGCCATTTTCCTAGGCATGGGAGGCTGTGACTCACTGCGTGCTTCAATTTAGAGGAAATGCACGATCAATGTCGTTTACAACTCACTCTTTTGGACTACTGATGCCTAGATATGCAGCTGCAGGCAGGTAAATGAATACCATTATCACAAGAGAGACTACCAATTCTGGGATACTGAGAGCCAATTCAGGACCCTCCTGCTTGCATGTTGATATGGGGATTTTTGTGTTGGGAGGGTTTTTTTTAAACATCATGAGTGAAAATAATTTGTTAGAGACACAGAGGAATTTGATGAATACTAGGAAAAGAAATGTTCTTATTTTTGTTATTTAAAAACTTTTAAGCAGTCTCCATAGAATATAAATGCAGTGCAAAGAAGTTCTGTTCTTATCTTATAAATACCAGTGAGAACAAGCCCATTAATTTGTAATACTGCCAAGGGTTGTACTTATGAAGCGTAGAATGTATGAAGTACAAAACAACAATTTCTATTCAGTCACAGAACAACTAAAATTAGGCTATACTTTGAATTCTCTATGGCAGAAAATGAAACCTTCAAGTGAAGAAAATGAAACCCTTTCAGGGTTTTTTATGTTTGAGCAATTAAAACACCTCATAATTCCACAGTATATGAGATCCAGTGGAAGACTCATTGAAATAGATCAGAACAGATTCTCTACATCACATTAACGATTTGAGCAACCAAAACATGCTTTGAATTAAATACAATGACAAAATACTAATCTTGATTTCATTTTAATAAATTCCAGAGATGGATGGTTGTCATATATGTGTGCTTTCAGTTTCCCTGCAAGGCATTTAAAGTTCAGTTGTATAGTGTGGTTTCATACATTGAAATATTGTAAATAAGTTTTAAAAAACAACCCAGAAGACCATTTTTCCCCCAAAAATATTTTTGACAAAAAAATAGCAGCATTAAATGTATGTTTGACAAAACAAATTTTGTTTGGAAATTTGGACTAGATCTAAAGTTTCAAATGTCAGCTTGAAAAATTCTCTAACAGAGACTACCAGTCTGTGAAGCTTCATGTTTAAACTTAGGCTCTGCAAGAGTCAGAGAGCTACATTGATGGTAATTAGAAAATTTTTTGTTAGATTAAGTGGGTTAAGGTTATTCAGAGTAGCTCTTTCACACTGTCCAGTGACTTCAGCATCCTCAAAATAGTAGTGGACTGCTCACTATACTCTGAGCAGTTATTTCATTTTTATAATTCCCTTTTTGACATATTCTAGGTGTGTCATGAGGGCTTTCTGTGTCCCAAGGACTTCACGTTTGGGAACATTCAAAGGAATAGGAGTCATAATGCAAAAAGTATTTCAGTTTTTATGTAGCTCCACATGTCTCGGCATATTATAGAATTTTATCTGTGACTTTTTTCCTGTAAGGAACAGAGTCAATTCCCAATACTTCAAAACCCAGCAGTGGTTTACATGTTTTTCTATCCACACTACTCCATGTGCATTACACATACAGACACACTGCTGTATATTATAAAGTGGGTAGGTTTATGCACATTATAACATGTATGTAGTTACACACAGACACACACAATTAATATGCTTTATACCAAAGGTATATTCTGTACAAACTACTAACAAAACCCCAGACCATGACATGACAAAAGAATTAATTTCTTTTAGAACCTTTTGGGGTTTTTTCTGGATTGCAGGAAAGTATTTATTAAGAAAGCATAGTCTTTCAAACATACCAGATAGTACACTTCCATCAATTTATTTTATTTAGTGACAGAGAAAAAGTAACACTTGTAGTAAAAGAACCAAGAAACCCTATAAATTGCTATCTGGTTCAACACCATTTCATAGAAGTTCTTTGAGAAAGAAAACAATTCTTTTTTTTACAAAGCTGTCCTTTTAGAATTTGTTCTACAACCTTAATTAAAACATTTGACTATGGGGTAGAGAGATGTTGTGGGTTTTCCATTATATTTCAGTTTAAAATATCTTTTTATTATCTTTTAAAATGTGAAAATCATGGTAGCCGTTTGCTTCAGGTGACAACTAGAAGGAGTATGAGATATTTTGGTAGTTTGATTTGTGCTTTGACTATAAAACTTTATGATGCAGCTTGTCTTGATGAGAAATCTTATAACTTAAGCAGTCCTCTAATTCTCTCACACTTGCTTTTTCAAAAGGGATAAAATAAAGATTTTGTGTTGAATTTGGCTCAGCTGAGTTTGATGGCATAAATGAGGGCAGAGGCTAAGCCTGACTGTGGAAGTGGGACCTTCGAAGGAATTTGGCTGTGGGCACATGAAAAGCAAAGCAGAGCAGCTTATTCACAGCCTCATCCGGCTTTTGAATTTGATGCTTTGATATGATGATTTGATATCAGTAAAAGGGTCAAACATATTTTAAACTAAAGAGAGCAATTGAGTTGAGAGATAAAATAGTGCAAATTGGAAAGTTTTCACGTTTCACAAACTGCTCAGCGCTGCAGAATGAGACTGGAATATTTTTAATTACCCTTAAATGTGACTAAGCTGTGTGTAGGTTTCAGAAGCAGGTGAGTCAGAGGAGGAAACCTCACTCCTCAGCAAGGATTTGGACCATCTGAGATAAATCAACATATGTAGAAAATTAAATCTGATTAAATAATGATGAAATTAATAGAAAATTGTATTGTTTTATTTTTAAAAGCCTGAAGCTTACTGCTTCATTCAGTTTAAGAAATGAGAAGAGAAATAACAGAGTGGAAGGGTATCATCACAGAGAGAAACCCCCTCAGAGAGCAAGCTTTTAATTAAATCATAACAGATGCTGACCTAGGCATTGAGGGGAATCAACGTTTCTGATTTGTACAGCATTTAAGGTGATACAAGAGGTGAAGAGTGAAAAGCAGGGGAATTCATGTATGCATTGGTTTTATTCCTCCTGGGATCACAAAGGTCATTGGCAAAGTTCCTGCTGACCATAAAGTCGCATGCTCAGGCCCAGCTGCTCACGTTGTTGTTCATAAAGAAAACAGATTTATGCAACTGAGCCGCTGAGTGGAGGGGTTTATGGGGCGCTCCCGGCGCTGTCTCATGGAAGGACTGCAGGAGCTTCTCACAGGGTCGGGGGGAACGCCTGGATCCGCGCTTGGATACGTGGAGCATCGCTTAAAGGAGGCGCCGAGGGACGAATCTTGGTGCCGGGGAGCAGCAGCCGAACAGGTGAGCCCGTGTGGGTTTGGAGCGGGGAATTTTCTCCTTCCCCTTTGCAATTTCATCTCGCCAGTCCCTCCCCGGTTCCCTAGGAAGAAAAATGGAGCTTATGAGGACAAAAGGGATTAAGGAGAAGGAAGCAGCTACTCTTCTTTTATTGTCTGCGTTTGAACTGAGGGGATCCCTCTTCACTTGGGGTTTTAAGGGTGATGATTGCAGGAAAAGCTGCCTTTTCCAGGCTGTTAGGGGTATTCCGGGGGTGACAGGGAATCCCTGCGTTCTATTTTAAGGGGAATGGGAAAAGTATTCTTGTGGTGTTATGGGTTTGATTTGAAGGCAGCCCACCCCATTTTCATCACCCTCGGGTTTAAATGGAGGGGGCAGCCCTGGTGTCCCTCCTTTTCAAGGGTTTGAATGGAGGTCGAAATCGCCCTTTCCCATCAGTCGAAGACTTTCATTTAAGGAGCGCCCCTTCTTTTCTGCTCTCGTAGGGGACGAAACTGAAGGGGAGAACGCATTTCTTTGCCCTTGTTGAAGTGAGGAAAGGAAAGGGAAGATTTATATAGAAATATAAATCTAAATATAGAAATATACAGTCAATATAGAAAGATATTTGTAAAAACACGACTGAACGAGGCCGCCTTCGGCCGAATGGAACGAGCTCAGCCGAACCAAGGCGAGACCGGCCGAACCTGACGGGCTCGAGCGAACCGAGGCCAGGCTTGCGAGGCTGCCTGAACGGAGCCGAGCTCAGCCGAACCGAGCCCGCTGCTCTCGTGCGCGCTAATTAGCGCGAGTGCGGTCACAGCCCAATGAGCTCCTGTGCCACCCCGCGCTCCCGGTCGTGTCGGTGCGATGGCCGGGCCGCCCGCGGGACGCGGCAGCAGGAGAGCCCCGAGCCGGGCGAGTTTAACGTGAGGCGGCGCCGCTTGCCCGCCCTCGGGGAGGCGAGCCGAGCCGAGCTCAGCCGAACGCGCAGAGAGCGGCTCCGAGTTCGGCCGAAGCGCGCCGAAGGGACGAATGCAGCCGAATGCGGCCGCCAATAGCCGAGTTTAGCCGACAATAGCCGAGTTTAGCCGAAGAGCCGACTGGAGCCGAGTGACTCCGGAGCGAGCCCAGCTCCCCCGAGCGCAGCCTCCCGGGCAGGGCGAGGCGCCGGCCCGGGCTCGGGGTGCAGCCGGGGCTCTGTGAGGCTTCCCCGCCTGTCCCTCTCTCTAGCCCTCCTTCCTTCTCCCCGTATTCGCCTTCTCTCGCTCCCTTTCCCCCATTCCCTCTGCCCCCACAAGCCCGGCTCCTTCCTGTCCAGCCCCTTCCCCGCTACTCCCTTTCTCTTCCCCGTTTCTGCCTCCTCTGTCCACCCTCCCTCTACCCCCCCTCCCGGGCTTTCCCTTCCCGTGCCGCTTTCCTGCACAGCCCGCCCTCCCTCGCCGCCCTTTGTCATGCCCTGCTCTCGCTCCTCTCTTCCGGTGCCCGCTTTCCTTCTTTGCCGCGCAGCCGCGGGGCTCGGGGTGCCGGAGAATGAAGGCCCGATGGTATGAGGATTCATCCGTGGTGCTGTTAACACAGTCAGAATGGCTCAGTGACTCTGTGCCAGGCTGGTGTGGCCTCAAAGGCTGCCCCTGCTGCTGGCAGAGTGTGTGAAGCGTCTGCTGAGCGGGCAGCGGCATCCCCCCGAACACCTTCTCGCAGCAGGGACGGAGATGGAGCCAGCCCAGCGCGTGGAAATGGATCTCTCCAGCTGAACGCTCAGGTGAAGCGAGCAGAGAGCGTGCTCAGCATGAACCAGGTGAGCTGCACGTCTCCAGGGTAATGATTCTTGCACCTTCAGAGCCACAGTATCGCTGAGCTTTTTTTTTCCCCAGGCTTTCCATCACCTCTCAAACAGACGAATGCTCCCCTTGGAGGCTGCTGTGCCCTGGGGAGCCTGGCAGGTGGCCCCGTTGGTGAGAGGAGGGCAGCTGCAGGCAGGCAGCCCCCAGGAAAACACGGGAGTTTCAGTGGTTTCTGATGCCTGAGGAACGGGGAGATGGCGTGAGCTGAGCAGGAGTTAAGCACGGTCGTACAGAGGCCTGGCTGTTATGATTTAAGATGGCTTATTGAATATCTGTAGTTTCTATAGATATTTGTATATCTGTCCAAGTAGGATATAGAGCCTTGTGCAGGAGAAAAAGAACTCTTGATGTAAGATATGACCTGGGGGGGCATCATGCCAGGCTATCCCTTCCAGATTTGGACGGCTTCAGTGTCTTGTGTGGCATGATGGGAAGTTCTGAAAATTAAGATTTCCTCTTTGGTGCGGGTCAGATGGGTGACGCCTGGCAGCTCGTGCACTGCCACTGTGCTAACCTGTGTGCCTCTCCTTCCCTCCCTTCTCCACAGGCAGCGCAACACGGGAGCAGCAGGGAGAGCTGGCTTTGTCCTGGAGGATCCAGGAGCTCGCGGTGGATATCTGAGCCTGCAGCTCCAGGCTGCCGCAGGACGGAAGGGCTGCACACAACCAGAGCGTACAGGTACTGTCACAAACGTGGGCTGTGGTGGCTGAGCCCTCAGGAGCTGGTGGTGCCAGCTGGGAGAAGAACAGTAGCTTCCAGCCTTTTCTTTTGTCTGCGTTTCCCGTGTTCAGTCAGTCTGATTAATTCTGGGCATTGCCCAGCAGGGTGTGAAATGCTTCAGGGGCTAAAGGGGGAAAAAAAGGGAAACACAAACTATAATCCACACCTCAGGAGGGAGAAGACATCTGTCAGGACAAACTCTTAAGAGAAATGGGATGAAGAATACTTGTTTATTCAGTCTTTGGTATGTGTAGCTAGTTCAAAGAGGTCTCCCAGTCCTTCCCATTAGCAGAGCAAAGGAAGAGCAGCAAAGCCCTCAGGCTAAGCCATTAAAAGCAGCAGCAGCAGCTTTGTGTGCTGGAGTGTGGCAGGCATTCCTAGGTTTGCTTTTTGGTTTTGCATCTAGCACTGGTAAAGGAAAGTTCTTTGCAAGGTGATAGTTCCAGCCTTGTATTGAAATGTGAGCAAAGAGGAACTTTGTCAGTTGGATTGGGGTTTATTCACAGCACTTGTAAACAGAGTTAACATTCAGATAACATGTGCAGGGAGTGTGTGCTGTGGGTTAGCACAAGTGACAAAGGAAGTGGGACAGGGACAGGGCACTTTTCCCTTCAAGGTACTGTCTTTCTCTGGAAGAATGATGTGAGAGCAGAAAAGTTGCAATGGCACTGCAGTTCCCTGCACAGAATATACCCAGGGAGGTGAAGCACAGCCCAGTGGTGCCATTCACCTGCGCCCCAATGGGGAGCATCGGTGAAGTGAGGAGGACTGAGGAGCTCTCCCCTTGAGCAATCACAACAGTCATGTCAACGAGTGTCACCCTTTTCCAGACCACTGGCATGTGCTTGGGGACAATAACCTGTGTTTTTTACAGCCAGGTCTTCTGAGCCGCTGCTCACTGCTCGCAGTGAAAAGAAACTTGTGTACAGGCACTCTGCAAAATTGTCACCTCAGATGCCACTGAAGCACAGCTTTGGCTTTCAGGCATCTCCCCTGCAAGCTGTCCCTTGCGGCGTTTCCGCACTGGATTCATTGTAAATTCATTCCTCCCATTTTTTATTTGTAATTTCCAAAGAATATCAGTCGACTTTGACAGCCTCTTCAGGGCTCCCCAAGCTTCATACCACACCTAAATGCTCGTTTTCACTGCCTGAAGGGCTTCTCTCACCCGAGTGATACTATGAATTTGGCCTGTACTTCAGCTTAAGGGGAAAGCTGTACATTGATTGCATTTTGGAGAAAAAGATTTGACCGTCCAGCTGTAAATTTATCTTGTGTTTTGCCTTCCAGGTTCGCTCGCATTGTAATTTGCAAATGGCACGGCAAATGCCACGAGAGCAGCTGGTGAAGGTGGCTCAGAAGCAATGACAAGAATGTGCTGCAAAGTTGGGTCCAGCAGTCCAGCTTCCCGACACGGTAGGGCAGGCACACCTTTTGATAAAGCATCAAACGCTGTAGTTTTTATTCTTGGTGTTTGTCTGCGCTCCCATTCTGATCACCCCTTGAAGTATTATTTTTCAAAATGATATCTAGGAGAGAAATCATGTTTATTCAGGGGGAGCCATAATTTTCATCTGTTCCAAATGCACCAGGTGTGTTTTAAGGCCTGCACACACAGCAAGAGCTTGTTGTGCAGTTACCTGCAGCACTGATTCATTCTGTATTCCAGTAACCATGCCCTGGGCTGCCAGCCAGGCTCAATGCCAGGAGCGGGAGGAGCAGACCCGAGAGGTGCTTTGGGTGGAGCCCAGCCAGGTTTCAGGCAGCCCGCAGAGTCTGCCCTTGCAGTCCACGCCGGTCTGCTGTTGCCATCTGCTGGAAAAATCCCTAATGGATATTTCCAAAGGTGGGGAGGAGCATCCGCTCCTGTCACGGACCTGCTGGGGGCTCTTTGCCCTCTGGCTCCGTGCGCTCTGCCCAAGAACAGCGTGTGCAGCAGGCTGTCACCGCTCTCTGCAGGGTGAAGCACCTTCAGCCAAGGTCAGTGCAAGAGCAAAACAATCCTGCCAGCAAAGCCTGCTACTAGAGAGGCAAACAATGATCCTTCCCCAAAGGAATTCATCCTTCTTCTCCCTTACAACTCTCCTGTGTCATCACACGGCAGAATGGTTTGGGGTGGAAGAGATGTTGAAAACGACCTAGTTCCACCCCTGTCCTGGGCAGGCTCACCTTCCTCTGGGCCAGGGTGCTGTGCTGTCGCAGATCAGGTGGCAGATCTGTGGAAATTGTAATGATATTATTAAAGCGTGTCTCTTATTGCCTTGCCATTCGTGAATCCCGAGGCTGTCTTGTCCTAGTTTAGCTTTCTGATGTGGAGGAGCAGAACTGCCAACTGATATGGATTTTGGTGCTCTCTGTGGAGTGACGTCCTGTAAAATTTCTGTCCCAGGAATGCTGTCACGATGGCTCTGCTCCATAAAGAATGACACGGCCTGATTGTCAGCAATTTTTGCTGCTGCAATAGTGTAAAAATGCTAAAATTTGAACACCGCTTATTATTTCAAAAGAGAATATTTTAAAACTGGAAGAGATAGCTGAAATTACGCCTGAAAGGTAGCAAGAGCAAATACATAGAATATTTCTCCCTGTTTGTAGATATACTTTTCATTCAAAATTATGCTGATGGGGATATGCTTTTATGTATTTAGTGACTTTACAGATTTATTCCCCGAGTTTTTTGAGTTCACAGAGTCATGGAATAATTCAGGTTGGAAGGGGCTCTAAAGATCACCTCGTTCCGAGCCTGGTGCCGTGGGCAGGGACACGGTTCCATGGACCAGGTCGCTCTGAGCCTGATCCCAGAGCACCAATGGGCCTTGGAACACTTCCAGGGATGGGGCAGCCCCAGCATGTGTGAGCAACCTGTGCCAGCCAGTTGCCAGAGGAGGAAGAAAGCCCTTCCCAGCTGGAGCAGAGGCTGCTGCAGCTTGGCGCAGCCTCGTGTCACCGAGCGTGTGAGGCAGAAGGGCCCTTCCCGTGGAGGGAGAACGGCACTGAAAGATCTTTTTTGGGAGGAGCGGAGCAATGGAACGCCAAAGCAGCCTTCAGTTCTTGCAGCAGAGTTGGGAACAACTGGAAGCAGGAGCAGAGCTGGCCTGGTGCCTGGCAGCTCTGCAGGCTGTGGGGATGGAGAAGGTGCAGTTGTCTGTCTTCTTGGCTGAGTCTTGAAAAATGAGGCACTTTTCTGTAGTTCCTTTTCAAGCATTACGTGGCAGTTGCCCCTAGAAGTCCAAAGGCAGCTGTTTTCTTAGCAGGAGGAAGTCAGGAAGAGGCAAAGCAGGCAAAGACATCAGATAAGTCTGGATAAAAATCTTGGCTAAGCTGTTTTTTCCCCCTCCTCCAAACAGGCAATTCTGAAGCGCTGAGCAGAGATCTGCCCCCGGGAGGCAGAGCAGAGCCGATCTGTGAGAGCTGACACGGGAGCTGTGGTGAGGACAGCTGCTCCCCTGCCTCGGTGTGCGACCTGCTGAGCTGCCGTTCCTGTGCTGGGAGTGTTTCTCCTCTCATGCAGGCAAGCCAGAGAGCTCCTAGGGAAGGAGCAGGTAAGGTTGAAGTGCCGAGATCTCCCCGGTAAGAAGTGACGTGACAAAAGGAAATGGCCTCAAGTTGCAGCAGGGAAGGCTCAGATTGGCTTTGAGGACCAATTTGTTCACTGAAAGGGTGGTCAGGCGTAGGAGCGGGCTGCCCAGGGCAGTCCCCATTGCTGGAGACATTTGAAGCATGGCAAGATGTGGTGTTTAGGGACCTGATTTGGGTGGGGGCTTGGCAGTGCTGGGGCAGCAGCTGGGCTCGATGGCCTTAGAAGGCTTTTGCAGCCTAAAGGACGCTATGGTTCTGGAAAGCCTCGACCCCTCTGGCTCCGACACAGCACCTGGATGCTGACGGAAGGAGGCTGGTCATAGAGCCTGGAGGTGCCTGTGCCACAGGGAGGGAGAGGGCAAGGCAGCGTCACCTGCAGGGAGGGTCTCGTCCCCAGAGAGCGGCCAGTGACTCCATCCGTGCCCGGGGCTCTGGGTGCACCCTCGGGGTGGACACCTGCCCTCAGGTTTCCCTCTGGGCACCCGGGGAGGGAACCGGGTCCATCCGTGCGGCAGCTCCAGGGCCTGCAGGCTCTGGGGCCCTGCAGCCGTGTGCCCTGTCACAGGGCGGCAGGGACGTGACACTGCCCGGCCGCGCCGCTGACCTGGGATCCTTGCTGCTTTCCTCCCGATCCCACATGGCTGTAGCCGCAATCTTGTGTCTTTTCTTTAAAAGTGTCCTTGGGAGAGTTCAAAGAGAGGGTAATTAGTTATGTCAAAGCCTACAGATTTGACCTGTTGGCACTCAAGAGAAAAGACAAGAACCTGCTTGGCATCCTTGTGCCTGGAAGTCATTGTGACCCAGGGAAGCGAGGAAGGGGCTGGCCGAGGTCACTGAGGCTCTGAGATGGAGGTGAGTTTGCATTCCAGTTGATTGGAACGGAGGCTCATCAGAAGTTTCCTCGGCTATCCAAGGCACAGAGCCCTGGAGCCAGGTGAGCCTGAGCTGCTGCACGCTTCCTGTGAGCTTTGGGGTGAGGGTGCATCGTTGCAGGCCTGGGATGGATTGAAATGCGCTGAGGAAAGCAGAGGGAGGGAGGGAGGGAAATGCTCTGTTAACTTGTGCCAGTTCTTCTGTCAGACTCATCACGGCGGGACAGCATGGAGACTGAAAGTGTGAGAAGATGCGGAGGGGAACAGAGAATCTGACGGGAGCAGCGAACGAGCACGAGTGCACGAATTTTGCTTTTTGCTTGGATGTAAACTCAGGAGTTGAAAGGAATTTGGGAGTGAGAAGGGACATTTCAGAAGGAGAAGAAGAAAAAGAGGTTGTTGTTGTTGTTACAGTCCTGGCAAAATCTTTTGTTCTAGCTAATAAAAGAAGTTAGTTTAAGAAATAAAAAGAAAAAGGTGTAGTGTTTTTTTTTTTTACTTGACTATTATATTCATTGGTGGTATATGGTGTGTTGTTTTATTTCTTGGTATTATTAACTCTGTGTAAATTGTTTTTTGAGTGAAGCTGACTTTCTGGATGGGTTGGTTTGTATTTGAGGCAGGATTAATTTCAATGGGATTCTTTGGGTTGGGTTTTACTGGGATTTTTGTTTTTGTTTGTGTTTGCTGTCTGTATAAACATAGAGCTTTGGTAGGGCCAGCTGGGCTGCTGGAGTTTTGGGTGTGAATTTATGAGATGGCTTTTGTTAAATGCAGTTTTTAATTTTGGAAAGGTTTTTCAATGTAGTGGTTTTAAGGTGGTTTTTAAGAATTCATTGTATTGTTTTCTGTTGTTTGTAGTTGGTGTATGATAAGGGATGTGGTGTGACTTCTTGAACGCTATGGTTTTAGTGTTCCTAAGTTCTGATTTCTTTCTGGTTCGATAGTTTTTTTTATTTTTTGGGACAGGGGCATTTATATGGTGGGTTTTTTTAGGCAATACGTTTTTTAATTTAGGTAGTGATGTTTTTTAGTATTTTAATAGTTTAGGTTTTTGATTTTCATGGTTTTAATTATTTTTTTTTAATTTTTTCAAATAACTTTTCTAGATGATAGGTTATTATTTGTGCATTAGCATAAAGGTAGAGCTTTGGGGACTTTTTTTAGTAATGTTTAGGGTCAGTTGTACAGTTTTGAGTCTCGTGAGTTGGTTTGATTTAATTTTTACTGGGTGTTTGTTTTTATTAGCAGTTGTGTCATTTTCAAGGTGTATTTGAGTTTTTTGGGGTTTTTGAGATAGTGGTTTAGGAGGAAGTTTATGATGAGAATGTGCGGAGGTTTTGGGCTACTTTATAGTGGGATTTAAAATTTATTGACAGTTAGGTTTATTTGAGTTTTTATTAGGGTTCAATGACGTTGTGGGACGTTTGTTCCGTTAGTAATAGCAGTGGGTTTTGTTTTGATGCGCTGCGATGGGACGAGCATGTGCTGCGCGCCGGTGCTGACAAAGGTACGGTATTGTTGTGGTTCTGGTGCGTGGGGTTAATGAACTTGTATGGTTTAATATAGAGATGAAAATAGAAATAAATATACATTTAAAAATGAATATAACATTAGAGTGGTAAACATAAATATAGATAACAGATACATACATAAAACTGTAATACATGGTATATAATTGTAACATCATATAGATAAATGATAGTCTATTATATATATATATATACACAAAGATACATAAATATAGATAGTTAATATGAAAATATTTAAATGGAGTTAAAATAAATGGGGGGGTTTTATTAGGTTATAGGCTGGGGTTTTTAAATAAGTGATAGAAATAAAATATCAATTCAGATATACAAATATATATACAAATACAAATCTCTATAAATATTTAATTTAAATAAATATAAGTAAAAGAAATCTATAATACAGAAAATACAGATCTCTTATTATATTAGAAGGTATTCTCTCTAATATATATAATATCTATGAATAAAATAAATTAAAATATCCATATGAATATCATTTTAATTTTGAAAAATAAATTTACTTCCTACATTTTTAAATCTGGTTCAAATAAAGGGGCGTCCTTGCTTTTCATTTGGTTAGAGGCAGGAGTTTTATTTTAAATAATATAAGTAATATAGAAATGTGGATCTTAAGATAGAAATATGTAATAAATATATAAGGAGAAATTGCTAAAATATGAATATAAATTTATATATAAATATATGTAAGTAATATGAAGAGTTGTAGTGTAGAATGTAAATAACATTATACGGCAATATAAATTATAAATGGGAATATAAATATAAAAATATGTAAATATAGCTTAAAAGAAAGGGAATGTTTTGGCTTTTATTTAAGTAGAGGCAGGGGTTTTATTTTGAATATTATAAGTGTTCCAGAAGTAAAAATCTTGAGGCAGAAATATTTAATCAATATAAAAAATATGAATAAAAATATATAAAAATTCATAAATAACTACTCGCATCAGATGTAATATAGAATATAAATTTATTTTTAACTTGACATTGGTAAAGATAAATGTATAAGTAAGCAATAGACATTAATATACCTTATAAATACAAATATGAATATAAAAATTGAACTTTAGGATAAAGTCTATTTAAATATTGTTTACAACAAAGGGTTGGGGGTTTTTTTATTCCTATTGTGTTAGAGGCAGGGTTTTTATTTTAAATAATATGAATGTAGATATTATTGTTATTTATTTCTAAATATGGAGATATACAATCGAGATATAAATATATATATAAAAACACAAAATATAAAGAAATACCAATAATAGGAAGAGATGTAATGAAGAATACAAATAACAGTATACATAAGTGTACATTTTAAATGTAAATATGAATATGAACCTGAAAACTAGAATTTTAAAAAATATTTGAATACCGTTGAGAAGAAAGGGCTTCTTTTTGGCTTTAATGTGGATGGAGGCAAAGGTTTTATTTTAAATAATGCAAGTGTTACAGAAGTAAAAATCGTAACAGAAATATATACTTACTATGTAAAAATATGTATAAAAATATACAAATAAATTTAAGTTTTAGGGATATATGCAATATGGAATAGAAATGTATTTATAAAAAGAAATGTATAAATGGACAGTGTACATCAATATACATTGTAAATAGAAATGTGAATATTAATAGGAAAAAACTTTTTAAAAAATATTTAAATATTTTTTAAAAGACATTGTTGGGTTTTTGGGGTTTTTTTTTGTGTGTTGTGTTTTGTTTTGTCTTTTATCCTATTAGATTAGAGGCAGAAGTTTATTTTTCCTCTTCCCCGTTGTTTTGGGGCATTTATTTCAGAGCAGTTTTCGGCGGGGGCCGCCCCTGTTCTTTTTCGCCGCCTTCCCTGCCCGCAGCCCCGAGGCGCGCTGCGCCCCCGGCTGGGGCGTGCGGCAGTGCTGCCGCCTTGTGGGCAGAGCGCGGTACTGCAGCCCTGCACCGAGAGGCCGCCACCTTGGGAGTGGCGCGTCACGGGTGTCGCGGACTTTTAATTGACCTTCTCAGCATGGCGGCGAAAAGGGCGGGGAAGTGGAGGACCGGGGTGGGTGTAAGTGGACTGCCTGCACAGAATACTGACGTCATGGCGGCTCCGACGGATTTTTCTGTGGCGTTTCATGTGTACCCGACACATGCTGTGGGCTCAGCGGCGCCGCGGGCGGGGTAGTTTGGCGGGTTTGTGCCAGGCATCTGGGGTAAACGCCTCGCTGTGCCGGGGTCCTCTGACGGCCGCTTTCGCGCCCTGAGGGAGCCGAGCCGGGCCGAATTGTTCCGAAGAGCCGAAGAGCCGAGGGTGGCCGAAAACAGCCGAGTTGACCCGAAGGGCCGAGGGAAGCCGGAAATAGCCGAGTTGACCCGAAGAGCCGAGGGTGGCCGAAAACAGCCGACTTGAACCGAAGAGCCCAGGGCGGCCCAAAATCGCCCAGTTTACACCAAGAGACCATGATAGCCGACTGGAACCGATAGCCGAGTGTAGCCGACACTGGCCGCATTTAGACAATGTGCCCAATATGACCGAGTTTAGTCGAACCGTGCTGAGTTCGGCCGAAGAGCCGAACTGAAACGACTTTAGACCAAGAGCCGAACCAAGCCGAATTCAGCCGAGTTTCATTCAACAGAACCGAACAACGCCGCAGCGCTGTGCCTGCAGTGCGCCTGTGCAGGCGGCAGGGATCGCTGTGCCTGCAGTGCTCCGAGGCAGACGGCAGGGGGCGCTGTGCCTGCAGTGCGCCTGTGCAGACGCCAGGGATCGCTGTGCCTGCAGTGCGCCTGTGCAGACGGCAGGGATCGCTGTGCCTGCAGTGCTCCGGGACAGACGGCAGGGGGCGCTGTATAAAGTAAGTAGAAAATATCAACTCTCTATAAGAAGGAATAAAAGCTCTATGTCACGTGCAGCAGTAGAAAATTTCAGGCTCCCAGGGAATAAATAGTTTTCTTTAAATCCTTTTCGTTTTGGAGTTTTTTTTTTTTTTTACTCCCAGGTAGCCTGATAGTTTCTACTGCTGTTTTTTTATTCTAAAGCTAGAAAGGTAAACCAAGATCAGAAATACAAGAAAGGGAAAGGGAAGGGAAAGGAAAGGAAAGGAAGCGGGAGAGCAAGAGGGAAGGGAAGGGGTGAAAAACAGAGTGAAAAAAGAAAAAAGGGTTGGAGGGAAAAAGAGAGGGCATTCGGGAGGAGCGGTGGTGCCTCAGGTCCTTCCCCGCCCAGGGGTGAAGGTCCCGTTTGATGCCCGGGAGGGACTGCAGGTCCCGGCGCTGGGGGACGGAGCCGTGGCTGTCATCCCGAGACTACAACTCCCGGCAGGCCCTGCTGCCGGCGCGGCGCGTGACGCAACGGCTGACGCGGCACATGACTGGCTGGCGGGCCAGGCGGGCGCGCGGGGCTGTGCGCGGGCCGCTCCCGGCGCCTCTCCCGCGCGGGGCGGCGACGCTGGACGGGCGAAGCCTCCGTCCGGCCGCCCGCACGGCGCCGAGCAGCGCGGAAGGAGCGTCCGCGGGGTTCCTCGGCCTCACTCGGCGGTGCCGGGGGCGGGGGGCGGGGCGGTGCTTTGCTGCCGCGGGCCGGGAGCTGCGGGAGCCGCCCCGGGCGAGCACGGCGAGCACCTGTGAGTTTTTTTTTTTTCCCTCTAAATCGGGAGTAAATATAGCTGAGTAAAATTAGCTTGGTTTTGTTCCTTCTTTTTTAACTGAATTGTTTTTATTAAAAATCCTATTTGAATGTGTAGAAAAAGTGGGGGTGTCCTGTAATATATTGTAGCTTTTCTTGTTTACAGGGTACTCAGAAAATATGTCTCCCTTAGAGTCCCACAGAAAGGTTCTCAGTGCGATCTCTATCAAGGTATGTATTTCCAAAGAAGTGATCCCTTTAGATATTTGCCTGTGTACCTTTTCCTGTTATTCAGAGCTTGCCTTCTGTGGGTTTTATGATAAACCTGTAAAACCGGTTTTGCAAGTCTTAATCGTTGAAGGCAGCATAGAGCCTGTTCTTGACCAGACAAAGGGAAAAAGTGTGACTTTGAGGCTGAACTTTTTCATTTGACTTGTCATTTTTCATTTGACTTGTCTTGAATTATTTAAGAATAGAGAGAACTAGAAAAAGAGAGAAATAGAATTGGTTATTGAGCACTCCTCAAATGCTCACCATGATTCAGTGTAGAGCCAAAGGGCGGGGTGATGGAACAGAACTCTGTGCTTTAGAAGGAAAGAAATTTAAACCTGACCTCCACAGAGTCTCACTAACTTCTGTTGTTTGAAAATACAAAATACGTTCAGGAAGTGTTGGAAGTTAGTATTTTGGGAAAGAAATGGCAGTTCCACAGAACATTCCATTTAACAGTAAATTGGAGGAGAGCCCAAGAGAAATTTTTCATCCCTTGATAGAAAAGGTAGGAAGTGACTTTTTTTGGTTTGGTTCTTTTTTCTTTATTATTTTCTGGAAATAAAAGTAATTAAGTATAGGTACTACTGGTCTGTTTCTTCCAGTAACAGGTGATAATAATAGTAGTAGTAATAGTAAAAATAATAATAGAAATAATAATAACAGTAATGTAATACTACTTAAACTGTCTTTATCCATTGAACTGGCCATTTCAAATCAAAACTTCTAAACACAAATCAAACCATCATCCTTGTAGAATCTTTCACAGCAGTGGGCTAAAGATCCTGGTTTTGTTGACAGGATTTCTTGGCTCTGGAAGAACAAGAGGGAAGTAGAAGCCTAACTACTTCTAGCTCACAGACCCGTCCAGTGAACAGAGCTTTGTATTTTGATGGGCTTGTGATGACTTTGAAATCAATTGGTCATTACAGTAAAAAAAATTAATGTTTTTTTGAACGTGACAGCAGAAATAACTTTAAGCACCAACTTAATAATAATAGATCACCAATTTAAGTTAAAAATTCATGCTATACTATCAAAATTTAAAGGTAAATGATTATGTATTAGGTGATGGTATAAAGTGTATGTTCTAATGTGTAGGATGTATGCAAAGATACATACATACCTGAAAGTCCTTAGAGGAAACAAATTTTTATGTTTGCTGTCTGACTGTTTATCATACAATATTTGGTTTTATTTTGCAGGGATCGGTGAATTTTAACTTTGGAGTCCTCTATGCTAAGGATGCTCAGCCTGCAGATGATGAAATGTTCAGTAATGGTGAGTTTTTCACTTTCTCTTTAATTGCTATGCTGATCTGAATAAGAAAAAAACAAAAGCAAGAGAAAAAAAAAGGATGGTTTATTATTTTTTACACTGTTATGTTTGTTTCCTCAGTATTTGCTGCAGCTCTGCTTACCCAAGCTTTGGGTTCCTTCTGTCCCACTGGGAGTTGCCCAGTTTGGTTGCATCTGGTGAAATTCACCCCGAGACCTTACAGAACTAGCTCAAACTACGTGAGAGCCATTTGCAGTTCTCTCCACACACCTGGAGAATGGGTGACGTTTCTGAGGATGTGGCAACTGTACTTCTATCAAAACTCAGTCTGTGAAATTTCTGGGGAAAACCCTTCTGTGTCCTGAAGGGCTCAAACTCTGCTGAGGATCCAGTTATCAGGTGCTCACCTGGATGGTTCCAGCTCTTAAAGTGAACACTTGTACTCTTGCCCTGTAGTTTACATCCATTGTATTTTTGTTGTTTTGCAAGATTTTATGTCTTTGCAAAATATTGTGCATTTCGCTCTTTGGAACCTCTCAGATTGTTCTTTGGTGTAGCGCCACCTCATGGGACACTTGGCTGCCGTCCTAAAGGAGATGGTCGCTAGAATTGTAAATTCTGGAGAGTTTGTAAGTCTTCTGTCCCCAGGGAGCTGCCATGCTTTGTTTACTTTTGTTCTGTTGGTTAGGCGCTGCTTCTCATTGCAAGTATGAATTTCAAACTACCCTGTTCTCTTTTTAACTGTTTTCCTGGTTCTCTCCGTACGGCAGGGAAAGACTCTCGTATCCTTGTCTTCAGGCTCAGTGCTGTCCACGAAGATACGGAGACTAAAAAAATCATAAGAAGCGAAATATGACTGCAGGGAAAACAAGCTGGAGAGAACAAAAGGTGATATTGTTATCCTTACCCTGTGTTAGAAACATCCACTGTGCTTTGATGCTGGCAGCTGCCAGGGGCTTGTTAGCTCTTTTTAGGCAGGTGTAGGTGTTCGCTTGTAGGTTTTTTCTCTGGACAAGTCAATTCAAACTTTGCTAAGCTTATATTTGCAGATTACTCTCTAGCACAGTCCAGCATGACATTTTTGAATGCTGTAAAAAAAACATGTTACTTGGAAATTGCTAATGATGAGAAGCTTTAGGGGAAAATAAGATTTCAGGGTTGGGAGATGTGAGAAGAATTTTGTGGGGATGTTAGACTGAAGTAAAGCACACTTGAGGCTGGACTGGCACGCTGGCAGGTCCCCTATTAAACAGTAGTGCTGAGATTAGCCTGGGGGTTGCCCATTGTTTCTGTAGAAATCAGTGTTTCCTGGTCTTCAGAAGTAAGCTGCTTTGAAAAGCTGGAAGGTGCAGCATGGTGACAATCCGTGCGCTCGGGATTAAAAGTAGATTTCAGAATGGTCCTAGGCTTTTGTCTTTTCCTCGAAGCCGATGTAATCCTATTGAGGAGCTTTTAATTCTGTGCTGCCACGTCATCGATCAGGGCCCTGTCGTACTAATCATCATACAGATACAAAACAAAAAATCGGACCCTGTCCCAACCACTTAGAGCCCAGAACACGATTTCCTCGGGCTGCCATTTGTGTGCCATCGGCACTCACCACGGAAGCGAGCTGGGGATTGTTGCAGCTGCTGGGAACAAACCGCTCCTCGTCACACAGGAACGGAATTGGGACGACGCCTCGGCCAGCCCCTCTCTGCCATCGTCTCCTGAATCTGCAGCAGAGCAGTTCCGGTCCATCCGGGCACGTGTAATCCAGTTCCCGATGATCTGAGCGCACGGAGCAGCGCTCCGCTGCCGTGGGGGGCTCAGGGAAGGCAGAGTGTGCATTGTCATCTTCCTGAGCCTACAGACGAATCACAGTGAGAAGCCACAGGGTGGAAATCAGTCGCATATATGCTAAACGAAACTTGCAGGTTTTTTTTTAAGAATTGTTTCTGCTTGTTCTTTTTTGTGCTTCAGCGCTTAGAAAACCTCTCTTTAAAATCAGGTCAGTTCATCAGTTGAACCTTTGTTTGCAGACCCTCAGTGAGCAGAATTTGTTGCAGACTCAGTGCACGCTGTGCCGGCCTCCCGGGAGTGTGAGGGGCTCACGTGTGCTGCTTTTTGCTTTAGGACGCTCTGAGGTATTTATTCCTTTTGGGATACATGATGAGAATTGCCAAGAGACGTAGTTACAAGGTATGACATGGGGAAAAAGCCTGTGTGGTTGGAACGTTGTTGCTGTCAAAAGTTAATTTTTCCTTCTTTCTTAGCCAGTAGTTAGCTTTTTGCTTAATTTTTGTGGTATCATTATTTTATTGTTTAAAAAATGGCTTCAAAATCACTTTGGTGGTTGGTGTTGGCCACCAGTACCTTGTTCAGATTTGCCTATTTGCTTGTAGCTAAAATGTTCACATCTTGTTTATCATTCTATTTAAGAAACTGCTGCCCAGCCAACTAATAACTGAATATGCATCTGTCTGGGACACGGAGAGAGGATTTAGGTAATGTCTTTGTTTCCAGAAAAAAGTTCCAGTGTAGTTTCTAAATAGAGGAGAAGGGGATGAAGACTCGGGGCTCTGATGCCATTGGGGCACCCCAAGGACCCCAGGAGAGGGAGCCCCGCTGCAGTGCAGGAGCAGGTATGTTCTCATGTAATACTGAACAAATTATAAATATAAATATGACAATTATAAGCATGAAAATATTTTTTAATATAGTTAAACAAAGTGGGTTTTTTCATTTGTCAATAGGCAGTGTTTTGATTGTAAAAATTATAGCTACAAATAATATAAAGGGAGAAATCTAAGTATAGAAATAGAAATATATACAGATATATATAAAATTTAAACCTATAAGAAAAAATTAGTAAATACTTTCCTAGAATTTTGTATCTATTATATATAATTATGAATATAATGCATCAAAAGAAACGATAAATATAAATGTGAATATAATTATACAAAAGTATAAAAATATTTCAATATCGTTCAAAAGAAGGCTTTTTTTGTGTTTATTTGGTTAGAGACGGGGGTTTTATTTGGAATCATAGAAGTATTATGGAAGTATAAATCTAAATATAGAAATATACAGTCAATAAAGAAAGGTATTTATAAGAACACGACTGAACGACGCCGCCTTCGGCCGAATGGAACGAGCTCAGCCGAACCAAGGCGAGACCGGCCGAACCTGACGGGCTCGAGCGAACCGAGGCCAGGCTTGCGAGGCTGCCTGAACGGAGCCGAGCTCGGCCGAACCGAGCCCGCCGCTCTCGTGCGCGCTAATTAGCGCGAGTGCGGTCACAGCCCAATGAGCTCCTGTGCCACCCCGCGCTCCCGGTCGTGTCGGTGCGATGGCCGGGCCGCCCGCGGGACGCGGCAGCAGGAGCGCCCCGAGTCGGGCGAGTTTAACGTGAGGCGGCGCCGCTTGCCCGCCGTCGGGGGAGGCGAGCCGAGCCGAGCTCAGCCGAACGCGCAGAGAGCGGCTCCGAGTTGGGCCGAAGCGCGCCGAAGGGACGAATGCGGCCGCCAATAGCCGAGTTTAGCCGACAGTAGCCGAGTTTAGCCGAAGAGCCGACTGGAGCCGAGTGACTCCGGAGCGAGCCCAGCTCCCCCGAGCGCAGCCTCCCGGGCAGGGCGAGGCGCCGGCCCGGGCTCGGGGTGCAGCCGGGGCTCTGTGAGGCTTCCCCGCCTGTCCCTCTCTCTCGCCCTCCTTCCTTCTCCCCGTATTCGCCTTCTCTCGCTCCCTTTCCCCCATTCCCTCTGCCCCCACAAGCCCGGCTCCTTCCTGTCCAGCCCCTTCCCCGCTACTCCCTTTCTCTTCCCCGTTTCTGCCTCCTCTGTCCACCCTCCCTCTACCCCCCCCTCCCGGGCTTTCCCTTCCCGTGCCGCTTTCCTGCACAGCCCGCCCTCCCTCGCCGCCCTTTGTCATGCCCTGCTCTCGCTCCTCTCTTCCGGTGCCCGCTTTCCTTCTTTGCCGCGCAGCCGCGGGGCTCGGGGTGCCGGAGAATGAAGGCCCGAGGGTATGGGGATTCATCCGTGGTGCTGTTAACACAGTCAGAATGGCTCAGTGACTCTGTGCCAGGCTGGTGTGGCCTCAAAGGCTGCCCCTGCTGCTGGCAGAGTGTGTGAAGCGTCTGCTGAGCGGGCAGCGGCATCCCCCCGAACACCTTCTCGCAGCAGGGACGGAGATGGAGCCAGCCCAGCGCGTGGAAATGGATCTCTCCAGCTGAACGCTCAGGTGAAGCGAGCAGAGAGCGTGCTCAGCATGAACCAGGTGAGCTGCACGTCTCCAGGGTAATGATTCTTGCACCTTCAGAGCCACAGTGTCGCTGAGCTTTTTTTTTTCCCCAGGCTTTCCATCACCTCTCAAACAGACGAATGCTCCCCTTGGAGGCTGCTGTGCCCTGGGGAGCCTGGCAGGTGGCCCCGTTGGTGAGAGGAGGGCAGCTGCAGGCAGGCAGCCCCCAGGAAAACACGGGAGTTTCAGTGGTTTCTGATGCCTGAGGAACGGGGAGATGGCGTGAGCTGAGCAGGAGTTAAGCACGGTCGTACAGAGGCCTGGCTGTTATGATTTAAGATGGCTTATTGAATATCTGTAGTTTCTATAGATATTTGTATATCTGTCCAAGTAGGATATAGAGCCTTGTGCAGGAGAAAAAGAACTCTTGATGTAAGATATGACCTGGGGGGGCATCATGCCAGGCTATCCCTTCCAGATTTGGACGGCTTCAGTGTCTTGTGTGGCATGATGGGAAGTTCTGAAAATTAAGATTTCCTCTTTGGTGCGGGTCAGATGGGTGACGCCTGGCAGCTCGTGCACTGCCACTGTGCTAACCTGTGTGCCTCTCCTTCCCTCCCTGCTCCACAGGCAGCGCAACACGGGAGCAGCAGGGAGAGCTGGCTTTGTCCTGGAGGATCCAGGAGCTCGCGGTGGATATCTGAGCCTGCAGCTCCAGGCTGCCGCAGGACGCAAGGGCTGCACACACCCAGAGCGTACAGGTACTGTCACAAACGTGGGCTGTGGTGGCTGAGCCCTCAGGAGCTGGCGGTGCCAGCTGGGAGAAGAACAGTAGCTTCCAGCCTTTTCTTTTGTCTGCGTTTCCCCGTGTTCAGTCAGTCTGATTACTTCTGGGCATTTGCCCAGCAGGGTGTGAAATGCTTCAAGGGCTAAAGGGGGAAAAAAAGGGAAACACAAACTATAATCCACACCTCAGGAGGGAGAAGACATCTGTCAGGACAAACTCTTAAGAGAAATGGGATGAAGAATACTTGTTTATTCAGTCTTTGGTATGTGTAGCTAGTTCAAAGAGGTCTCCCAGTCCTTCCCATTAGCAGAGCAAAGGAAGAGCAGCAAAGCCCTCAGGCTAAGCCATTAAAAGCAGCAGCAGCAGCAGCAGCTTTGTGTGCTGGAGTGTGGCAGGCATTCCTAGGTTTGCTTTTTGGTTTTGCATCTAGCACTGGTAGAGGAGAGTTCTTTGCAAGGTGATAGTTCCAGCCTTGTATTGAAATGTGAGCAAAGAGGAACTTTGTCAGTTGGATTGGGGTTTATTCACAGCACTTGTAAACAGAGTTAACATTCAGATAACATGTGCAGGGAGTGTGTGCTGTGGGTTAGCACAAGTGACAAAGGAAGTGGGACAGGGACAGGGCACTTTTCCCTTCAAGGTACTGTCTTTCTCTGGAAGAATGATGTGAGAGCAGAAAAGTTGCAATGGCACTGCAGTTCCCTGCACAGAATATACCCAGGGAGGTGAAGCACAGCCCAGTGGTGCCATTCACCTGCGCCCCAACGGGGAGCATCGGTGAAGTGAGGAGGACTGAGGAGCTCTCCCCTTGAGCAATCACAACAGTCATGTCAACGAGTGTCACCCTTTTCCAGACCACTGGCATGTGCTTGGGGACAATAACCTGTGTTTTTTACAGCCAGGTCTTCTGAGCCGCTGCTCACTGCTCGCAGTGAAAAGAAACTTGTGTACAGGCACTCTGCAAAATTGTCACCTCAGATGCCACTGAAGCACAGCTTTGGCTTTCAGGCATCTCCCCTGCAAGCTGTCCCTTGCGGCGTTTCCGCACTGGATTCATTGTAAATTCATTCCTCCCATTTTTTATTTGTAATTTCCAAAGAATATCAGTCGACTTTGACAGCCTCTTCAGGGCTCCCCAAGCTTCATACCACACCTAAATGCTCGTTTTCACTGCCTGAAGGGCTTCTCTCACCCGAGTGATTCTATGAATTTGGCCTGTACTTCAGCTTAAGGGGAAAGCTGTACATTGATTGCATTTTGGAGAAAAAGATTTGACCGTCCAGCTGTAAATTTATCTTGTGTTTTGCCTTCCAGGTTCGCTCGTATTGTAATTTGCAAATGGCACGGCAAATGCCACGAGAGCAGCTGGTGAAGGTGGCTCAGAAGCAATGACAAGAATGTGCTGCAAAGTTGGGTCCAGCAGTCCAGCTTCCCGACACGGTAGGGCAGGCACACCTTTTGATAAAGCATCAAACGCTGTAGTTTTTATTCTTGGTGTTTGTCTGCGCTCCCATTCTGATCACCCCTTGAAGTATTATTTTTCAAAATGGTATCTAGGAGAGAAATCATGTTTATTCAGGGGGAGCCATAATTTTCATCTGTTCCAAATGCACCAGGTGTGTTTTAAGGCCTGCACACACAGCAAGAGCCGCAGAGCTTGTTGTGCAGTTTCCTGCAGCACTGATTTATTCTGTATTCCAGTAACCATGCCCCGGGCTGCCAGCCAGGCTCAATGCCAGGAGCGGGAGGAGCAGACCCGAGAGGTGCTTTGGGTGGAGCCCAGCCAGGTTTCAGGCAGCCCGCAGAGTCTGCCCTTGCAGTCCACGCCGGTCTGCTGTTGCCATCTGCTGGAAAAATCCCTAATGGATATTTCCAAAGGTGGGGAGGAGCATCCGCTCCTGTCACGGACCTGCTGGGGGCTCTTTGCCCTCTGGCTCCGTGCGCTCTGCCCAAGAACAGCGTGTGCAGCAGGCTGTCACCGCTCTCTGCAGGGTGAAGCACCTTCAGCCAAGGTCAGTGCAAGAGCAAAACAATCCTGCCAGCAAAGCCTGCTACTAGAGAGGCAAACAATGATCCTTCCAAAGGAATTCATCCTTCTTCTCCCTTACAACTCTCCTGTGTCATCACACGGCAGAATGGTTTGGGGTGGAAGAGATGTTGAAAACGACCTAGTTCCACCCCTGTCCTGGGCAGGCTCACCTTCCTCTGGGCCAGGGTGCTGTGCTGTCGCAGATCAGGTGGCAGATCTGTGGAAATTGTAATGATATTATTAAGGCGTGTCTCTTATTGCCTTGCCATTCGTGAATCCCGAGGCTGTCTTGTCCTAGTTTAGCTTTCTGATGTGGAGGAGCAGAACTGCCAACTGATATGGATTTTGGTGCTCTCTGTGGAGTGACGTCCTGTAAAATTTCTGTCCCAGGAATGCTGTCACGATGGCTCTGCTCCATAAAGAATGACACGGCCTGATTGTCAGCAATTTTTGCTGCTGCAATAGTGTAAAAATGCTAAAATTTGAACACCGCTTATTATTTCAAAAGAGAATATTTTAAAACTGGAAGAGATAGCTGAAATTACGCCTGAAAGGTAGCAAGAGCAAATACATAGAATATTTCTCCCTGTTTGTAGATATACTTTTCATTCAAAATTATGCTGATGGGGATATGCTTTTATGTATTTAGTGACTTTACAGATTTATTCCCCGAGTTTTTTGAGTTCACAGAGTCATGGAATAATTCAGGTTGGAAGGGGCTCTAAAGATCACCTCGTTCCGAGCCTGGTGCCGTGGGCAGGGACACGGTTCCATGGACCAGGTCGCTCTGAGCCTGATCCCAGAGCACCAATGGGCCTTGGAACACTTCCAGGGATGGGGCAGCCCCAGCATGTGTGAGCAACCTGTGCCAGCCAGTTGCCAGAGGAGGAAGAAAGCCCTTCCCAGCTGGAGCAGAGGCTGCTGCAGCTTGGCGCAGCCTCGTGTCACCGAGCGTGTGAGACAGAAGGGCCCTTCCCGTGGAGGGAGAACGGCACTGAAAGATCTTTTTTGGGAGGAGCGGAGCAATGGAACGCCAAAGCAGCCTTCAGTTCTTGCAGCAGAGTTGGGAACAACTGGAAGCAGGAGCAGAGCTGGCCTGGTGCCTGGCAGCTCTGCAGGCAGTGGGGATGGAGAAGGTGCAGTTGTCTGTCTTCTTGGCTGAGTCTTGAAAAATGAGGCACTTTTCTGTAGTTCCTTTTCAAGCATTACGTGGCAGTTGCCCCTAGAAGTCCAAAGGCAGCTGTTTTCTTAGCAGGAGGAAGTCAGGAAGAGGCAAAGCAGGCAAAGACATCAGATAAGTCTGGATAAAAATCTTGGCTAAGCTGTTTTTTCCCCCTCCTCCAAACAGGCAATTCTGAAGCGCTGAGCAGAGATCTGCCCCCGGGAGGCAGAGCAGAGCCGATCTGTGAGAGCTGACACGGGAGCTGTGGTGAGGACAGCTGCTCCCCTGCCTCGGTGTGCGACCTGCTGAGCTGCCGTTCCTGTGCTGGGAGTGTTTCTCCTCTCATGCAGGCAAGCCAGAGAGCTCCTAGGGAAGGAGCAGGTAAGGTTGAAGTGCCGAGATCTCCCCGGTAAGAAGTGACGTGACAAAAGGAAATGGCCTCAAGTTGCAGCAGGGAAGGCTCAGATTGGCTTTGAGGACCAATTTGTTCACTGAAAGGGTGGTCAGGCGTAGGAGCGGGCTGCCCAGGGCAGTCCCCATTGCTGGAGACATTTGAAGCATGGCAAGATGTGGTGTTTAGGGACCTGATTTGGGTGGGGGCTTGGCAGTGCTGGGGCAGCAGCTGGGCTCGATGGCCTTAGAAGGCTTTTGCAGCCTAAAGGACGCTATGGTTCTGGAAAGCCTCGACCCCTCTGGCTCCGACACAGCACCTGGATGCTGACGGAAGGAGGCTGGTCATGGAGCCTGGAGGTGCCTGTGCCACAGGGAGGGAGAGGGCAAGGCAGCGTCACCTGCAGGGAGGGTCTCGTCCCCAGAGAGCGGCCAGTGACTCCATCCGTGCCCGGGGCTCTGGGTGCACCCTCGGGGTGGACACCTGCCCTCAGGTTTCCCTCTGGGCACCCGGGGAGGGAACCGGGTCCATCCGTGCGGCAGCTCCAGGGCCTGCAGGCTCTGGGGCCCTGCAGCCGTGTGCCCTGTCACAGGGCGGCAGGGACGTGACACTGCCCGGCCGCGCCGCTGACCTGGGATCCTTGCTGCTTTCCTCCCGATCCCACATGGCTGTAGCAGCAATCTTGTGTCTTTTCTTTAAAAGTGTCCTTGGGAGAGTTCAAAGAGAGGGTAATTAGTTATGTCAAAGCCTACAGATTTGACCTGTTGGCACTCAAGAGAAAAGACAAGAACCTGCTTGGCATCCTTGTGCCTGGAAGTCATTGTGACCCAGGGAAGCGAGGAAGGGGCTGGCCGAGGTCACTGAGGCTCTGAGATGGAGGTGAGTTTGCATTCCAGTTGATTGGAACGGAGGCTCATCAGAAGTTTCCTCGGCTATCCAAGGCACAGAGCCCTGGAGCCAGGTGAGCCTGAGCTGCTGCACGCTTGCTGTGAGCTTTGGGGTGAGGGTGCATCGTTGCAGGCCTGGGATGGATTGAAATGCGCTGAGGAAAGCAGAGGGAGGGAGGGAGGGAAATGCTCTGTTAACTTGTGCCAATTCTTCTGTCAGACTCATCACGGCGGGACAGCATGGAGACTGAAAGTGTGAGAAGATGTGGAGGGGAACAGAGAATCTGACGGGAGCAGCGAACGAGCACGAGTGCACGAATTTTGCTTTTTGCTTGGATGTAAACTCAGGAGTTGAAAGGAATTTGGGAGTGAGAAGGGACATTTCAGAAGGAGAAGAAGAAAAAGAGGTTGTTGTTGTTGTTACAGTCCTGGCAAAATCTTTTGTTCTAGCTAATAAAAGAAGTTAGTTTAAGAAATAAAAAGAAAAAGGTGTAGTGTTTTTTTTTTTTACTTGACTATTATATTCATTGGTGGTATATGGTGTGTTGTTTTATTTCTTGGTATTATTAACTCTGTGTAAATTGTTTTTTGAGTGAAGCTGACTTTCTGGATGGGTTGGTTTGTATTTGAGGCAGGATTAATTTCAATGGGATTCTTTGGGTTGGGTTTTACTGGGATTTTTGTTTTTGTTTGTGTTTGCTGTCTGTATAAACATAGAGCTTTGGTAGGGCCAGCTGGGCTGCTGGAGTTTTGGGTGTGAATTTATGAGATGGCTTTTGTTAAATGCAGTTTTTAATTTTGGAAAGGTTTTTCAATGTAGTGGTTTTAAGGTGGTTTTTAAGAATTCATTGTATTGTTTTCTGTTGTTTGTAGTTGGTGTATGATAAGGGATGTGGTGTGACTTCTTGAACGCTATGGTTTTAGTGTTCCTAAGTTCTGATTTCTTTCTGGTTCGATAGTTTTTTTTATTTTTTGGGACAGGGGCATTTATATGGTGGGTTTTTTTAGGCAATACGTTTTTTAATTTAGGTAGTGATGTTTTTTAGTATTTTAATAGTTTAGGTTTTTGATTTTCATGGTTTTAATTATTTTTTTTTAATTTTTTCAAATAACTTTTCTAGATGATAGGTTATTATTTGTGCATTAGCATAAAGGTAGAGCTTTGGGGACTTTTTTTAGTAATGTTTAGGGTCAGTTGTACAGTTTTGAGTCTCGTGAGTTGGTTTGATTTAATTTTTACTGGGTGTTTGTTTTTATTAGCAGTTGTGTCATTTTCAAGGTGTATTTGAGTTTTTTGGGGTTTTTGAGATAGTGGTTTAGGAGGAAGTTTATGATGAGAATGTGCGGAGGTTTTGGGCTACTTTATAGTGGGATTTAAAATTTATTGACAGTTAGGTTTATTTGAGTTTTTATTAGGGTTCAATGACGTTGTGGGACGTTTGTTCCGTTAGTAATAGCAGTGGGTTTTGTTTTGATGCGCTGCGATGGGACGAGCATGTGCTGCGCGCCGGTGCTGACAAAGGTACGGTATTGTTGTGGTTCTGGTGCGTGGGGTTAATGAACTTGTATGGTTTAATATAGAGATGAAAATAGAAATAAATATACATTTAAAAATAAATATAACATTAGAGTGGTAAACATAAATATAGATAACAGATACATACATAAAACTGTAATACATGGTATGTAATTGTAACATCATATAGATAAATGATAGTCTATTATATATATATATATATACACAAAGATACATAAATATAGATAGTTAATATGAAAATATTTAAATGGAGTTAAAATAAATGGGGGGGTTTTATTAGGTTATAGGCTGGGGTTTTTAAATAAGTGATAGAAATAAAATATCAATTCAGATATACAAATATATATACAAATACAAATCTCTATAAATATTTAATTTAAATAAATATAAGTAAAAGAAATCTATAATACAGAAAATACAGATCTCTTATTATATTAGAAGGTATTCTCTCTAATATATATAATATCTATGAATAAAATAAATTAAAATATCCATATGAATATCATTTTAATTTTGAAAAATAAATTTACTTCCTACATTTTTAAATCTGGTTCAAATAAAGGGGCGTCCTTGCTTTTCATTTGGTTAGAGGCAGGAGTTTTATTTTAAATAATATAAGTAATATAGAAATGTGGATCTTAAGATAGAAATATGTAATAAATATATAAGGAGAAATTGCTAAAATATGAATATAAATTTATATATAAATATATGTAAGTAATATGAAGAGTTGTAGTGTAGAATGTAAATAACATTATACGGCAATATAAATTATAAATGGGAATATAAATATAAAAATATGTAAATATAGCTTAAAAGAAAGGGAATGTTTTGGCTTTTATTTAAGTAGAGGCAGGGGTTTTATTTTGAATATTATAAGTGTTCCAGAAGTAAAAATCTTGAGGCAGAAATATTTAATCAATATAAAAATATGAATAAAAATATATAAAAATTCATAAATAACTACTCGCATCAGATGTAATATAGAATATAAATTTATTTTTAACTTGACATTGGTAAAGATAAATGTATAAGTAAGCAATAGACATTAATATACCTTATAAATACAAATATGAATATAAAAATTGAACTTTAGGATAAAGTCTATTTAAATATTGTTTACAACAAAGGGTTGGGGTTTTTTTTATTCCTATTGTGTTAGAGGCAGGGTTTTTATTTTAAATAATATGAATGTAGATATTATTGTTATTTATTTCTAAATATGGAGATATACAATCGAGATATAAATATATATATAAAAACACAAAATATAAAGAAATACCAATAATAGGAAGAGATGTAATGAAGAATACAAATAACAGTATACATAAGTGTACATTTTAAATGTAAATATGAATATGAACCTGAAAACTAGAATTTTAAAAAATATTTGAATACCGTTGAGAAGAAAGGGCTTCTTTTTGGCTTTAATGTGGATGGAGGCAAAGGTTTTATTTTAAATAATGCAAGTGTTACAGAAGTAAAAATCGTAACAGAAATATATACTTACTATGTAAAAATATGTATAAAAATATACAAATAAATTTAAGTTTTAGGGATATATGCAATATGGAATAGAAATGTATTTATAAAAAGAAATGTATAAATGGACAGTGTACATCAATATACATTGTAAATAGAAATGTGAATATTAATAGGAAAAAACTTTTTAAAAAATATTTAAATATTTTTTAAAAGACATTGTTGGGTTTTTGGGGTTTTTTTTTGTGTGTTGTGTTTTGTTTTGTCTTTTATCCTATTAGATTAGAGGCAGAAGTTTATTTTTCCTCTTCCCCGTTGTTTTGGGGCATTTATTTCAGAGCAGTTTTCGGCGGGGGCCGCCCCTGTTCTTTTTCGCCGCCTTCCCTGCCCGCAGCCCCGAGGCGCGCTGCGCCCCCGGCTGGGGCGTGCGGCAGTGCTGCCGCCTTGTGGGCAGAGCGCGGTACTGCAGCCCTGCACCGAGAGGCCGCCACCTTGGGAGTGGCGCGTCACGGGTGTCGCGGACTTTTAATTGACCTTCTCAGCATGGCGGCGAAAAGGGCGGGGAAGTGGAGGACCGGGGTGGGTGTAAGTGGACTGCCTGCACAGAATACTGACGTCATGGCGGCTCCGACGGATTTTTCTGTGGCGTTTCATGTGTACCCGACACATGCTGTGGGCTCAGCGGCGCCGCGGGCGGGGTAGTTTGGCGGGTTTGTGCCAGGCATCTGGGGTAAACGCCTCGCTGTGCCGGGGTCCTCTGACGGCCGCTTTCGCGCCCTGAGGGAGCCGAGCCGGGCCGAATTGTTCCGAAGAGCCGAAGAGCCGAGGGTGGCCGAAAACAGCCGAGTTGACCCGAAGGGCCGAGGGAAGCCGGAAATAGCCGAGTTGACCCGAAGAGCCGAGGGTGGCCGAAAACAGCCGACTTGAACCGAAGAGCCCAGGGCGGCCCAAAATCGCCCAGTTTACACCAAGAGACCATGATAGCCGACTGGAACCGATAGCCGAGTGTAGCCGACACTGGCCGCATTTAGACAATGTGCCCAATATGACCGAGTTTAGTCGAACCGTGCCGAGTTCGGCCGAAGAGCCGAACTGAAACGACTTTAGACCAAGAGCCGAACCAAGCCGAATTCAGCCGAGTTTCATTCAACAGAACCGAACAACGCCGCAGCGCTGTGCCTGCAGTGCGCCTGTGCAGGCGGCAGGGATCGCTGTGCCTGCAGTGCTCCGAGGCAGACGGCAGGGGGCGCTGTGCCTGCAGTGCGCCTGTGCAGACGCCAGGGATCGCTGTGCCTGCAGTGCGCCTGTGCAGACGGCAGGGATCGCTGTGCCTGCAGTGCTCCGGGACAGACGGCAGGGGGCGCTGTATAAAGTAAGTAGAAAATATCAACTCTCTATAAGAAGGAATAAAAGCTCTATGTCACGTGCAGCAGTAGAAAATTTCAGGCTCCCAGGGAATAAATAGTTTTCTTTAAATCCTTTTCGTTTTGGAGTTTTTTTTTTTTTTTTACTCCCAGGTAGCCTGATAGTTTCTACTGCTGTTTTTTTATTCTAAAGCTAGAAAGGTAAACCAAGATCAGAAATACAAGAAAGGGAAAGGGAAGGGAAAGGAAAGGAAAGGAAGCGGGAGAGCAAGAGGGAAGGGAAGGGGTGAAAAACAGAGTGAAAAAAGAAAAAAGGGTTGGAGGGAAAAAGAGAGGGCATTCGGGAGGAGCGGTGGTGCCTCAGGTCCTTCCCCGCCCAGGGGTGAAGGTCCCGTTTGATGCCCGGGAGGGACTGCAGGTCCCGGCGCTGGGGGACGGAGCCGTGGCTGTCATCCCGAGACTACAACTCCCGGCAGGCCCTGCTGCCGGCGCGGCGCGTGACGCAACGGCTGACGCGGCACATGACTGGCTGGCGGGCCAGGCGGGCGCGCGGGGCTGTGCGGGAGCCGCCCCGGGCGAGCACGGCGAGCACCTGTGAGTTTTTTTTTTTTCCCCTCTAAATCGGGAGTAAATATAGCTGAGTAAAATTAGCTTGGTTTTGTTCCTTCTTTTTTAACTGAATTGTTTTTATTAAAAATCCTATTTGAATGTGTAGAAAAAGTGGGGGTGTCCTGTAATATATTGTAGCTTTTCTTGTTTACAGGGTACTCAGAAAATATGTCTCCCTTAGAGTCCCACAGAAAGGTTCTCAGTGCGATCTCTATCAAGGTATGTATTTCCAAAGAAGTGATCCCTTTAGATATTTGCCTGTGTACCTTTTCCTGTTATTCAGAGCTTGCCTTCTGTGGGTTTTATGATAAACCTGTAAAACCGGTTTTGCAAGTCTTAATCGTTGAAGGCAGCATAGAGCCTGTTCTTGACCAGACAAAGGGAAAAAGTGTGACTTTGAGGCTGAACTTTTTCATTTGACTTGTCATTTTTCATTTGACTTGTCTTGAATTATTTAAGAATAGAGAGAACTAGAAAAAGAGAGAAATAGAATTGGTTATTGAGCACTCCTCAAATGCTCACCATGATTCAGTGTAGAGCCAAAGGGCGGGGTGATGGAACAGAACTCTGTGCTTTAGAAGGAAAGAAATTTAAACCTGACCTCCACAGAGTCTCACTAACTTCTGTTGTTTGAAAATACAAAATACGTTCAGGAAGTGTTGGAAGTTAGTATTTTGGGAAAGAAATGGCAGTTCCACAGAACATTCCATTTAACAGTAAATTGGAGGAGAGCCCAAGAGAAATTTTTCATCCCTTGATAGAAAAGGTAGGAAGTGACTTTTTTTGGTTTGGTTCTTTTTTCTTTATTATTTTCTGGAAATAAAAGTAATTAAGTATAGGTACTACTGGTCTGTTTCTTCCAGTAACAGGTGATAATAATAGTAGTAGTAATAGTAAAAATAATAATAGAAATAATAATAACAGTAATGTAATACTACTTAAACTGTCTTTATCCATTGAACTGGCCATTTCAAATCAAAACTTCTAAACACAAATCAAACCATCATCCTTGTAGAATCTTTCACAGCAGTGGGCTAAAGATCCTGGTTTTGTTGACAGGATTTCTTGGCTCTGGAAGAACAAGAGGGAAGTAGAAGCCTAACTACTTCTAGCTCACAGACCCGTCCAGTGAACAGAGCTTTGTATTTTGATGGGCTTGTGATGACTTTGAAATCAATTGGTCATTACAGTAAAAAAAATTAATGTTTTTTTGAACGTGACAGCAGAAATAACTTTAAGCACCAACTTAATAATAATAGATCACCAATTTAAGTTAAAAATTCATGCTATACTATCAAAATTTAAAGGTAAATGATTATGTATTAGGTGATGGTATAAAGTGTATGTTCTAATGTGTAGGATGTATGCAAAGATACATACATACCTGAAAGTCCTTAGAGGAAACAAATTTTTATGTTTGCTGTCTGACTGTTTATCATACAATATTTGGTTTTATTTTGCAGGGATCGGTGAATTTTAACTTTGGAGTCCTCTATGCTAAGGATGCTCAGCCTGCAGATGATGAAATGTTCAGTAATGGTGAGTTTTTCACTTTCTCTTTAATTGCTATGCTGATCTGAATAAGAAAAAAACAAAAGCAAGAGAAAAAAAAAGGATGGTTTATTATTTTTTACACTGTTATGTTTGTTTCCTCAGTATTTGCTGCAGCTCTGCTTACCCAAGCTTTGGGTTCCTTCTGTCCCACTGGGAGTTGCCCAGTTTGGTTGCATCTGGTGAAATTCACCCCGAGACCTTACAGAACTAGCTCAAACTACGTGAGAGCCATTTGCAGTTCTCTCCACACACCTGGAGAATGGGTGACGTTTCTGAGGATGTGGCAACTGTACTTCTATCAAAACTCAGTCTGTGAAATTTCTGGGGAAAACCCTTCTGTGTCCTGAAGGGCTCAAACTCTGCTGAGGATCCAGTTATCAGGTGCTCACCTGGATGGTTCCAGCTCTTAAAGTGAACACTTGTACTCTTGCCCTGTAGTTTACATCCATTGTATTTTTGTTGTTTTGCAAGATTTTATGTCTTTGCAAAATATTGTGCATTTCGCTCTTTGGAACCTCTCAGATTGTTCTTTGGTGTAGCGCCACCTCATGGGACACTTGGCTGCCGTCCTAAAGGAGATGGTCGCTAGAATTGTAAATTCTGGAGAGTTTGTAAGTCTTCTGTCCCCAGGGAGCTGCCATGCTTTGTTTACTTTTGTTCTGTTGGTTAGGCGCTGCTTCTCATTGCAAGTATGAATTTCAAACTACCCTGTTCTCTTTTTAACTGTTTTCCTGGTTCTCTCCGTACGGCAGGGAAAGACTCTCGTATCCTTGTCTTCAGGCTCGGTGCTGTCCACGAAGATACGGAGACTAAAAAAATCATAAGAAGCGAAATATGACTGCAGGGAAAACAAGCTGGAGAGAACAAAAGGTGATATTGTTATCCTTACCCTGTGTTAGAAACATCCACTGTGCTTTGATGCTGGCAGCTGCCAGGGGCTTGTTAGCTCTTTTTAGGCAGGTGTAGGTGTTCGCTTGTAGGTTTTTTCTCTGGACAAGTCAATTCAAACTTTGCTAAGCTTATATTTGCAGATTACTCTCTAGCACAGTCCAGCATGACATTTTTGAATGCTGTAAAAAAAACATGTTACTTGGAAATTGCTAATGATGAGAAGCTTTAGGGGAAAATAAGATTTCAGGGTTGGGAGATGTGAGAAGAATTTTGTGGGGATGTTAGACTGAAGTAAAGCACACTTGAGGCTGGACTGGCACGCTGGCAGGTCCCCTATTAAACAGTAGTGCTGAGATTAGCCTGGGGGTTGCCCATTGTTTCTGTAGAAATCAGTGTTTCCTGGTCTTCAGAAGTAAGCTGCTTTGAAAAGCTGGAAGGTGCAGCATGGTGACAATCCGTGCGCTCGGGATTAAAAGTAGATTTCAGAATGGTCCTAGGCTTTTGTCTTTTCCTCAAAGCCGATGTAATCCTATTGAGGAGCTTTTAATTCTGTGCTGCCACGTCATCGATCAGGGCCCTGTCGTACTAATCATCATACAGATACAAAACAAAAAATCGGACCCTGTCCCAACCACTTAGAGCCCAGAACACGATTACCTCGGGCTGCCATTTGTGTGCCATCGGCACTCACCACGGAAGCGAGCTGGGGATTGTTGCAGCTGCTGGGAACAAACCGCTCCTCGTCACACAGGAACGGAATTGGGACGACGCCTCGGCCAGCCCCTCTCTGCCATCGTCTCCTGAATCTGCAGCAGAGCAGTTCCGGTCCATCCGGGCACGTGTAATCCAGTTCCCGATGATCTGAGCGCACGGAGCAGCGCTCCGCTGCCGTGGGGGGCTCAGGGAAGGCAGAGTGTGCATTGTCATCTTCCTGAGCCTACAGACGAATCACAGTGAGAAGCCACAGGGTGGAAATCAGTCGCATATATGCTAAACGAAACTTGCAGGTTTTTTTTTAAGAATTGTTTCTGCTTGTTCTTTTTTGTGCTTCAGCGCTTAGAAAACCTCTCTTTAAAATCAGGTCAGTTCATCAGTTGAACCTTTGTTTGCAGACCCTCAGTGAGCAGAATTTGTTGCAGACTCAGTGCACGCTGTGCCGGCCTCCCGGGAGTGTGAGGGGCTCACGTGTGCTGCTTTTTGCTTTAGGACGCTCTGAGGTATTTATTCCTTTTGGGATACATGATGAGAATTGCCAAGAGACGTAGTTACAAGGTATGACATGGGGAAAAAGCCTGTGTGGTTGGAACGTTGTTGCTGTCAAAAGTTAATTTTTCCTTCTTTCTTAGCCAGTAGTTAGCTTTTTGCTTAATTTTTGTGGTATCATTATTTTATTGTTTAAAAAATGGCTTCAAAATCACTTTGGTGGTTGGTGTTGGCCACCAGTACCTTGTTCAGATTTGCCTATTTGCTTGTAGCTAAAATGTTCACATCTTGTTTATCATTCTATTTAAGAAACTGCTGCCCAGCCAACTAATAACTGAATATGCATCTGTCTGGGACACGGAGAGAGGATTTAGGTAATGTCTTTGTTTCCAGAAAAAAGTTCCAGTGTAGTTTCTAAATAGAGGAGAAGGGGATGAAGACTCGGGGCTCTGATGCCATTGGGGCACCCCAAGGACCCCAGGAGAGGGAGCCCCGCTGCAGTGCAGGAGCAGGTATGTTCTCATGTAATACTGAACAAATTATAAATATAAATATGACAATTATAAGCATGAAAATATTTTTTAATATAGTTAAACAAAGTGGGTTTTTTCATTTGTCAATAGGCAGTGTTTTGATTGTAAAAATTATAGCTACAAATAATATAAAGGGAGAAATCTAAGTATAGAAATAGAAATATATACAGATATATATAAAATTTAAACCTATAAGAAAAAATTAGTAAATACTTTCCTAGAATTTTGTATCTATTATATATAATTATGAATATAATGCATCAAAAGAAACGATAAATATAAATGTGAATATAATTATACAAAAGTATAAAAATATTTCAATATCGTTCAAAAGAAGGCTTTTTTTGTGTTTATTTGGTTAGAGACGGGGGTTTTATTTGGAATCATAGAAGTATTATGGAAGTATAAATCTAAATATAGAAATATACAGTCAATAAAGAAAGGTATTTATAAGAACACGACTGAACGACGCCGCCTTCGGCCGAATGGAACGAGCTCAGCCGAACCAAGGCGAGACCGGCCGAACCTGACGGGCTCGAGCGAACCGAGGCCAGGCTTGCGAGGCTGCCTGAACGGAGCCGAGCTCGGCCGAACCGAGCCCGCCGCTCTCGTGCGCGCTAATTAGCGCGAGTGCGGTCACAGCCCAATGAGCTCCTGTGCCACCCCGCGCTCCCGGTCGTGTCGGTGCGATGGCCGGGCCGCCCGCGGGACGCGGCAGCAGGAGCGCCCCGAGTCGGGCGAGTTTAACGTGAGGCGGCGCCGCTTGCCCGCCGTCGGGGGAGGCGAGCCGAGCCGAGCTCAGCCGAACGCGCAGAGAGCGGCTCCGAGTTGGGCCGAAGCGCGCCGAAGGGACGAATGCGGCCGCCAATAGCCGAGTTTAGCCGACAGTAGCCGAGTTTAGCCGAAGAGCCGACTGGAGCCGAGTGACTCCGGAGCGAGCCCAGCTCCCCCGAGCGCAGCCTCCCGGGCAGGGCGAGGCGCCGGCCCGGGCTCGGGGTGCAGCCGGGGCTCTGTGAGGCTTCCCCGCCTGTCCCTCTCTCTCGCCCTCCTTCCTTCTCCCCGTATTCGCCTTCTCTCGCTCCCTTTCCCCCATTCCCTCTGCCCCCACAAGCCCGGCTCCTTCCTGTCCAGCCCCTTCCCCGCTACTCCCTTTCTCTTCCCCGTTTCTGCCTCCTCTGTCCACCCTCCCTCTACCCCCCCCTCCCGGGCTTTCCCTTCCCGTGCCGCTTTCCTGCACAGCCCGCCCTCCCTCGCCGCCCTTTGTCATGCCCTGCTCTCGCTCCTCTCTTCCGGTGCCCGCTTTCCTTCTTTGCCGCGCAGCCGCGGGGCTCGGGGTGCCGGAGAATGAAGGCCCGAGGGTATGGGGATTCATCCGTGGTGCTGTTAACACAGTCAGAATGGCTCAGTGACTCTGTGCCAGGCTGGTGTGGCCTCAAAGGCTGCCCCTGCTGCTGGCAGAGTGTGTGAAGCGTCTGCTGAGCGGGCAGCGGCATCCCCCCGAACACCTTCTCGCAGCAGGGACGGAGATGGAGCCAGCCCAGCGCGTGGAAATGGATCTCTCCAGCTGAACGCTCAGGTGAAGCGAGCAGAGAGCGTGCTCAGCATGAACCAGGTGAGCTGCACGTCTCCAGGGTAATGATTCTTGCACCTTCAGAGCCACAGTGTCGCTGAGCTTTTTTTTTTCCCCAGGCTTTCCATCACCTCTCAAACAGACGAATGCTCCCCTTGGAGGCTGCTGTGCCCTGGGGAGCCTGGCAGGTGGCCCCGTTGGTGAGAGGAGGGCAGCTGCAGGCAGGCAGCCCCCAGGAAAACACGGGAGTTTCAGTGGTTTCTGATGCCTGAGGAACGGGGAGATGGCGTGAGCTGAGCAGGAGTTAAGCACGGTCGTACAGAGGCCTGGCTGTTATGATTTAAGATGGCTTATTGAATATCTGTAGTTTCTATAGATATTTGTATATCTGTCCAAGTAGGATATAGAGCCTTGTGCAGGAGAAAAAGAACTCTTGATGTAAGATATGACCTGGGGGGGCATCATGCCAGGCTATCCCTTCCAGATTTGGACGGCTTCAGTGTCTTGTGTGGCATGATGGGAAGTTCTGAAAATTAAGATTTCCTCTTTGGTGCGGGTCAGATGGGTGACGCCTGGCAGCTCGTGCACTGCCACTGTGCTAACCTGTGTGCCTCTCCTTCCCTCCCTGCTCCACAGGCAGCGCAACACGGGAGCAGCAGGGAGAGCTGGCTTTGTCCTGGAGGATCCAGGAGCTCGCGGTGGATATCTGAGCCTGCAGCTCCAGGCTGCCGCAGGACGCAAGGGCTGCACACACCCAGAGCGTACAGGTACTGTCACAAACGTGGGCTGTGGTGGCTGAGCCCTCAGGAGCTGGCGGTGCCAGCTGGGAGAAGAACAGTAGCTTCCAGCCTTTTCTTTTGTCTGCGTTTCCCCGTGTTCAGTCAGTCTGATTACTTCTGGGCATTTGCCCAGCAGGGTGTGAAATGCTTCAAGGGCTAAAGGGGGAAAAAAAGGGAAACACAAACTATAATCCACACCTCAGGAGGGAGAAGACATCTGTCAGGACAAACTCTTAAGAGAAATGGGATGAAGAATACTTGTTTATTCAGTCTTTGGTATGTGTAGCTAGTTCAAAGAGGTCTCCCAGTCCTTCCCATTAGCAGAGCAAAGGAAGAGCAGCAAAGCCCTCAGGCTAAGCCATTAAAAGCAGCAGCAGCAGCAGCAGCTTTGTGTGCTGGAGTGTGGCAGGCATTCCTAGGTTTGCTTTTTGGTTTTGCATCTAGCACTGGTAGAGGAGAGTTCTTTGCAAGGTGATAGTTCCAGCCTTGTATTGAAATGTGAGCAAAGAGGAACTTTGTCAGTTGGATTGGGGTTTATTCACAGCACTTGTAAACAGAGTTAACATTCAGATAACATGTGCAGGGAGTGTGTGCTGTGGGTTAGCACAAGTGACAAAGGAAGTGGGACAGGGACAGGGCACTTTTCCCTTCAAGGTACTGTCTTTCTCTGGAAGAATGATGTGAGAGCAGAAAAGTTGCAATGGCACTGCAGTTCCCTGCACAGAATATACCCAGGGAGGTGAAGCACAGCCCAGTGGTGCCATTCACCTGCGCCCCAACGGGGAGCATCGGTGAAGTGAGGAGGACTGAGGAGCTCTCCCCTTGAGCAATCACAACAGTCATGTCAACGAGTGTCACCCTTTTCCAGACCACTGGCATGTGCTTGGGGACAATAACCTGTGTTTTTTACAGCCAGGTCTTCTGAGCCGCTGCTCACTGCTCGCAGTGAAAAGAAACTTGTGTACAGGCACTCTGCAAAATTGTCACCTCAGATGCCACTGAAGCACAGCTTTGGCTTTCAGGCATCTCCCCTGCAAGCTGTCCCTTGCGGCGTTTCCGCACTGGATTCATTGTAAATTCATTCCTCCCATTTTTTATTTGTAATTTCCAAAGAATATCAGTCGACTTTGACAGCCTCTTCAGGGCTCCCCAAGCTTCATACCACACCTAAATGCTCGTTTTCACTGCCTGAAGGGCTTCTCTCACCCGAGTGATTCTATGAATTTGGCCTGTACTTCAGCTTAAGGGGAAAGCTGTACATTGATTGCATTTTGGAGAAAAAGATTTGACCGTCCAGCTGTAAATTTATCTTGTGTTTTGCCTTCCAGGTTCGCTCGTATTGTAATTTGCAAATGGCACGGCAAATGCCACGAGAGCAGCTGGTGAAGGTGGCTCAGAAGCAATGACAAGAATGTGCTGCAAAGTTGGGTCCAGCAGTCCAGCTTCCCGACACGGTAGGGCAGGCACACCTTTTGATAAAGCATCAAACGCTGTAGTTTTTATTCTTGGTGTTTGTCTGCGCTCCCATTCTGATCACCCCTTGAAGTATTATTTTTCAAAATGGTATCTAGGAGAGAAATCATGTTTATTCAGGGGGAGCCATAATTTTCATCTGTTCCAAATGCACCAGGTGTGTTTTAAGGCCTGCACACACAGCAAGAGCCGCAGAGCTTGTTGTGCAGTTTCCTGCAGCACTGATTTATTCTGTACTCCAGTAACCATGCCCCGGGCTGCCAGCCAGGCTCAATGCCAGGAGCGGGAGGAGCAGACCCCGAGAGGTGCTTTGGGTGGAGCCCAGCCAGGTTTCAGGCAGCCCGCAGAGTCTGCCCTTGCAGTCCACACCGGTCTGCTGTTGCCATCTGCTGGAAAAATCCCTAATGGATATTTCCAAAGGTGGGGAGGAGCATCCGCTCCTGTCACGGACCTGCTGGGGGCTCTTTGCCCTCTGGCTCCGTGCGCTCTGCCCAAGAACAGCGTGTGCAGCAGGCTGTCACCGCTCTCTGCAGGGTGAAGCACCTTCAGCCAAGGTCAGTGCAAGAGCAAAACAATCCTGCCAGCAAAGCCTGCTACTAGAGAGGCAAACAATGATCCTTCCAAAGGAATTCATCCTTCTTCTCCCTTACAACTCTCCTGTGTCATCACACGGCAGAATGGTTTGGGGTGGAAGAGATGTTGAAAACGACCTAGTTCCACCCCTGTCCTGGGCAGGCTCACCTTCCTCTGGGCCAGGGTGCTGTGCTGTCGCAGATCAGGTGGCAGATCTGTGGAAATTGTAATGATATTATTAAGGCGTGTCTCTTATTGCCTTGCCATTCGTGAATCCCGAGGCTGTCTTGTCCTAGTTTAGCTTTCTGATGTGGAGGAGCAGAACTGCCAACTGATATGGATTTTGGTGCTCTCTGTGGAGTGACGTCCTGTAAAATTTCTGTCCCAGGATTGCTGTCACGATGGCTCTGCTCCATAAAGAATGACACGGCCTGATTGTCAGCAATTTTTGCTGCTGCAATAGTGTAAAAATGCTAAAATTTGAACACCGCTTATTATTTCAAAAGAGAATATTTTAAAACTGGAAGAGATAGCTGAAATTACGCCTGAAAGGTAGCAAGAGCAAATACATAGAATATTTCTCCCTGTTTGTAGATATACTTTTCATTCAAAATTATGCTGATGGGGATATGCTTTTATGTATTTAGTGACTTTACAGATTTATTCCCTGAGTTTTTTGAGTTCACAGAGTCATGGAATAATTCAGGTTGGAAGGGGCTCTAAAGATCACCTCGTTCCGAGCCTGGTGCCGTGGGCAGGGACACGGTTCCATGGACCAGGTCGCTCTGAGCCTGATCCCAGAGCACCAATGGGCCTTGGAACACTTCCAGGGATGGGGCAGCCCCAGCATGTGTGAGCAACCTGTGCCAGCCAGTTGCCAGAGGAGGAAGAAAGCCCTTCCCAGCTGGAGCAGAGGCTGCTGCAGCTTGGCGCAGCCTCGTGTCACCGAGCGTGTGAGACAGAAGGGCCCTTCCCGTGGAGGGAGAACGGCACTGAAAGATCTTTTTTGGGAGGAGCGGAGCAATGGAACGCCAAAGCAGCCTTCAGTTCTTGCAGCAGGGTTGGGAACAACTGGAAGCAGGAGCAGAGCTGGCCTGGTGCCTGGCAGCTCTGCAGGCAGTGGGGATGGAGAAGGTGCAGTTGTCTGTCTTCTTGGTTGAGTCTTGAAAAATGAGGCACTTTTCTGTAGGTCCTTTTCAAGCATTACGTGGCAGTTGCCCCTAGAAGTCCAAAGGCAGCTGTTTTCTTAGCAGGAGGAAGTCAGGAAGAGGCAAAGCAGGCAAAGACATCAGATAAGTCTGGATAAAAATCTTGGCTAAGCTGTTTTTTCCCCCTCCTCCAAACAGGCAATTCTGAAGCGCTGAGCAGAGATCTGCCCCCGGGAGGCAGAGCAGAGCCGATCTGTGAGAGCTGACACGGGAGCTGTGGTGAGGACAGCTGCTCCCCTGCCTCGGTGTGGGACCTGCGGAGCTGCCGTTCCTGTGCTGGGAGTGTTTCTCCTCTCATGCAGGCAAGCCAGAGAGCTCCTAGGGAAGGAGCAGGTAAGGTTGAAGTGCCGAGATCTCCCCGGTAAGAAGTGACGTGACAAAAGGAAATGGCCTCAAGTTGCAGCAGGGAAGGCTCAGATTGGCTTTGAGGACCAATTTGTTCACTGAAAGGGTGGTCAGGCGTAGGAGCGGGCTGCCCAGGGCAGTCCCCATTGCTGGAGACATTTGAAGCATGGCAAGATGTGGTGTTTAGGGACCTGATTTGGGTGGGGGCTTGGCAGTGCTGGGGCAGCAGCTGGGCTCGATGGCCTTAGAAGGCTTTTGCAGCCTAAAGGACGCTATGGTTCTGGAAAGCCTCGACCCCTCTGGCTCCGACACAGCACCTGGATGCTGACGGAAGGAGGCTGGTCATGGAGCCTGGAGGTGCCTGTGCCACAGGGAGGGAGAGGGCAAGGCAGCGTCACCTGCAGGGAGGGTCTCGTCCCCAGAGAGCGGCCAGTGACTCCATCCGTGCCCGGGGCTCTGGGTGCACCCTCGGGGTGGACACCTGCCCTCAGGTTTCCCTCTGGGCACCCGGGAAGGGAACCGGGTCCATCCGTGCGGCAGCTCCAGGGCCTGCAGGCTCTGGGGCCCTGCAGCCGTGTGCCCTGTCACAGGGCGGCAGGGACGTGACACTGCCCGGCCGCGCCGCTGACCTGGGATCCTTGCTGCTTTCCTCCCGATCCCACATGGCTGTAGCAGCAATCTTGTGTCTTTTCTTTAAAAGTGTCCTTGGGAGAGTTCAAAGAGAGGGTAATTAGTTATGTCAAAGCCTACAGATTTGACCTGTTGGCACTCAAGAGAAAAGACAAGAACCTGCTTGGCATCCTTGTGCCTGGAAGTCATTGTGACCCAGGGAAGCGAGGAAGGGGCTGGCCGAGGTCACTGAGGCTCTGAGATGGAGGTGAGTTTGCATTCCAGTTGATTGGAACAGAGGCTCATCAGAAGTTTCCTCGGCTATCCAAGGCACAGAGCCCTGGAGCCAGGTGAGCCTGAGCTGCTGCACGCTTGCTGTGAGCTTTGGGGTGAGGGTGCATCGTTGCAGGCCTGGGATGGATTGAAATGCGCTGAGGAAAGCAGAGGGAGGGAGGGAGGGAAATGCTCTGTTAACTTGTGCCAATTCTTCTGTCAGACTCATCACGGCGGGACAGCATGGAGACTGAAAGTGTGAGAAGATGCGAAAGGGGAACAGAGAATCTGACGGAAGCAGCGAACGAGCACGAGTGCACGAATTTTGCTTTTTGCTTGGATGTAAACTCAGGAGTTGAAAGGAATTTGGGAGTGAGAAGGGACATTTCAGAAGGAGAAGAAGAAAAAGAGGTTGTTGTTGTTGTTACAGTCCTGGCAAAATCTTTTGTTCTAGCTAATAAAAGAAGTTAGTTTAAGAAATAAAAAGAAAAAGGTGTAGTGTTTTTTTTTTACTTGACTATTATATTCATTGGTGGTATATGGTGTGTTGTTTTATTTCTTGGTATTATTAACTCTGTGTAAATTGTTTTTTGAGTGAAGCTGACTTTCTGGATGGGTTGGTTTGTATTTGAGGCAGGATTAATTTCAATGGGATTCTTTGGGTTGGGTTTTACTGGGATTTTTGTTTTTGTTTGTGTTTGCTGTCTGTATAAACATAGAGCTTTGGTAGGACCAGCTGGGCTGCTGGAGTTTTGGGTGTGAATTTATGAGATGGCTTTTGTTAAATGCAGTTTTTAATTTTGGAAAGGTTTTTCAATGTAGTGGTTTTAAGGTGGTTTTTAAGAATTCATTGTATTGTTTTCTGTTGTTTGTAGTTGGTGTATGATAAGGGATGTGGTGTGACTTCTTGAACGCTATGGTTTTAGTGTTCCTAAGTTCTGATTTCTTTCTGGTTCGATAGTTTTTTTTATTTTTTGGGACAGGGGCATTTATATGGTGGGTTTTTTTAGGCAATACGTTTTTTAATTTAGGTAGTGATGTTTTTTAGTATTTTAATAGTTTAGGTTTTTGATTTTCATGGTTTTAATTATTTTTTTTTAATTTTTTCAAATAACTTTTCTAGATGATAGGTTATTATTTGTGCATTAGCATAAAGGTAGAGCTTTGGGGACTTTTTTTAGTAATGTTTAGGGTCAGTTGTACAGTTTTGAGTCTCGTGAGTTGGTTTGATTTAATTTTTACTGGGTGTTTGTTTTTATTAGCAGTTGTGTCATTTTCAAGGTGTATTTGAGTTTTTTGGGGTTTTTGAGATAGTGGTTTAGGAGGAAGTTTATGATGAGAATGTGCGGAGGTTTTGGGCTACTTTATAGTGGGATTTAAAATTTATTGACAGTTAGGTTTATTTGAGTTTTTATTAGGGTTCAATGACGTTGTGGGACGTTTGTTCCGTTAGTAATAGCAGTGGGTTTTGTTTTGATGCGCTGCGATGGGACGAGCATGTGCTGCGCGCCGGTGCTGACAAAGGTACGGTATTGTTGTGGTTCTGGTGCGTGGGGTTAATGAACTTGTATGGTTTAATATAGAGATGAAAATAGAAATAAATATACATTTAAAAATAAATATAACATTAGAGTGGTAAACATAAATATAGATAACAGATACATACATAAAACTGTAATACATGGTATGTAATTGTAACATCATATAGATAAATGATAGTCTATTATATATATATATATATACACAAAGATACATAAATATAGATAGTTAATATGAAAATATTTAAATGGAGTTAAAATAAATGGGGGGGTTTTATTAGGTTATAGGCTGGGGTTTTTAAATAAGTGATAGAAATAAAATATCAATTCAGATATACAAATATATATACAAATACAAATCTCTATAAATATTTAATTTAAATAAATATAAGTAAAAGAAATCTATAATACAGAAAATACAGATCTCTTATTATATTAGAAGGTATTCTCTCTAATATATATAATATCTATGAATAAAATAAATTAAAATATCCATATGAATATCATTTTAATTTTGAAAAATAAATTTACTTCCTACATTTTTAAATCTGGTTCAAATAAAGGGGCGTCCTTGCTTTTCATTTGGTTAGAGGCAGGAGTTTTATTTTAAATAATATAAGTAATATAGAAATGTGGATCTTAAGATAGAAATATGTAATAAATATATAAGGAGAAATTGCTAAAATATGAATATAAATTTATATATAAATATATGTAAGTAATATGAAGAGTTGTAGTGTAGAATGTAAATAACATTATACGGCAATATAAATTATAAATGGGAATATAAATATAAAAATATGTAAATATAGCTTAAAAGAAAGGGAATGTTTTGGCTTTTATTTAAGTAGAGGCAGGGGTTTTATTTTGAATATTATAAGTGTTCCAGAAGTAAAAATCTTGAGGCAGAAATATTTAATCAATATAAAAAATATGAATAAAAATATATAAAAATTCATAAATAACTACTCGCATCAGATGTAATATAGAATATAAATTTATTTTTAACTTGACATTGGTAAAGATAAATGTATAAGTAAGCAATAGACATTAATATACCTTATAAATACAAATATGAATATAAAAATTGAACTTTAGGATAAAGTCTATTTAAATATTGTTTACAACAAAGGGTTGGGGGTTTTTTTATTCCTATTGTGTTAGAGGCAGGGTTTTTATTTTAAATAATATGAATGTAGATATTATTGTTATTTATTTCTAAATATGGAGATATACAATCGAGATATAAATATATATATAAAAACACAAAATATAAAGAAATACCAATAATAGGAAGAGATGTAATGAAGAATACAAATAACAGTATACATAAGTGTACATTTTAAATGTAAATATGAATATGAACCTGAAAACTAGAATTTTAAAAAATATTTGAATACCGTTGAGAAGAAAGGGCTTCTTTTTGGCTTTAATGTGGATGGAGGCAAAGGTTTTATTTTAAATAATGCAAGTGTTACAGAAGTAAAAATCGTAACAGAAATATATACTTACTATGTAAAAATATGTATAAAAATATACAAATAAATTTAAGTTTTAGGGATATATGCAATATGGAATAGAAATGTATTTATAAAAAGAAATGTATAAATGGACAGTGTACATCAATATACATTGTAAATAGAAATGTGAATATTAATAGGAAAAAACTTTTTAAAAAATATTTAAATATTTTTTAAAAGACATTGTTGGGTTTTTGGGGTTTTTTTTTGTGTGTTGTGTTTTGTTTTGTCTTTTATCCTATTAGATTAGAGGCAGAAGTTTATTTTTCCTCTTCCCCGTTGTTTTGGGGCATTTATTTCAGAGCAGTTTTCGGCGGGGGCCGCCCCTGTTCTTTTTCGCCGCCTTCCCTGCCCGCAGCCCCGAGGCGCGCTGCGCCCCCGGCTGGGGCGTGCGGCAGTGCTGCCGCCTTGTGGGCAGAGCGCGGTACTGCAGCCCTGCACCGAGAGGCCGCCACCTTGGGAGTGGCGCGTCGCGGATGTCGCGGACTTTTAATTGACCTTCTCAGCATGGCGGTGAAAAGGGCGGGGAAGTGGAGGACCGGGTTGGGTGTAACTGGACTGCCTGCACAGAATACCGACGCCGGCACGGCCCCGGTGGTATTTTCTGTGGCATTTCAAGTGTACCCGATCCAGGCCGCGGGATCAGCGGCGCCGCGGGCGGGCGTATTTTGGCGGGTTTGTGCCAGGCATCTGGGGTAAACGCCTCGCTGTGCCGGGGTCCTCTGACGGCCGCTTTCGCGCCCTGAGGGAGCCGAGCCGGGCCGAATTGTTCCGAAGAGCCGAAGAGCCGAGGGTGGCAGAAAACAGCCGAGTTGACCCGAAGAGCCGAGGGTGGCCGAAAAGAGCCGAGTTGACCCGAAGAGCCGAGGGTGGCCGGAAATAGCTGAGTTTACCCGAAGAGCCAAGGGTGGCCGGAAACAGCCGACTTGAACCGAAGAGCCCAGTGCGGCCGAAAATAGACGAGTGTGGCCGAAAACAGCCGAGTTTACACCAAGAGACCATGATAGCCGACTGGAACCGATAGCCGAATGTGGGCGACACTGGCCGCATTTAGACAATGTGCCGAATATGACCGAGTTTAGCCGAACCGTGCCGAGTTCGGCCGAAGAGTCGAACTGAAACGACTTTAGACCAAGAGCCGGACCAAGCCGAATTCAGCCGAGTTTCATTTAACAGAACCGAACAACGCCGCAGCGCTTTGCCTGCAGTGCGCCTGTGCAGGCGGCAGGGATCGCTGTGCCTGCAGTGCTCCGGGGCAGACGGCAGGGGGCGCTGTATAAAGTAAGTATATAATATCAACTATCTATAAGAAGGAATGAAAGCTCTATGTCACGTGCAGCAGTATAGAAAATTTCAGGCTCCCAGGGAATAAATATTTTTCTTTAAATCATTTTCGTTTTGGAGGTTTTTTTACTCCCAGGTAGCCTGAAAGCTACTACTGCTGCTTTTTTTATTCTAAAGCTAGAAAGGAAAACCAAGATTAGATATACAGGGAAAGAAAGAAAGAAAAGAAAAAAAAGAAAATAAGGAAAGGAACTGAAAGGAAGAAAGAAAGGACAGAGGGGCCAGCTGTCTGTCATCTGAAATTCTGCATTGCACAGGATGCCTCCCAGACCCCAGCTGCCAGCACTGCAAAGTCAGGCTGCTTTGAAGGTTGAAAATGTCCCCAGCAATGTGCCATCAGGAACCTGAGCTGGTGAGTTACACTTACCTGGGGCAATGGGGGGCATTTGCGTCCAGTGCCCGGGGGCCCTTAGTGGCCGGCTGGCTCCTCATATTCTGCATTGCACAGGATGCCTCCCGGAACCCAGCTGCCACCACCGCAGTGTCTGGCTGGTTTGAGGGTGCCAAGTGGCCCCAGCAATGTTCCATCAAGAACCTGAGCTGGTGAGTTACACTTCCCTGTGTAAAGGGCGGCGTTGGTGTCCAGGAATCAGGGGCCCTTAGTGGCAGGCTGCCTGCTGAAACTCTGCATTGCGCAGGATGCCTCCCAGACCCAAGCTGCCAGCCCTGCAGGGTGAGCCTACTTTGAGGGTCCCCAATGTGTGCAGCAATCTGCCATCAGGAACCTGAGCTGGTGAGTTACACTTCCCTGTGTAAAGGGCAGCGTTGGTGTCCAGGAACCATGGGCCCTTAGTGGCAGGCTGCCTGCTGAAATTCTGCATTGCGCAGGATGCCTCCCAGACCCAAGCTGCCATCACCGCAGGATCCGTCTGGTTTCAGGATCCCAAATGGCCCAGCAAATCTTCCATCACGAACCTGAGCTGGTGAGTTACACTTCCTTGTGTAATGGGCGGCATTGGTGTCCAGGGTCCTGGGGCCCTTAGTGAACGCCTGGCTCATGAAATTCTTCACTGTGCAGGATGAGTCCCAGCCCCAAGCTGCTTCCTGTGCTGAGCTGAGCTTGTTTGAGAGTCCCAAGCCCCTCAAGCAATATGCCACCAGGAACCTGGGCGTCTGAGTTTTGCTTAACTGGAGAAAGGGTCAGCCTTAGTTTTCAGGGGCCTCTGGCCAAGAGGGGCTGGCCGTCTGCCTGCTGAAATTCTGCATTGCGCAGGATGCCTCCCGGACCCAAGCTGCCAGCACCGCAGAGTCTGGCTGGTTTGAGGGTCCGAAATGTCCCCAGCAATCTGCCATCAGGAACCGGAGCTGGTGAGTTACACTTCCCTGTGTAAAGGGAAACATTGGCGTCAAGAACTCATGGGCCCTTAGTGACCGGCTGTCTGCTGAAATTCTGCATTGCACAGTATGCATGCCAGACCCACGCTGCCACCACTGCAAAGTCAGGCTGGTCTGAGGGTCTGAAATGTCCCCAGCAATCTGCCATCAGGAACCGGAGCTGGTGAGTTACACTTACCTGGGGTAATGGGCGGCATTAGTGTCCAGGGCGCAGGGGCCCTTAGTGGTTGGCTGTCTGCTCAAATTCTGCATTGCTCAGGATGCCTCCCGGAACCCAGCTGCCACCACCGCAGTGTCTGGCTGGTTTGAAGGTGCCAAGTGGCCCCAGCAATGTTCCATCAAGAACCTGAGCTGGTGAGTTACACTTCCCTGTGTAAAGGGCGGCGTTGGTGTCCAGGAATCAGGGGCCCTTAGTGGCAGGCTGCCTGCTGAAACTCTCCATTGCGCAGGATGCCTCCCTGACCCAAGCTGCCAGCACTGCAGTGTCTGGCTGGTTTGAGGGCCCCCAATGTGTGCAGCAATCTGCCATCAGGAACCTGAGCTGGTGAGTTACACTTCCCTGTGTAAAGGGCGGCGTTGGTGTCCAGGAATCAGGGGCCCTTAGTGGCAGGCTGCCTGCTGAAACTCTGCATTGCGCAGGAGGCCTTCCAGACCCAAGCTGCCACCACCGCAGGATCCCTCTGGTTTCAGGATCCCAAATGGCCTCAGCAATCTTCCATCACGAACCTGAGCTGGTGAGTTACCCTTACCTGTGTAAAGGGCAGCACTTCTGTTCAGAGGTCAGGGGCCCTTTGTGGCCGGCTGCCTGCTGAAATTGTCCATTGCGCAGGATGCCTCCCAGACCCAAGCTGCCAGCACTGCATGGTCAGCCTACTTTGAGGGCCCCCAATGTGTCCAGCAATGTGCCATCAGGAACCTGAGCTGGTGAGTTACACTTCCCTGTGTAAAGGGCGGCGTTGGTGTCCAGGAATCAGGGGCCCTTAGTGGCAGGCTGCCTGGTGAAACTCTGTCTTGCGCAGGGTGCATCCCAGGCCCAAGGTGGCACCAGTTCAAACTCCCGCCGCTTTGTCCTCGGCACGTGTCCCCTGCTACCTGCCATCAGGGACCTGGGCGTCTGAGTTACACTTACCTTTTTAAAGGACTAGCATTGGTCTTCTGGCCCAAGGGCCCTTAGTGGCTGGCTGCCTGCAGAAATTCCGTATTGCGCAGGATACCTCTGAGACCCAAGCTGCCACCTCCGTAAAGTCAGGCAGGTTTGAGAGTCCCAAGTGACTCCAGCCACCTGCCATCAGGAACCTGAGCTGGTGGGTTACGCTTACCTGTGTAAAGGGCAGCATTTCTGTTGAGAGCCCAGGGGCCCTTTGTGGCCGGCTGCCTGCTGAAATTCTGCATTGCGCAGGATGCCCCCCGGACCCAAGCTGCCACCACCGCAGAGTCAGGCTGGTTTTTAGGTCCCAAATGGCCCTGTCAATCTGCCATCAGGAACCTGAGCTGGTGAGTTACACTTCCCTGTGTAAAGGGTGGCGTTGGCGTCAAGAACTCATGGGCCCTTAGTGACCGGCTGTCTGCTGAAATTCTGCATTGCACAGTATGCATGCCAGACCCACGCTGCCACCACTGCAAAGTCAGGCTGGTCTGAGGGTCTGAAATGTCCCCAGCAATCTGCCATCAGGAACCGGAGCTGGTGAGTTACACTTACCTGGGGTAACAGGCGGCATTAGTGTCCACGGCGCAGAGGCCCTTAGTGGCCGGCTGTCTGCTCAAATTCTGCATTGCTCAGGATCCCTCCCAGCACCAAGCTGCCACCTGTGCCTAGTTGATCTTGTTTGAGACTGCAAAGCACCTCCAGCCATCTGAAACTAGGAACCTTGGCTGCTGAGTTTTGCTTACGTGGGAAGAGGGACTGCACTAGTGTTCAGGAGCCTCTGGTCCAGAGGGGCCAGCTGTCTGTCATCTGAAATTCTGCATTGCACAGGATGCCTCCCAGACGCCAGCTGCCAGCACTGCAAAGTCAGGCTGCTTTGAAGGTTCAAAATGTCCCCAGCAATGTGCCATCAGGAACCTGAGCTGGTGAGTTACACTTACCTGGGGCAATGGGGGGCATTTGCGTCCAGTGTCCGTGGGCCCTTAGTGGCCGGCTGGCTCCTCATATTCTGCATTGCACAGGATGCGTCCCGGAACCCAGCTGCCACCACCGCAGTGTCTGGCTGGTTTGAGGGTGCCAAGTGGCCCCAGCAATGTTCCATCAAGAACCTGAGCTGGTGAGTTACACTTCCCTGTGTAAAGGGCGGCGTTGGTGTCCAGGAATCAGGGGCCCTTAGTGGCAGGCTGCCTGCTGAAACTCTGCATTGCGCAGGAGGCCTTCCAGACCCAAGCTGCCACCACCGCAGGATCCCTCTGGTTTCAGGATCCCAAATGGCCTCAGCAATCTTCCATCACGAACCTGAGCTGGTGAGTTACCCTTACCTGTGTAAAGGGCAGCACTTCTGTTCAGAGGTCAGGGGCCCTTTGTGGCCGGCTGCCTGCTGAAATTGTCCATTGCGCAGGATGCCTCCCAGACCCAAGCTGCCAGCACTGCATGGTCAGCCTACTTTGAGGGCCCCCAATGTGTCCAGCAATGTGCCATCAGGAACCTGAGCTGGTGAGTTACACTTCCCTGTGTAAAGGGCGGCGTTGGTGTCCAGGAATCAGGGGCCCTTAGTGGCAGGCTGCCTGGTGAAACTCTGTCTTGCGCAGGGTGCATCCCAGGCCCAAGGTGGCACCAGTTCAAACTCCCGCCGCTTTGTCCTCGGCACGTGTCCCCTGCTACCTGCCATCAGGGACCTGGGCGTCTGAGTTACACTTACCTTTTTAAAGGACTAGCATTGGTCTTCTGGCCCAAGGGCCCTTAGTGGCTGGCTGCCTGCAGAAATTCCGTATTGCGCAGGATACCTCTGAGACCCAAGCTGCCACCTCCGTAAAGTCAGGCAGGTTTGAGAGTCCCAAGTGACTCCAGCCACCTGCCATCAGGAACCTGAGCTGGTGGGTTACGCTTACCTGTGTAAAGGGCAGCATTTCTGTTGAGAGCCCAGGGGCCCTTTGTGGCCGGCTGCCTGCTGAAATTCTGCATTGCGCAGGATGCCCCCCGGACCCAAGCTGCCACCACCGCAGAGTCAGGCTGGTTTTTAGGTCCCAAATGGCCCTGTCAATCTGCCATCAGGAACCTGAGCTGGTGAGTTACACTTCCCTGTGTAAAGGGTGGCGTTGGCGTCAAGAACTCATGGGCCCTTAGTGACCGGCTGTCTGCTGAAATTCTGCATTGCACAGTATGCATGCCAGACCCACGCTGCCACCACTGCAAAGTCAGGCTGGTCTGAGGGTCTGAAATGTCCCCAGCAATCTGCCATCAGGAACCGGAGCTGGTGAGTTACACTTACCTGGGGTAACAGGCGGCATTAGTGTCCACGGCGCAGAGGCCCTTAGTGGCCGGCTGTCTGCTCAAATTCTGCATTGCTCAGGATCCCTCCCAGCACCAAGCTGCCACCTGTGCCTAGTTGATCTTGTTTGAGACTGCAAAGCACCTCCAGCCATCTGAAACTAGGAACCTTGGCTGCTGAGTTTTGCTTACGTGGGAAGAGGGACTGCACTAGTGTTCAGGAGCCTCTGGTCCAGAGGGGCCAGCTGTCTGTCATCTGAAATTCTGCATTGCACAGGATGCCTCCCAGACGCCAGCTGCCAGCACTGCAAAGTCAGGCTGCTTTGAAGGTTCAAAATGTCCCCAGCAATGTGCCATCAGGAACCTGAGCTGGTGAGTTACACTTACCTGGGGCAATGGCGGGCATTTGCGTCCAGTGCCCGTGGGCCCTTAGTGGCCGGCTGGCTCCTCATATTCTGCATTGCACAGGATGCCTCCCGGAACCCAGCTGCCACCACCGCAGTGTCTGGCTGGTTTGAGGGTGCCAAGTGGCCCCAGCAATGTTCCATCAAGAACCTGAGCTGGTGAGTTACACTTCCCTGTGTAAAGGGCGGCGTTGGTGTTCAGGAATCAGGGGCCCTTAGTGGCAGGCTGCCTGCTGAAATTGTCCATTGCGCAGGATGCCTTCCAGACGCAAGCTGCCAGCACTGCAGTGTCTGGCTACTTTGAGGGCCCCCAATGTGTCCAGCAGTCTGCCATCAGGAACCTGAGCTGGTGAGTTACACTTCCCTGTGTAAAGGGCGGCGTTGGTGTCCAGGAATCAGGGGCCCATAGTGGCAGGCTGCCTGCTGAAACTCTGCATTGCGCAGGAGGCCTTCCAGACCCAAGCTGCCACCACGGCAAAGTCAGGCTGATTTAAGCACCCCATATGGATCCAGCAATCTTCTATCAGGAGCCTGGGCTGCTGAGATTTCTTTCTCTGGGAAAGGGCTGGCCTTGTTGTTCAGGAGCCCTTGCCTGGAGTGGCCGGCTGCCTGATGAAATTCTGTCTTGCGCAGTGTGCATCCCAGGCCCAAGGTGGCACCAGTTCAAACTCCCGCCGCTTTGTCCTCGGCACGTGTCCCGTGCTACCTGCCATCAGGGACCTGGGCGTCTGAGTTACACTTAGCTTTTTAAAGGACTAGCATTGGTCTTCTGGCCCAAGGGCCCTTAGTGGCTGGCTGCCTGCAGAAATTCCGTATTGCGCAGGATACCTCTGAGACCCAAGCTGCCACCTCCGTAATGTCAGGCAGGTTTGAGAGTCCCAAGTGACTCCAGCCACCTGCCATCAGGAACCTGAGCTGGTGGGTTACGCTTACCTGTGTAAAGGGCAGCATTTCTGTTGAGAGCCCAGGGGCCCTTTGTGGCCGTCTGCCTGCTGAAATTCTGCATTGCGCAGGATGCCCCCCGGACCCAAGCTGCCACCACCGCAGAGTCAGGCTGGTTTTTAGGTCCCAAATGGCCCTGTCAATCTGCCATCAGGAACCTGAGCTGGTGAGTTACACTTCCCTGTGTAATGGGCGGCATTTGTGTCCAGGGTCCTGGGGCCCTTAGTGAACGCCTGGCTCATGAAATTCTTCACTCCGCCGGATGACTCCCAGGCCCAAGCTGCTTCCTGTGCTGAGTTGAGCTTGTTTGAGCGTCCCAAACCCCTCAAGCAATATGCCACCAGGAACCTGGGCTGCTGAGTTTTCCTTAACTGGAGAAAGGGTCAGCCTTAGTTTTCAGGAGCCTCTGGCCAAGAGGGGCTGGCCGTCTGCCTGCTGAAATTCTGCATTGTGCAGGATACCTCTGAGACCCAAGCTTCCACCTCTGTAAAGTCAGGCAGGTTTGAGAGTCCCAAGTGACTCCAGCCACCTGCCATCAGGAACCGGAGCTGGTGGGTTACGCTTACCTGTGTAAAGGGCAGCATTTCTGTTGAGAGCCCAGGGGCCCTTTGTGGCCGGCTGCCTCCTCAAATTCTGCATTGCGCAGGATGCCTCCCGGACCCAAGCTGCCAGCACCGCAGAGTCTGGCTGGTTTGAGGGTCTGAAATGTCCCCATTAATCTGCCATCAGGAACCGGAGCTGGTGAGTTACATTTACCTGGGGTAATGGGCGGTATTAGTGTCCATGGCGCAGGGGCCCTTAGTGGCCGGCTGTCTGCTCAAATTCTGCATTGCTCAGGATCCCTCCCAGCACCAAGCTGCCACCTGTGCCTAGTTGATCTTGTTTGAGACTGCAAAGCACGTCCAGCCATCTGAAACTAGGAACCTTGGCTGCTGAGTTTTGCTTACGTGGGAAGAGGGACTGCACTAGTGTTCAGGAGCCTCTGGTCCAGAGGGGCCAGCTGTCTGTCATCTGAAATTCTGCATTGCACAGGATGCCTCCCAGACGCCAGCTGCCAGCACTGCAAAGTCAGGCTGCTTTGAAGGTTCAAAATGTCCCCAGCAATGTGCCATCAGGAACCTGAGCTGGTGAGTTACACTTACCTGGGGCAATGGGGGGCATTTGCGTCCAGTGCCCGTGGGCCCTTAGTGGCCGGCTGGCTCCTCATATTCTGCATTGCACAGGATGCCTCCCGGAACCCAGCTGCCACCACCGCAGTGTCTGGCTGGTTTGAGGGTGCCAAGTGGCCCCAGCAATGTTCCATCAAGAACCTGAGCTGGTGAGTTACACTTCCCTGTGTAAAGGGCGGCGTTGGTGTCCAGGAAGCAGGGGCCCTTAGTGGCAGGCTGCCTGCTGAAATTGTCCATTGCGCAGGATGCCTCCCAGACGCCAGCTGCCAGCACTGCAAAGTCAGGCTGCTTTGAAGGTTCAAAATGTCCCCAGCAATGTGCCATCAGGAACCTGAGCTGGTGAGTTACACTTCCCTGTGTAAAGGGCGGTGTTGGTGTCCAGGAATCAGGGGCCCTTAGTGGCAGGCTGCCTGCTGAAACTCTGTATTGCGCAGCAGGCCTTCCGGACCCAAGCTGCCACCACGGCAAAGTCAGGCTGGTTTGAGGGTCCCATATGGGTCCAGCAATCTTCTCTCAGGAGCCTGGGCTGCTGAGATTTCTTTTTCTGGGAAAGGGCTGGCCTTGTTGTTCAGGAGCCCTTGCCTGGAGTGGCCGGCTGCGTGCTGAAATTCTGTCTTGCGCAGGGTGCATCCCAGGCCCAAGGTGGCACCAGTTCAAACTCCCGCCGCTTTGTCCTCGGCACGTGTCCCCTGCTACCTGCCATCAGGGACCTGGGCGTCTGAGTTACACTTACCTTTTTAAAGGACTAGCATTGGTCTTCTGGCCCAAGGGCCCTTAGTGGCTGGCTGCCTGCAGAAATTCCGCATTGCGCAGGATACCTCTGAGACCCAAGCTGCCACCTAGTAAAGTCAGGCTGGTTTGAGAGTCCCAAGTGACTCCAGCCACCTGCCATCAGGAACCTGAGCTGGTGGGTTACGCTTACCTGTGTAAAGGGCAGCATTTCTGTTGAGAGCCCAGGGGCCCTTTGTGGCCGTCTGCCTGCTGATATTCTGCATTGCGCAGGACGCCTCCCGGACCCAAGCTGCCAGCACCGCAGAGTCTGGCTGCTTTGAGGGTCCGAAATATCCCCAGCAATCTGCCATCAGGAACCAGAGCTGGTGAGTTACACTTCCCTGTGTAAAGGGAAGCATTGGCGTCGAGGACTCATGGGCCCTTAGTGACCGGCTGTCTGCTGAAATTCTGCATTGTGCAGGATGCCTCCCGGATCCACGTTGCCACCACCGCAAAGTCAGGCTGGTCTGAGGGTCTGAAATGTCCCCAGCAATCTGTCATCAGGTACCGGAGCTGGTGAGTTACACTTACCTGGGGTAATGGGCGGCATTAGTGTCCAGGGCACAGGGGCCCTTAGTGGCCGGCTGTCTGCTCAAATTCTGCATTGCTCAGGATCCCTCCCAGCACCAAGCTGCCACCTGTGCCTAGCTGATCTTGTTTGAGACTGCAAAGCACCTCCAGCCATCTGAAACTAGGAACCTTGGCTGCTGAGTTTTGCTTACCTGGGAAGAGGGACTGCACTAGTGTTCAGGAGCCTCTGGTCCAGAGGGGCCAGCTGTCTGTCATCTGAAATTCTGCATTGCACAGGATGCCTGCCAGACGCCAGCTGCCAGCACTGCAAAGTCAGGCTGCTTTGAAGGTTCAAAATGTCCCCAGCAACGTGCCATCAGGAACCTGAGCTGGTGAGTTACACTTACCTGGGGCAATGGGGGGCATTTGCGTCCAGTGCCCGGGGGCCCTTAGTGGCCGGCTGGCTCCTCATATTCTGCATTGCACAGGATGCCTCCCGGAACCCAGCTGCCACCACCGCAGTGTCTGGCTGGTTTGAGGGTGCCAAGTGGCCCCAGCAATGTTCCATCAAGAACCTGAGCTGGTGAGTTACACTTCCCTGTGTTAAGGGCGGCAATGGTGTCCAGGGTCCTGGGGCCCTTAGTGAACGCCTGGCTCATGAAATTCTTCACTGCGCAGGATGACTCCCAGCCCCAAGCTGCTTCCTGTGCTGAGCTGAGCTTGTTTGAGAGTCCCAAGCCCCTCAAGAAATATGCCACCAGGAACCTGGGCATCTGAGTTTTCCTTAACTGGAGAAAGGGTCAGCCTTAGTTTTCAGGAGCCTCTGGCCAAGAGGGGCTGGCCGTCTGCCTGCTGAAATTCTGCATTGCGCAGGATACCTCTGAGACCCAAGCTGCCACCTCCGTCAAGTCAGGCAGGTTTGAGAGTCCCAAGTGACTCCAGCCACCTGCCATCAGGAACCTGAGCTGGTGGGTTACGCTTACCTGTGTAAAGGGCAGCATTTCTGTTGAGAGCCCAGGGGCCCTTTGTGGCCGGCTGCCTCCTCAAATTCTGCATTGCGCAGGATGCCTCCCGGACACAAGCTGTCACCGCCGCAGAGTCAGGCTGCTTTGAGGGTTCAAAATGTCCCCAGCAACGTGCCATCAAGAACCTGAGCTGGTGAGTTACACTTCCCTGTGAAAAGGGCGGCGTTGGTGTCCAGGAATCAGGGGCCCTTAGTGGCAGGCTGCCTGCTGAAACTCTGCATTGTGCAGGATGCCTCCCAGACCCAAGCTGCCACCACCGCCGGATCCGTCTGGTTTCAGGATCCCAAATGGCCCCAGCAGTCTTCCATCACGAACCTGAGCTGGTGAGTTACTTTTACATGTGTAAAGGGCAGCACTTCTGTTTAGAGGTCAGCGGCCCTTTGTGGCCGGCTGCCTGCTGAAATTCTCCATTGCGTAGGATGCCCCCCAAACCAAGCTGCCACCACCGCAGAGTCAGGCTGGATTTTAGGTCCCAAATGGCCCTGTCAATCTGCCATCAGGAACCTGAGCTGGTGAGTCACACTTCCCTGTGTAATGGGCGGCATTGGTGTCCAGGGTCCTGGGGCCCGTAGTGAACCCCTGGTTCATGAAGTTCTTCACTGCGCAGGATGACTCCTAGCCCCAAGCTGCTTCCTGTGCTGAGCTGAGCTTGTTTGAGCGTCCCAAGCCCCTCAAGCAATATGCCACCAGGAACCTGGGCGTCTGAGTTTTGCTTAACTGGAGAAAGGGTCAGCCTTAGTTTTCGGGAGCCTGTGGTCAAGAGGGGCTGGCCGTCTGCCTGCTGAAATTCTGCATTGCGCAGGATGCCTCCCGGACCCAAGCTGCCAGCACCGCAGAGTCAGGCTGGTTTGAGGGTCCGAAATATCCTTAGCCATCTGCCATCAGGAACCGGAGGTGGTGAGTTACACTTCCCTGTGTAAAGGGAAGCATTGGCGTCGAGGACTCATGGGCCCTTAGTGACCGGCTGTCTGCTGAAATTCTGCATTGCACAGTATGCATGCCAGACCCACGCTGCCACGACTGCAAAGTCAGGCTGGTCTGAGGGTCTGAAATGTCCCCAGCAATCTGCTATCAGGAACCGGAGCTGGTGAGTTACACTTACCTGGGGTAACAGGCGGCATTAGTGTCCAGGGCGCAGCGCCCTTAGTGGCCGGCTGTCTGCTCAAATTCTGCATTGCTCAGGATCCCTCCCAGCACCAAGCTGCCACCTGTGCCTAGTTGATCTTGTTTGAGACTGCAAAGCACGTCCAGCCATCTGAAACTAGGAACCTTGGCTGCTGAGTTTTGCTTACCTGGGAAGAGGGACTGCACTAGTGTTCAGGAGCCTCTGGTTCAGAGGGGCCAGCTGTCTGTCATCTGAAATTCTGCATTGCACAGGATGCCTCCCAGATGCCAGCTGCCAGCACTGCAAAGTCAGGCTGCTTTGAAGGTTGAAAATGTCCCCAGCAAAGTGCCATCAGGAACCTGAGCTGGTGAGTTACACATACCTGGGGCAATGGGGGGGCATTTGCGTCCAGTGCCCGGGGGCCCTTAGTGGCCGGCTGGCTCCTCATATTCTGCATTGCACAGGATGCCTCCCGGAACCCAGCTGCCACCACCGCAGTGTCTGGCTGGTTTGAGGGTGCCAAGTGGCCCCAGCAATGTTCCATCAAGAACCTGAGCTTTTGAGTTACACTTCCCTGTGTAAAGGGCGGCATTGGTGTCCAGGGTCCTGGGGCCCTTAGTGAACGCCTGGCTCATGAAATTCTTCACTGTGCAGGATGACTCCCAGCCGCAGGCTGCTTCCTGTGCTGAGTTGAGCTTGTTTGAGCGTCCCAAGCCCCTCAAGCAATATGCCACCAGGAATCTGGGCTGCTGAGTGTTGCTTAGTGGAGAAAGGGTCAGCCTTAGTTTTCAGGAGCCTCTGGCTAAGAGGGGCTGGGCGTCTGCTTGCTGAAATTCTGCATTTTGCAGGATACTTCTGAGACCCAAGCTGCCACCTCTGTAAAGTCAGGCAGGTTTGAGAGTCCCAAGTGACTCCAGCCACCTGCCCTCAGGAACCTGAGCTGGTGCGTTACGCTTACCTCTGTAAAGGGCAGCATTTCTGTTGAGAGCCCAGGGGCCCTTTGTGGCCGGCTGCCTCCTCAAATTCTGCATTGCGCAGGATGCCACCCGGACGCAAGCTGTCACCGCCGCAGAGTCAGGCTGCTTTGAGGGTTCAAAATGTCCCCAGCAATGTGCCATCAGGAACCTGAGCTGGTGAGTTACACTTCCCTGTGTAAAGGGCGGCGTTGGTGTCCAGGAATCAGGGGCCCTTAGTGGCAGGCTGCCTGCTGAAACTCTGCATTGCGCGGGATGCCTCCCAGACCCAAGCTGCCACCACCGCAGGATCCGTCTGGTTTCAGGATCCCAAATGGCCCCAGCAATCTTCCATCACGAACCTGAGCTGGTGAGTTACCCTTACCTGTGTAAAGGGCAGCACTTCTGTTCAGAGGTCAAGGGCCCTTTGTGGCCGGCTGCCTGCTGAAATTCTCCATTGTGTAGCATGCCCCCCGGACCTAAGCTGCCACCACCGCAGAGTCAGGCTGGATTTTAGGTCCCAAATGGCTCTGTCAATCTGCCATCAGGAACCTGAGCTGGGGAGTTACACTTCCCTGTGTAATGGGCGGCATTGGTGTCCAGGGTCCTGGGGCCCTTAGTGAACGCCTGGCTCATGAAATTCTTCACTGCGCAGGATGACTCCCAGGCCCAAGCTGCTTCCTGTGCTGAGTTGAGCTTGTTTGAGCGTCCCAAGCCCCTCAAGCAATATGCCACCAGGAACCTGGGCGTCTGAGTTTTGCTTAACTGGAGAAAGAGTCAGCCTTAGTTTTCAGGAGCCTGTGGCCAAGACGGGCTGGCCATCTGCCTGCTGAAATTCTGCATTGCACAGGATGCCTCCCGGACCCAAGCTGCCAGCACCGCAGAGTCTGGCTGGTTTGAGGGTCCGAAATGTCCCCAGCAATCTGCCATCAGGAACCGGTGCTGGTGAGTTACACTTCCCTGTGTAAAGGGAAGCATTGGCGTCGAAGTCACATGGGCCCTTAGTGACCGGCTGTCTGCTGAAATTCTGCATTGCACAGTATGCCTGCCGGACCCACGCTGCCACCACTGCAAAGTCAGGCTGGTCTGAGGGTCTGAAATGTCCCCAGCAATCTGCCATCAGGAACCGGAGCTGGTGAGTTACACTTACCTGGGGTAATGGGCGGCATTTGTGTCCAGGGCGCAGGGGCCCTTAGTGGCCGGCTGTCTGCTCAAATTCTGCATTCCTCAGGATCCCTCCCAGCACCAAGCTGCCACCTGTGCCCAGTTGATCTTGTTTGAGACTCCAAAGCACCTCCAGCCATCTGAAACTAGGAACCTTGGCTGCTGAGTTTTGCTTACCTGGGAAGAGGGACTGCACTAGTGTTCAGGAGCCTCTGGTCCAGAGGGGCCAGCCGTCTGTCATCTGAAATTCTGCATTGCACAGGATGCCTCCCAGACGCCAGCTGCCAGCACTGCAAAGTCAGGCTGCTTTGAAGGTTCAAAATGTCCCCAGCAATGTGCCATCAGGAACCTGAGCTGGTGAGTTACACTTCCCTGTGTAAAGGGCGGTGTTGGTGTCCAGGAATCAGGGGCCCTTAATGGCAGGCTGCCTGCTGAAACTCTGCATTGCGCAGCAGGCCTTCCGGACCCAAGCTGCCACCACGGCAAAGTCAGGCTGGTTTGAGGGTCCCATATGGGTCTAGCAATCTTCTCTCAGGAGCCTGGGCTGCTGAGATTTCTTTTTCTGGGAAAGGGCTGGCCTTGTTGTTCAGGAGCCCTTGCCTGGAGTGGCCGGCTGCGTGCTGAAATTCTGTCTTGCGCAGGGTGCATCCCAGGCCCAAGGTGGCACCAGTTCAAACTCCCGCCGCTTTGTCCTCGGCACGTGTCCCCTGCTACCTGCCATAAGGGACCTGGGCGTCTGAGTTACACTTACCTTTTTAAAGGACTAGCATTGGTCTTCAGGCCCAAGGGCCCTTAGTGGCTGGCTGCCTGCAGAAATTCCGCATTGCGCAGGATACCTCTGAGACCCAAGCTGCCACCTAGTAAAGTCAGGCTGGTTTGAGAGTCCCAAGTGACTCCAGCCACCTGCCCTCAGGAACCTGAGCTGGTGGGTTACGCTTACCTGTGTAAAGGGCAGCATTTCTGTTGAGAGCCCAGGGGCCCTTTGTGGCCGTCTGCCTGCTGATATTCTGCATTGCGCAGGACGCCTCCCGGACCCAAGCTGCCAGCACCGCAGAGTCTGGCTGCTTTGAGGGTCCGAAATATCCCCAGCAATCTGCCATCAGGAACCAGAGCTGGTGAGTTACACTTCCCTGTGTAAAGGGAAGCATTGGCGTCGAGGACTCATGGGCCCTTAGTGACCGGCTGTCTGCTGAAACTCTGCATTGTGCAGGATGCCTCCCGGATCCACGCTGCCACCACCGCAAAGTCAGGCTGGTCTGAGGGTCTGAAATGTCCCCAGCAATCTGTCATCAGGTACCGGAGCTGGTGAGTTACACTTACCTGGGGTAATGGGCGGCATTAGTGTCCAGGGCACAGGGGCCCTTAGTGGCCGGCTGTCTGCTCAAATTCTGCATTGCTCAGGATCCCTCCCAGCACCAAGCTGCCACCTGTGCCTCGTTGATCTTGTTTGAGACTGCAAAGCACCTCCAGCCATCTGAAACTAGGAACCTTGGCTGCTGAGTTTTGCTTACCTGGGAAGAGGGACTGCACTAGTGTTCAGGAGCCTCTGGTTCAGAGGGGCCAGCTGTCTGTCATCTGAAATTCTGCATTGCACAGGATGCCTCCCAGACGCCAGCTGCCAGCACTGCAAAGTCAGGCTGCTTTGAAGGTTGAAAATGTCCCCAGCAACGTGCCATCAGGAACCTGAGCTGGTGAGTTACACTTACCTGGGGCAATGGGGGGCATTTGCGTCCAGTGCCCGTGGGCCCTTAGTGGCCGGCTGGCTCCTCATATTCTGCATTGCACAGGATGCGTCCCGGAACCCAGCTGCCACCACCGCAGTGTCTGGCTGGTTTGAGGGTGCCAAGTGGCCCCAGCAATGTTCCATCAAGAACCTGAGCTGGTGAGTTACACTTCCCTGTGTTAAGGGCGGCAATGGTGTCCAGGGTCCTGGGGCCCTTAGCGAACGCCTGGCTCATGAAATTCTTCACTGCGCAGGATGACTCCCAGCCCCAAGCTGCTTCCTGTGCTGAGCTGAGCTTGTTTGAGAGTCCCAAGCCCCTCAAGAAATATGCCACCAGGAATCTGGGCTGCTGAGTTTTGCTTAACTGGAGAAAGAGTCAGCCTTAGTTTTCAGGAGCCTGTGGCCAAGAGGGGCTGGCCGTCTGCCTGCTGAAATTCTGCATTGTGCAGGATACCTCTGAGACCCAAGCTGCCACCTCTGTAAAGTCAGGCAGGTTTGAGAGTCCCAAGTGACTCCAGCCACATGCCATCAGGAACCTGAGCTGGTGGGTTACGCTTACCTGTTTAAAGGGCAGCATTTCTGTTGAAAGCCCAGGGGCCCTTTGTGGCCGGCTGCCTCCTCAAATTCTGCATTGCGTAGGATGCCCCCCGGACCCAAGCTGCCACCACCGCAGAGTCAGGCTGGATTTTAGGTCCCAAATGGCCCTGTCAATCTGCCATCAGGAACCTGAGCTGGTGAGTTACACTTCCCTGTGTAATGGGCGGCATTGGTTTCCAGGGTCCTGGGGCCTGTAGTGAACCCCTGGTTCATGAAGTTCTTCACTGCGCAGGATGACTCCCAGCCCCAAGCTGCTTCCTGTGCTGAGCTGAGCTTGTTTGAGAGTCCCAAGCCCCTCAAGCAATATGCCACCAGGAACCTGGGCGTCTGAGTTTTGCTTAACTGGAGAAAGGGTCAGCCTTAGTTTTCGGGAGCCTGTGGCCAAGAGGGGCAGGCCGTCTGCTTGCTGAAATTCTGCATTGCACAGGATGCCTCCCGGACCCAAGCTGCCAGCACCGCAGAGTCAGGCTGGTTTGAGGGTCCGAAATATCCCCAGCAATCTGCCATCAGGAACCGGAGCTGGTGAGTTGCACTTCCCTGTGTAAAGGGAAGCATTGGTGTCGAGGTCACATGGGCCCTTAGTGACCGGCTGTCTGCTGAAATTCTGCATTGCACAGTATGCATGCCAGACCCATGCTGCCACCACTGCAAAGTCAGGCTGGTCTGAGGGTCTGAAATGTCCCCAGCAATCTGCCATCAGGAACCGGAGCTGGTGAGTTACACTTACCTGGGGTAACAGGCGGCATTAGTGTCCAGGGCGCAGAGGCCCTTAGTGGCCGGCTGTCTGCTCAAATTCTGCATTGCTCAGGATCCCTCCCAGCACCAAGCTGCCACCTGTGCCTAGTTGATCTTGTTTGAGACTGCAAAGCACGTCCAGCCCTCTGAAACTAGGAACCTTGGCTGCTGAGTTTTGCTTACCTGGGAAGAGGGACTGCACTAGTGTTCAGGAGCCTCTGGTTCAGAGGGGCCAGCTGTCTGTCATCTGAAATTCTGCATTGCACAGGATGCCTCCCAGACGCCAGCTGCCAGCACTGCAAAGTCAGGCTGCTTTGAAGGTTGAAAATGTCCCCAGCAACGTGCCATCAGGAACCTGAGCTGGTGAGTTACACATACCTGGGGCAATGGGGGGCATTTGCGTCCAGTGCCCGGGGGCCCTTAGTGGCCGGCTGGCTCCTCATATTCTGCATTGCACAGGACGCCTCCCGGAACCCAGCTGCCACCACCGCAGTGTCTGGCTGGTTTGAGGGTGCCAAGTGGCCCCAGCAATGTTCCATCAACAACCTGAGCTGGTGAGTTACACTTCCCTGTGTAAAGGGCGGCATTGGTGTCCAGGGTCCTGGGGCCCTTAGTGAACGCCTGGCTCATGAAATTCTTCACTGTGCAGGATGACTCCCAGCCCCAAGCTGCTTCCTGTGCTGAGTTGAGCTTGTTTGAGCGTCCCAAGCCCCTCAAGCAATATGCCACCAGGACCCTGGGCGTCTGAGTTTTGCTTAACTGGAGAAAGGGTCAGCCTTAGTTTTCAGGAGCCTCTGGCCAAGAGGGGCTGGGTGTCTGCTTGCTGAAATTCTGCATTTTGCAGGATACTTCTGAGACCCAAGCTGCCACCTCCGTCAAGTCAGGCAGGTTTGAGAGTCCCAAGTGACTCCAGCCACCTGCCCTCAGGAACCTGAGCTGGTGCGTTACGTTTACCTGTGTAAAGGGCAGCATTTCTGTTGAGAGCCCAGGGGCCCTTTGTGGCCGGCTGCCTCCTCAAATTCTGCATTGCGCAGGATGCCATCCGGACACAAGCTGTCACCGCCGCAGAGTCAGGCTGCTTTGAGGGTTCAAAATGTCCCCAGCAATGTGCCATCAGGAACCTGAGCTGGTGAGTTACACTTCCCTGTGTAAAGGGCGGCGTTGGTGTCCAGGAATCAGGGGCCCTTAGTGGCAGGCTGCCTGCTGAAACTCAGCATTGCGCAGGATGCCTCCCAGACCCAAGCTGCCACCACCGCAGGATCCGTCTGGTTTCAGATGCCCAAATGGCCCCAGCAATCTTCCATCACGAACCTGAGCTGGTGAGTTACCCTTACCTGTGTAAAGGGCAGCACTTCTGTTCAGAGGTCAAGGGCCCTTTGTGGCCGGCTGCCTGCTGAAATTCTCCATTGGGTAGGATGCCCCCCGGACCTAAGCTGCCACCACCGCAGAGTCAGGCTGGATTTTAGGTCCCAAATGGCTCTGTCAATCTGCCATCAGGAACCTGAGCTGGGGAGTTACACTTCCCTGTGTAATGTGCGGCATTGGTGTCCAGGGTCCTGGGGCCCTTAGTGAACGCCTGGCTCATGAAATTCTTCACTGCGCAGGATGACTCCCAGCCCCAAGCTGCTTCATGTGCTGAGTTGAGCTTGTTTGAGCGTCCCAAGCCCCTCAAGCAATATGCCACCAGGACCCTGGGCGTCTGAGTTTTGCTTAACTGGAGAAAGGGTCAGCCTTAGTTTTCAGGAGCCTGTGGCCAAGAGGGGCTGGCCGTCTGCCTGCTGAAATTCTGCATTGTGCAGGATACCTCTGAGACCCAAGCTTCCACCTCTGTAAAGTCAGGCAGGTTTGAGAGTCCCAAGTGACTCCAGCCACCTGCCATCAGGAACCTGAGCTGGTGGGTTACGCTTACCTGTGTAAAGGGCAGCATTTCTGTTGAGAGCCCAGGGGCCCTTTGTGGCCGTCTGCCTGCTGAAATTCTGCATTGCGCAGGAGGCCTCCCGGACCCAAGCTGTCACCGCCGCAGAGTCAGGCTGCTTTGAGGGTGCCAAATGGCCCCATTAATCTGCCATCAGGAACCGGAGCTGGTGAGTTACACTTACCTGGGGTAATGGGCGGCATTAGTGTCCAGGGCACAGGGGCCCTTAGTGGCCGGCTGTCTGCTCAAATTCTGCATTGCTCAGGATCCCTCCCAGCACCAAGCTGCCACCTGTGCCTAGTTGATCTTGTTTGAGACTGCAAAGCACCTCCAGCCATCTGAAACTAGGAACCTTGGCTGCTGAGTTTTGCTTACCTGGGAAGAGGGACTGCACTAGTGTTCAGGAGCCTCTGGTTCAGAGGGGCCAGCTGTCTGTCATCTGAAATTCTGCATTGCACAGGATGCCTCCCAGATGCCAGCTGCCAGCACTGCAAAGTCAGGCTGCTTTGAAGGTTCAAAATGTCCCCAGCAATGTGCCATCAGGAACCTGAGCTGGTGAGTTACACTTCCCTGTGTAAAGGGCAGTGTTGGTGTCCAGGAATCAGGGGCCCTTAGTGGCAGGCTGCCTGCTGAAACTCTGCATTGCGCAGCAGGCCTTCCGGACCCAAGCTGCCACCACGGCAAAGTCAGGCTGGTTTGAGGGTCCCATATGGGTCCAGCAATCTTCTCTCAGGAGCCTGGGCTGCTGAGATTTCTTTTTCTGGGAAAGGGCTGGCCTTGTTGTTCAGGAGCCCTTGCCTGGAGTGGCCGGCTGCGTGCTGAAATTCTGTCTTGCGCAGGGTGCATCCCAGGCCCAAGGTGGCACCAGTTCAAACTCCCGCCGCTTTGTCCTCGGCACGTGTCCCCTGCTACCTGCCATCAGGGACCTGGGCGTCTGAGTTACACTTACCTTTTTAAAGGACTAGCATTGGTCTTCAGGCCCAAGGGCCCTTAGTGGCTGGCTGCCTGCAGAAATTCCGCATTGCGCAGGATACCTCTGAGACCCAAGCTGCCACCTCCGTAAAGTCAGGCAGGTTTGAGAGTCCCAAGTGACTCCAGCCACCTGCCATCAGGAACCTGAGCTGGTGGGTTACGCTTACCTGTGTAAAGGGCAGCATTTCTGTTGAGAGCCCAGGGGCCCTTTGTGGCCATCTGCCTGCTGATATTCTGCATTGCGCAGGACGCCTCCCGGACCCAAGCTGCCAGCACCGCAGAGTCTGGCTGCTTTGAGGGTCCGAAATATCCCCAGCAATCTGCCATCAGGAACCAGAGCTGGTGAGTTACACTTCCCTGTGTAAAGGGAAGCATTGGCGTCGAGGACTCATGGGCCCTTAGTGACCGGCTGTCTGCTGAAATTCTGCATTGCGCAGGATGCCTCCCGGATCCACGTTGCCACCACCGCAAAGTCAGGCTGGTCTGAGGGTCTGAAATGTCCCCAGCAATCTGTCATCAGGTACCGGAGCTGGTGAGTTACACTTACCTGGGGTAATGGGCGGCATTAGTATCCAGGGCACAGGGGCCCTTAGTGGCCGGCTGTCTGCTCAAATTCTGCATTGCTCAGGATCCCTCCCAGCACCAAGCTGCCACCTGTGCCTCGTTGATCTTGTTTGAGACTGCAAACACCTCCAGCCATCTGAAACTAGGAACCTTGGCTGCTGAGTTTTGCTTACCTGGGAAGAGGGACTGCACTAGTGTTCAGGAGCCTCTGGTCCAGAGGGGCCAGCTGTCTGTCATCTGAAATTCTGCATTGCACAGGATGCCTCCCGGACCCCAGCTGCCAGCACTGCAAAGTCAGGCTGCTTTGAAGGTTGAAAATGTCCCCAGCAACGTGCCATCAGGAACCTGAGCTGGTGAGTTACACTTACCTGGGGCAATGGGGGGCATTTGCGTCCAGTGCCCGGGGGCCCTTAGTGGCCGGCTGGCTCCTCATATTCTGCATTGCACAGGATGCCTCCTGGAACCCAGCTGCCATCACCGCAGTGTCTGGCTGGTTTGAGGGTGCCAAGTGGCCCCAGCAATGTTCCATCAAGAACCTGAGCTGGTGAGTTACACTTCCCTGTGTAAAGGGCGGCAATGGTGTCCAGGGTCCTTAGTGAACGCCTGGCTCATGAAATTCTTCACTGTGCAGGATGACTCCCAGCCCCAAGCTGCTTCCTGTGCTGAGCTGAGCTTGTTTGAGAGTCCCAAGCTCCTCAAGCAATATGCCACCAGGAACCTGGGCGTCTGAGTTTTGCTTAACTGGAGAAAGAGTCAGCCTTAGTTTTCAGGAGCCTGTGGCCAAGAGGGTCTGGCCGTCTGCCTGCTGAAATTCTGCATTTTGCAGGATACCTCTGAGACCCAAGCTGCCACCTCCGTCAAGTCAGGCAGGTTTGAGAGTCCCAAGTGACTCCAGCCACCTGCCATCAGGAACCTGAGCTGGTGGGTTACGCTTACCTGTGTAAAGGGCAGCATTTCTGTTGAGAGCCCAGGGGCCCTTTGTGGCCGGCTGCCTCCTCAAATTCTGCATTGCGCAGGATGCCTCCCGGACCCAAGCTGTCACCGCCGCCGAGTCAGGCTGCTTTGAGGGTGCCAAATGGCCCCATTAATCTGCCATCAGGAACCGGAGCTGGTGAGTTACAATTCCCTGTGTAAAGGGAAGCATTGTTGTCGAGGTCTCATGGGCCCTTAGTGACCGGCTGTCTGATGAAATTCTGCATTGCATAGTATGCATGCCAGACCCACGCTGCCACCACTGCAAAGTCAGGCTGGTCTGAGGGTCTGAAATGTCCCCAGCAATCTGCCATCAGGAACCGGAGCTGGTGAGTTACACTTACCTGGGGTAATGGGCGGCATTAGTGTCCAGGGTGCAGGGGCCTTAGTGGCCGGCTGTCTGCTCAAATTCTGCCTTGCTCAGGATCCCTCCCAGCACCAAGCTGCCACCTGTGCCTAGTTGATCTTGTTTGAGACTGCAAAGCACCTCCAGCCATCTGAAACTAGGAACCTTGGCTGCTGAGTTTTGCTTACCTGGGAAGAGGGACTGCACTAGTGTTCAGGAGCCTCTGGTTCAGAGGGGCCAGCTGTCTGTCATCTGAAATTCTGCATTGCACAGGATGCCTCCCAGACGCCAGCTGCCAGCACTGCAAAGTCAGGCTGCTTTGAAGGTTCAAAATGTCCCCAGCAATGTGCCATCAGGAACCTGAGCTGGTGAGTTACACTTCCCTGTGTAAAGGGCGGTGTTGGTGTCCAGGAATCAGGGGCCCTTAGTGGCAGGCTGCCTGCTGAAACTCTGCATTGCGCAGCAGGCTTTCCGGACCCAAGCTGCCACCACGGCAAAGTCAGGCTGGTTTGAGGGTCCCATATGGGTCCAGCAATCTTCTCTCTGGAGCCTGGGCTGCTGAGATTTCTTTTTCTGGGAAAGGGCTGGCCTTGTTGTTCAGGAGCCCTTGCCTGGAGTGGCCGGCTGCGTGCTGAAATTCTGTCTTGCGCAGGGTGCATCCCAGGCCCAAGGTGGCACCAGTTCAAACTCCCGCCGCTTTGTCCTCGGCACGTGTCCCCTGCTACCTGCCATCAGGGACCTGGGCGTCTGAGTTACACTTACCTTTTTAAAGGACTAGCATTGGTCTTCAGGCCCAAGGGCCCTTAGTGGCTGGCTGCCTGCAGAAATTCCGCATTGCGCAGGATACCTCTGAGACCCAAGCTGCCACCTAGTAAAGTCAGGCTGGTTTGAGAGTCCCAAGTGACTCCAGCCACCTGCCCTCAGGAACCTGAGCTGGTGGGTTACGCTTACCTGTGTAAAGGGCAGCATTTCTGTTGAGAGCCCAGGGGCCCTTTGTGGCCGTCTGCCTGCTGATATTCTGCATTGCGCAGGACGCCTCCCGGACCCAAGCTGCCAGCACCGCAGAGTCTGGCTGCTTTGAGGGTCCGAAATATCCCCAGCAATCTGCCATCAGGAACCAGAGCTGGTGAGTTACACTTCCCTGTGTAAAGGGAAGCATTGGCGTCGAGGACTCATGGGCCCTTAGTGACCGGCTGTCTGCTGAAATTCTGCATTGCGCAGGATGCCTCCCGGATCCACGTTGCCACCACCGCAAAGTCAGGCTGGTCTGAGGGTCTGAAATGTCCCCAGCAATCTGTCATCAGGTACCGGAGCTGGTGAGTTACACTTACCTGGGGTAATGGGCGGCATTAGTGTCCAGGGCACAGGGGCCCTTAGTGGCCGGCTGTCTGCTCAAATTCTGCATTGCTCAGGATCCCTCCCAGCACCAAGCTGCCACCTGTGCCTAGCTGATCTTGTTTGAGACTGCAAAGCACCTCCAGCCATCTGAAACTAGGAACCTTGGCTGCTGAGTTTTGCTTACCTGGGAAGAGGGACTGCACTAGTGTTCAGGAGCCTCTGGTCCAGAGGGGCCAGCTGTCTGTCATCTGAAATTCTGCATTGCACAGGATGCCTGCCAGACCCCAGCTGCCAGCACTGCAAAGTCAGGCTGCTTTGAAGGTTCAAAATGTCCCCAGCAACGTGCCTTCAGGAACCTGAGCTGGTGAGTTACACTTACCTGGGGCAATGGGGGGCATTTGCGTCCAGTGCCCGGGGGCCCTTAGTGGCCGGCTGGCTCCTCATATTCTGCATTGCACAGGATGCCTCCCGGAACCCAGCTGCCACCACCGCAGTGTCTGGCTGGTTTGAGGGTGCCAAGTGGCCCCAGCAATGTTCCATCAAGAACCTGAGCTGGTGAGTTACACTTCCCTGTGTAAAGGGCGGCATTGGTGTCCAGGGTCCTGGGGCCCTTAGTGAACGCCTGGCTCATGAAATTCTTCACTGCGCAGGATGACTCCCAGCCCCAAGCTGCTTCCTGTGCTGAGCTGAGCTTGTTTGAGAGTCCCAAGCCCCTCAAGCAATATGCCACCAGGAACCTGGGCGTCTGAGTTTTGCTTAACTGGAGAAAGAGTCAGCCTTAATTTTCAGGAGCCTCTGGCCAAGAGGGGCTGGCCGTCTGCCTGCTGAAATTCTGCATTGTGCAGGATACCTCTGAGACCCAAGCTGCCACCTCAGTAAAGTCAGGCAGGTTTGAGAGTCCCAAGTGACTCCAGCCACCTGCCATCAGGAACCTGAGCTGGTGGGTTGTGCTCACCTGTGTAAAGGGCAGCATTTCTGTTGAGAGCCCAGGGGCCCTTTGTGGCCGGCTGCCTCCTCAAATTCTGCATTGCGCAGGATGCCTCCCGGACCCAAGCTGTCACCGCCGCCGAGTCAGGCTGCTTTGAGGGTGCCAAATGGCCCCATTAATCTGCCATCAGGAACCGGAGCTGGTGAGTTACAATTCCCTGTGTAAAGGGAAGCATTGGCGTCGAGGACTCATGGGCCCTTAGTGACCGGCTGTCTGCTGAAATTTTGCATTGCGCAGGATGCCTCCCGGATCCACGTTGCCACCACCGCAAAGTCAGGCTGGTCTGAGGGTCTGAAATGTCCCCAGCAATCTGTCATCAGGTACCGGAGCTGGTGAGTTACACTTACCTGGGGTAATGGGCGGCATTAGTGTCCAGGGCACAGGGGCCCTTAGTGGCCGGCTGTCTGCTCAAATTCTGCATTGCTCAGGATCCCTCCCAGCACCAAGCTGCCACCTGTGCCTAGCTGATCTTGTTTGAGACTGCAAAGCACCTCCAGCCATCTGAAACTAGGAACCTTGGCTGCTGAGTTTTGCTTACCTGGGAAGAGGGACTGCACTAGTGTTCAGGAGCCTCTCGTCCAGAGGGGCCAGCTGTCTGTCATCTGAAATTCTGCATTGCACAGGATGCCTGCCAGACCCCAGCTGCCAGCACTGCAAAGTCAGGCTGCTTTGAAGGTTCAAAATGTCCCCAGCAACGTGCCTTCAGGAACCTGAGCTGGTGAGTTACACTTACCTGGGGCAATGGGGGGCATTTGCGTCCAGTGCCCGGGGGCCCTTAGTGGCCGGCTGGCTCCTCATATTCTGCATTGCACAGGATGCCTCCCGGAACCCAGCTGCCACCACCGCAGTGTCTGGCTGGTTTGAGGGTGCCAAGTGGCCCCAGCAATGTTCCATCAAGAACCTGAGCTGGTGAGTTACACTTCCCTGTGTAAAGGGCGGCATTGGTGTCCAGGGTCCTGGGGCCCTTAGTGAACGCCTGGCTCATGAAATTCTTCACTGCGCAGGATGACTCCCAGCCCCAAGCTGCTTCCTGTGCTGAGCTGAGCTTGTTTGAGAGTCCCAAGCCCCTCAAGCAATATGCCACCAGGAACCTGGGCGTCTGAGTTTTGCTTAACTGGAGAAAGAGTCAGCCTTAATTTTCAGGAGCCTCTGGCCAAGAGGGGCTGGCCGTCTGCCTGCTGAAATTCTGCATTGTGCAGGATACCTCTGAGACCCAAGCTGCCACCTCAGTAAAGTCAGGCAGGTTTGAGAGTCCCAAGTGACTCCAGCCACCTGCCATCAGGAACCTGAGCTGGTGGGTTGTGCTCACCTGTGTAAAGGGCAGCATTTCTGTTGAGAGCCCAGGGGCCCTTTGTGGCCGGCTGCCTCCTCAAATTCTGCATTGCACAGGATGCCTCCCGGACCCAAGCTGTCACCGCCGCAGAGTCAGGCTGCTTTGAGGGTTCAAAATGTCCCTAGCAACGTGCCATCAAGAACCTGAGCTGGTGAGTTACACTTCCCTGTGTAAAGGGCAGCGTTGGTGTCCAGGAATCAGGGGCCCTTAGTGGCAGGCTGCCTGCTGAAACTCTGCATTGCGCAGGATGCCTCCCAGACCCAAGCTGCCACCACCGCAGGATTCGTCTGGTTTCAGGATCCCAAATGGCCCCAGCAATCTTCCATCACGAGCCTGAGCTGGTAAGTTACTCTTACATGTGTAAAGGGCAGCACTTCTGTTCAGAGGTCAGGGGCCCTTTGTGGCCGGCTGCCTGCTGAAATTCTCCATTGCGTAGGATGCCCCCCGGACCTAAGCTGCCAGCACCGCAGAGTCTGGCTGGTTTGAGGGTCCAAATATCCCCAGCAATCTGCCATCAGGAACCGGAGGTGGTGAGTTACACTTCCCTGTGTAAAGGGAAGCATTGGTGTCAAGGTCTCATGGGCCCTTAGTGACCGGCTGTCTGCTGAAATTCTGCATTGCACAGTATGCATGCCAGACCCACGCTGCCACGACTGCAAAGTCAGGCTGGTCTGAGGGTCTGAAATGTCCCCAGCAATCTGCCATCAGGATCCGGAGCTGGTGAGTTACACTTACCTGGGGTAACAGGCGGCATTAGTGTCCAGGGCGCAGAGGCCCTTAGTGGCCGGCTGTCTGCTCAAATTCTGCATTGCTCAGGATCCCTGCCAGCACCAAGCTGCCACCTGTGCCTAGTTGATCTTGTTTGAGACTGCAAAGCACCTCCAGCCATCTGAAACTAGGAACCTTGGCTGCTGAGTTTTGCTTACCTGGGAAGAGGGACTGCACTAGTGTTCAGGAGCCTCTGGTTCAGAGGGGCCAGCTGTCTGTCATCTGAAATTCTGCATTGCACAGGATGCCTCCCAGACGCCAGCTGCCAGCACTGCAAAGTCAGGCTGCTTTGAAGGTTGAAAATGTCCCCAGCAACGTGCCATCAGGAACCTGAGCTGGTGAGTTACACATACCTGGGGCAACGGGGGGCATTTGCGTCCAGTGCCCGGGGGCCCTTAGTGGCCGGCTGGCTCCTCATATTCTGCATTGCACAGGATGCCTCCCGGAACCCAGCTGCCACCACCGCAGTGTCTGGCTGGTTTGAGGGTGCCAAGTGGCCCCAGCAATGTTCCATCAAGAACCTGAGCTGGTGAGTTACACTTCCCTGTGTAAAGGGCGGCATTGGTGTCCAGGGTCCTGGGGCCCTTAGTGAACGCCTGGCTCATGAAATTCTTCACTGTGCAGGATGACTCCCAGCCCCAATCTGCTTCCTGTGCTGAGTTGAGCTTGTTTGAGACTCCAAAGCACCTCCAGCCATCTGAAACTAGGAACCTTGGCTGCTGAGTTTTGCTTACCTGGGAAGAGGGACTGCACTAGTGTTCAGGAGCCTCTGGTTCAGAGGGGCCAGCTGTCTGTCATCTGAAATTCTGCATTGCACAGGATGCCTCCCAGACGCCAGCTGCCAGCACTGCAAAGTCAGGCTGCTTTGAAGGTTCAAAATGTCCCCAGCAATGTGCCATCAGGAACCTGAGCTGGTGAGTTACACTTCCCTGTGTAAAGGGCGGTGTTGGTGTCCAGGAATCAGGGGCCCTTAGTGGCAGGCTGCCTGCTGAAACTCTGCATTGCGCTGCAGGCTTTCCGGACCCAAGCTGCCACCACGGCAAAGTCAGGCTGGTTTGAGGGTCCCATATGGGTCCAGCAATCTTCTCTCAGGAGCCTGGGCTGCTGAGATTTCTTTTTCTGGGAAAGGGCTGGCCTTGTTGTTCAGGAGCCCTTGCCTGGAGTGGCCGGCTGCGTGCTGAAATTCTGTCTTGCGCAGGGTGCATCCCAGGCCCAAGGTGGCACCAGTTCAAACTCCCGCCGCTTTGTCCTCGGCACGTGTCCCCTGCTACCTGCCATCAGGGACCTGGGCGTCTGAGTTACACTTAGCTTTTTAAAGGACTAGCATTGGTCTTCAGGCCCAAGGGCCCTTAGTGGCTGGCTGCCTGCAGAAATTCCGCATTGCGCAGGATACCTCTGAGACCCAAGCTGCCACCTCCGTAAAGTCAGGCAGGTTTGAGAGTCCCAAGTGACTCCAGCCACCTGCCATCAGGAACCTGAGCTGGTGGGTTACGCTTACCTGTGTAAAGGGCAGCATTTCTGTTGAGAGCCCAGGGGCCATTTGTGGCCGTCTGCCTGCTGATATTCTACATTGCGCAGGACGCCTCCCGGACCCAAGCTGCCAGCACCGCAGAGTCTGGCTGCTTTGAGGGTCCGAAATATCCCCAGCAATCTGCCATCAGGAACCAGAGCTGGTGAGTTACACTTCCCTGTGTAAAGGGAAGCATTGGCGTCGAGGACTCATGGGCCCTTAGTGACCGGCTGTCTGCTGAAATTCTGCATTGCGCAGGATGCCTCCCGGATCCACGCTGCCACCACCGCAAAGTCAGGCTGGTCTGCGGGTCTGAAATGTCCCCAGCAATCTGTCATCAGGTACCGGAGCTGGTGAGTTACACTTACCTGGGGTAAAGGGTTAGGGTTAGGGTTAGGGTTAGGGTTAGGGTTAGGGTTAGGGTTAGGGTTAGGGTTTAGGGTTAGGGTTAGGGTTAGGGTTAGGGTTAGGGTTAGGGTTAGGGTTTAGGGTTAGGGTTAGGGTTAGGGTTAGGGTTAGGGTTAGGGGTTAGGGTTAGGGTTAGGGTTAGGGTTAGGGTTAGGGTTAGGGTTAGGGTTAGGGTTAGGGTTTAGGGTTAGTGTTAGTGTTAGGGTTAGTGTTAGGGTTAGGGTTAGGGTTAGGGTTAGGGTTAGGGTTAGGGTTAGGGTTAGGGTTAGGGTTAGGGTTAGGTTAGGGTTAGGGTTAGGGTTAGGGTTAGGGTTAGGGTTAGGGTTAGGGGTTAGGGTTAGGGTTAGGGTTAGGGTTAGGGTTAGGGTTAGGGTTAGGGTTAGGGTTAGGTTTAGGGTTAGGTTTAGGGTTAGGTTTAGGGTTAGGGTTAGGGTTAGGGTTAGGGTTAGGGTTAGGGTTAGGGTTAGGGTTAGGGTTAGGGTTAGGGTTAGGGTTAGGGTTAGGGTTAGGGGTTAGGGTTAGGGTTAGGGTTAGGGTTAGGGTTAGGGTTAGGGTTAGGGTTAGGGTTAGGGTTAGGGTTAGGGGTTAGGGTTAGGGTTAGGGTTAGGGTTAGGGTTAGGGTTAGGGTTAGGGTTAGGGTTAGGGTTAGGGTTAGGGTTAGGGTTAGGGTTAGGGTTAGGGTTAGGGTTAGGGTTAGGGTTAGGGTTAGGGTTAGGGTTAGGGTTAGGGTTAGGGTTAGGGTTAGGGTTAGGGTTAGGGTTAGGGTTAGGGTTAGGGTTAGGGTTAGGGTTAGGGTTAGGGTTAGGGTTAGGGTTAGGGTTAGGGTTAGGGTTAGGGTTAGGGTTAGGGTTAGGGTTAGGGTTAGGGTTAGGGTTAGGGTTAGGGTTAGGGTTAGGGTTAGGGTTAGGGTTAGGGTTAGGGTTAGGGTTAGGGTTAGGGTTAGGGTTAGGGTTAGGGTTAGGGTTAGGGTTAGGGTTAGGGTTAGGGTTAGGGTTAGGGTTAGGGTTAGGGTTAGGGTTAGGGTTAGGGTTAGGGTTAGGGTTAGGGTTAGGGTTAGGGTTAGGGTTAGGGTTAGGGTTAGGGTTAGGGTTAGGGTTAGGGTTAGGGTTAGGGTTAGGGTTAGGGTTAGGGTTAGGGTTAGGGTTAGGGTTAGGGTTAGGGTTAGGGTTAGGGTTAGGGTTAGGGTTAGGGTTAGGGTTAGGGTTAGGGTTAGGGTTAGGGTTAGGGTTAGGGTTAGGGTTAGGGTTAGGGTTAGGGTTAGGGTTAGGGTTAGGGTTAGGGTTAGGGTTAGGGTTAGGGTTAGGGTTAGGGTTAGGGTTAGGGTTAGGGTTAGGGTTAGGGTTAGGGTTAGGGTTAGGGTTAGGGTTAGGGTTAGGGTTAGGGTTAGGGTTAGGGTTAGGGTTAGGGTTAGGGTTAGGGTTAGGGTTAGGGTTAGGGTTAGGGTTAGGGTTAGGGTTAGGGTTAGGGTTAGGGTTAGGGTTAGGGTTAGGGTTAGGGTTAGGGTTAGGGTTAGGGTTAGGGTTAGGGTTAGGGTTAGGGTTAGGGTTAGGGTTAGGGTTAGGGTTAGGGTTAGGGTTAGGGTTAGGGTTAGGGTTAGGGTTAGGGTTAGGGTTAGGGTTAGGGTTAGGGTTAGGGTTAGGGTTAGGGTTAGGGTTAGGGTTAGGGTTAGGGTTAGGGTTAGGGTTAGGGTTAGGGTTAGGGTTAGGGTTAGGGTTAGGGTTAGGGTTAGGGTTAGGGTTAGGGTTAGGGTTAGGGTTAGGGTTAGGGTTAGGGTTAGGGTTAGGGTTAGGGTTAGGGTTAGGGTTAGGGTTAGGGTTAGGGTTAGGGTTAGGGTTAGGGTTAGGGTTAGGGTTAGGGTTAGGGTTAGGGTTAGGGTTAGGGTTAGGGTTAGGGTTAGGGTTAGGGTTAGGGTTAGGGTTAGGGTTAGGGTTAGGGTTAGGGTTAGGGTTAGGGTTAGGGTTAGGGTTAGGGTTAGGGTTAGGGTTAGGGTTAGGGTTAGGGTTAGGGTTAGGGTTAGGGTTAGGGTTAGGGTTAGGGTTAGGGTTAGGGTTAGGGTTAGGGTTAGGGTTAGGGTTAGGGTTAGGGTTAGGGTTAGGGTTAGGGTTAGGGTTAGGGTTAGGGTTAGGGTTAGGGTTAGGGTTAGGGTTAGGGTTAGGGTTAGGGTTAGGGTTAGGGTTAGGGTTAGGGTTAGGGTTAGGGTTAGGGTTAGGGTTAGGGTTAGGGTTAGGGTTAGGGTTAGGGTTAGGGTTAGGGTTAGGGTTAGGGTTAGGGTTAGGGTTAGGGTTAGGGTTAGGGTTAGGGTTAGGGTTAGGGTTAGGGTTAGGGTTAGGGTTAGGGTTAGGGTTAGGGTTAGGGTTAGGGTTAGGGTTAGGGTTAGGGTTAGGGTTAGGGTTAGGGTTAGGGTTAGGGTTAGGGTTAGGGTTAGGGTTAGGGTTAGGGTTAGGGTTAGGGTTAGGGTTAGGGTTAGGGTTAGGGTTAGGGTTAGGGTTAGGGTTAGGGTTAGGGTTAGGGTTAGGGTTAGGGTTAGGGTTAGGGTTAGGGTTAGGGTTAGGGTTAGGGTTAGGGTTAGGGTTAGGGTTAGGGTTAGGGTTAGGGTTAGGGTTAGGGTTAGGGTTAGGGTTAGGGTTAGGGTTAGGGTTAGGGTTAGGGTTAGGGTTAGGGTTAGGGTTAGGGTTAGGGTTAGGGTTAGGGTTAGGGTTAGGGTTAGGGTTAGGGTTAGGGTTAGGGTTAGGGTTAGGGTTAGGGTTAGGGTTAGGGTTAGGGTTAGGGTTAGGGTTAGGGTTAGGGTTAGGGTTAGGGTTAGGGTTAGGGTTAGGGTTAGGGTTAGGGTTAGGGTTAGGGTTAGGGTTAGGGTTAGGGTTAGGGTTAGGGTTAGGGTTAGGGTTAGGGTTAGGGTTAGGGTTAGGGTTAGGGTTAGGGTTAGGGTTAGGGTTAGGGTTAGGGTTAGGGTTAGGGTTAGGGTTAGGGTTAGGGTTAGGGTTAGGGTTAGGGTTAGGGTTAGGGTTAGGGTTAGGGTTAGGGTTAGGGTTAGGGTTAGGGTTAGGGTTAGGGTTAGGGTTAGGGTTAGGGTTAGGGTTAGGGTTAGGGTTAGGGTTAGGGTTAGGGTTAGGGTTAGGGTTAGGGTTAGGGTTAGGGTTAGGGTTAGGGTTAGGGTTAGGGTTAGGGTTAGGGTTAGGGTTAGGGTTAGGGTTAGGGTTAGGGTTAGGGTTAGGGTTAGGGTTAGGGTTAGGGTTAGGGTTAGGGTTAGGGTTAGGGTTAGGGTTAGGGTTAGGGTTAGGGTTAGGGTTAGGGTTAGGGTTAGGGTTAGGGTTAGGGTTAGGGTTAGGGTTAGGGTTAGGGTTAGGGTTAGGGTTAGGGTTAGGGTTAGGGTTAGGGTTAGGGTTAGGGTTAGGGTTAGGGTTAGGGTTAGGGTTAGGGTTAGGGTTAGGGTTAGGGTTAGGGTTAGGGTTAGGGTTAGGGTTAGGGTTAGGGTTAGGGTTAGGGTTAGGGTTAGGGTTAGGGTTAGGGTTAGGGTTAGGGTTAGGGTTAGGGTTAGGGTTAGGGTTAGGGTTAGGGTTAGGGTTAGGGTTAGGGTTAGGGTTAGGGTTAGGGTTAGGGTTAGGGTTAGGGTTAGGGTTAGGGTTAGGGTTAGGGTTAGGGTTAGGGTTAGGGTTAGGGTTAGGGTTAGGGTTAGGGTTAGGGTTAGGGTTAGGGTTAGGGTTAGGGTTAGGGTTAGGGTTAGGGTTAGGGTTAGGGTTAGGGTTAGGGTTAGGGTTAGGGTTAGGGTTAGGGTTAGGGTTAGGGTTAGGGTTAGGGTTAGGGTTAGGGTTAGGGTTAGGGTTAGGGTTAGGGTTAGGGTTAGGGTTAGGGTTAGGGTTAGGGTTAGGGTTAGGGTTAGGGTTAGGGTTAGGGTTAGGGTTAGGGTTAGGGTTAGGGTTAGGGTTAGGGTTAGGGTTAGGGTTAGGGTTAGGGTTAGGGTTAGGGTTAGGGTTAGGGTTAGGGTTAGGGTTAGGGTTAGGGTTAGGGTTAGGGTTAGGGTTAGGGTTAGGGTTAGGGTTAGGGTTAGGGTTAGGGTTAGGGTTAGGGTTAGGGTTAGGGTTAGGGTTAGGGTTAGGGTTAGGGTTAGGGTTAGGGTTAGGGTTAGGGTTAGGGTTAGGGTTAGGGTTAGGGTTAGGGTTAGGGTTAGGGTTAGGGTTAGGGTTAGGGTTAGGGTTAGGGTTAGGGTTAGGGTTAGGGTTAGGGTTAGGGTTAGGGTTAGGGTTAGGGTTAGGGTTAGGGTTAGGGTTAGGGTTAGGGTTAGGGTTAGGGTTAGGGTTAGGGTTAGGGTTAGGGTTAGGGTTAGGGTTAGGGTTAGGGTTAGGGTTAGGGTTAGGGTTAGGGTTAGGGTTAGGGTTAGGGTTAGGGTTAGGGTTAGGGTTAGGGTTAGGGTTAGGGTTAGGGTTAGGGTTAGGGTTAGGGTTAGGGTTAGGGTTAGGGTTAGGGTTAGGGTTAGGGTTAGGGTTAGGGTTAGGGTTAGGGTTAGGGTTAGGGTTAGGGTTAGGGTTAGGGTTAGGGTTAGGGTTAGGGTTAGGGTTAGGGTTAGGGTTAGGGTTAGGGTTAGGGTTAGGGTTAGGGTTAGGGTTAGGGTTAGGGTTAGGGTTAGGGTTAGGGTTAGGGTTAGGGTTAGGGTTAGGGTTAGGGTTAGGGTTAGGGTTAGGGTTAGGGTTAGGGTTAGGGTTAGGGTTAGGGTTAGGGTTAGGGTTAGGGTTAGGGTTAGGGTTAGGGTTAGGGTTAGGGTTAGGGTTAGGGTTAGGGTTAGGGTTAGGGTTAGGGTTAGGGTTAGGGTTAGGGTTAGGGTTAGGGTTAGGGTTAGGGTTAGGGTTAGGGTTAGGGTTAGGGTTAGGGTTAGGGTTAGGGTTAGGGTTAGGGTTAGGGTTAGGGTTAGGGTTAGGGTTAGGGTTAGGGTTAGGGTTAGGGTTAGGGTTAGGGTTAGGGTTAGGGTTAGGGTTAGGGTTAGGGTTAGGGTTAGGGTTAGGGTTAGGGTTAGGGTTAGGGTTAGGGTTAGGGTTAGGGTTAGGGTTAGGGTTAGGGTTAGGGTTAGGGTTAGGGTTAGGGTTAGGGTTAGGGTTAGGGTTAGGGTTAGGGTTAGGGTTAGGGTTAGGGTTAGGGTTAGGGTTAGGGTTAGGGTTAGGGTTAGGGTTAGGGTTAGGGTTAGGGTTAGGGTTAGGGTTAGGGTTAGGGTTAGGGTTAGGGTTAGGGTTAGGGTTAGGGTTAGGGTTAGGGTTAGGGTTAGGGTTAGGGTTAGGGTTAGGGTTAGGGTTAGGGTTAGGGTTAGGGTTAGGGTTAGGGTTAGGGTTAGGGTTAGGGTTAGGGTTAGGGTTAGGGTTAGGGTTAGGGTTAGGGTTAGGGTTAGGGTTAGGGTTAGGGTTAGGGTTAGGGTTAGGGTTAGGGTTAGGGTTAGGGTTAGGGTTAGGGTTAGGGTTAGGGTTAGGGTTAGGGTTAGGGTTAGGGTTAGGGTTAGGGTTAGGGTTAGGGTTAGGGTTAGGGTTAGGGTTAGGGTTAGGGTTAGGGTTAGGGTTAGGGTTAGGGTTAGGGTTAGGGTTAGGGTTAGGGTTAGGGTTAGGGTTAGGGTTAGGGTTAGGGTTAGGGTTAGGGTTAGGGTTAGGGTTAGGGTTAGGGTTAGGGTTAGGGTTAGGGTTAGGGTTAGGGTTAGGGTTAGGGTTAGGGTTAGGGTTAGGGTTAGGGTTAGGGTTAGGGTTAGGGTTAGGGTTAGGGTTAGGGTTAGGGTTAGGGTTAGGGTTAGGGTTAGGGTTAGGGTTAGGGTTAGGGTTAGGGTTAGGGTTAGGGTTAGGGTTAGGGTTAGGGTTAGGGTTAGGGTTAGGGTTAGGGTTAGGGTTAGGGTTAGGGTTAGGGTTAGGGTTAGGGTTAGGGTTAGGGTTAGGGTTAGGGTTAGGGTTAGGGTTAGGGTTAGGGTTAGGGTTAGGGTTAGGGTTAGGGTTAGGGTTAGGGTTAGGGTTAGGGTTAGGGTTAGGGTTAGGGTTAGGGTTAGGGTTAGGGTTAGGGTTAGGGTTAGGGTTAGGGTTAGGGTTAGGGTTAGGGTTAGGGTTAGGGTTAGGGTTAGGGTTAGGGTTAGGGTTAGGGTTAGGGTTAGGGTTAGGGTTAGGGTTAGGGTTAGGGTTAGGGTTAGGGTTAGGGTTAGGGTTAGGGTTAGGGTTAGGGTTAGGGTTAGGGTTAGGGTTAGGGTTAGGGTTAGGGTTAGGGTTAGGGTTAGGGTTAGGGTTAGGGTTAGGGTTAGGGTTAGGGTTAGGGTTAGGGTTAGGGTTAGGGTTAGGGTTAGGGTTAGGGTTAGGGTTAGGGTTAGGGTTAGGGTTAGGGTTAGGGTTAGGGTTAGGGTTAGGGTTAGGGTTAGGGTTAGGGTTAGGGTTAGGGTTAGGGTTAGGGTTAGGGTTAGGGTTAGGGTTAGGGTTAGGGTTAGGGTTAGGGTTAGGGTTAGGGTTAGGGTTAGGGTTAGGGTTAGGGTTAGGGTTAGGGTTAGGGTTAGGGTTAGGGTTAGGGTTAGGGTTAGGGTTAGGGTTAGGGTTAGGGTTAGGGTTAGGGTTAGGGTTAGGGTTAGGGTTAGGGTTAGGGTTAGGGTTAGGGTTAGGGTTAGGGTTAGGGTTAGGGTTAGGGTTAGGGTTAGGGTTAGGGTTAGGGTTAGGGTTAGGGTTAGGGTTAGGGTTAGGGTTAGGGTTAGGGTTAGGGTTAGGGTTAGGGTTAGGGTTAGGGTTAGGGTTAGGGTTAGGGTTAGGGTTAGGGTTAGGGTTAGGGTTAGGGTTAGGGTTAGGGTTAGGGTTAGGGTTAGGGTTAGGGTTAGGGTTAGGGTTAGGGTTAGGGTTAGGGTTAGGGTTAGGGTTAGGGTTAGGGTTAGGGTTAGGGTTAGGGTTAGGGTTAGGGTTAGGGTTAGGGTTAGGGTTAGGGTTAGGGTTAGGGTTAGGGTTAGGGTTAGGGTTAGGGTTAGGGTTAGGGTTAGGGTTAGGGTTAGGGTTAGGGTTAGGGTTAGGGTTAGGGTTAGGGTTAGGGTTAGGGTTAGGGTTAGGGTTAGGGTTAGGGTTAGGGTTAGGGTTAGGGTTAGGGTTAGGGTTAGGGTTAGGGTTAGGGTTAGGGTTAGGGTTAGGGTTAGGGTTAGGGTTAGGGTTAGGGTTAGGGTTAGGGTTAGGGTTAGGGTTAGGGTTAGGGTTAGGGTTAGGGTTAGGGTTAGGGTTAGGGTTAGGGTTAGGGTTAGGGTTAGGGTTAGGGTTAGGGTTAGGGTTAGGGTTAGGGTTAGGGTTAGGGTTAGGGTTAGGGTTAGGGTTAGGGTTAGGGTTAGGGTTAGGGTTAGGGTTAGGGTTAGGGTTAGGGTTAGGGTTAGGGTTAGGGTTAGGGTTAGGGTTAGGGTTAGGGTTAGGGTTAGGGTTAGGGTTAGGGTTAGGGTTAGGGTTAGGGTTAGGGTTAGGGTTAGGGTTAGGGTTAGGGTTAGGGTTAGGGTTAGGGTTAGGGTTAGGGTTAGGGTTAGGGTTAGGGTTAGGGTTAGGGTTAGGGTTAGGGTTAGGGTTAGGGTTAGGGTTAGGGTTAGGGTTAGGGTTAGGGTTAGGGTTAGGGTTAGGGTTAGGGTTAGGGTTAGGGTTAGGGTTAGGGTTAGGGTTAGGGTTAGGGTTAGGGTTAGGGTTAGGGTTAGGGTTAGGGTTAGGGTTAGGGTTAGGGTTAGGGTTAGGGTTAGGGTTAGGGTTAGGGTTAGGGTTAGGGTTAGGGTTAGGGTTAGGGTTAGGGTTAGGGTTAGGGTTAGGGTTAGGGTTAGGGTTAGGGTTAGGGTTAGGGTTAGGGTTAGGGTTAGGGTTAGGGTTAGGGTTAGGGTTAGGGTTAGGGTTAGGGTTAGGGTTAGGGTTAGGGTTAGGGTTAGGGTTAGGGTTAGGGTTAGGGTTAGGGTTAGGGTTAGGGTTAGGGTTAGGGTTAGGGTTAGGGTTAGGGTTAGGGTTAGGGTTAGGGTTAGGGTTAGGGTTAGGGTTAGGGTTAGGGTTAGGGTTAGGGTTAGGGTTAGGGTTAGGGTTAGGGTTAGGGTTAGGGTTAGGGTTAGGGTTAGGGTTAGGGTTAGGGTTAGGGTTAGGGTTAGGGTTAGGGTTAGGGTTAGGGTTAGGGTTAGGGTTAGGGTTAGGGTTAGGGTTAGGGTTAGGGTTAGGGTTAGGGTTAGGGTTAGGGTTAGGGTTAGGGTTAGGGTTAGGGTTAGGGTTAGGGTTAGGGTTAGGGTTAGGGTTAGGGTTAGGGTTAGGGTTAGGGTTAGGGTTAGGGTTAGGGTTAGGGTTAGGGTTAGGGTTAGGGTTAGGGTTAGGGTTAGGGTTAGGGTTAGGGTTAGGGTTAGGGTTAGGGTTAGGGTTAGGGTTAGGGTTAGGGTTAGGGTTAGGGTTAGGGTTAGGGTTAGGGTTAGGGTTAGGGTTAGGGTTAGGGTTAGGGTTAGGGTTAGGGTTAGGGTTAGGGTTAGGGTTAGGGTTAGGGTTAGGGTTAGGGTTAGGGTTAGGGTTAGGGTTAGGGTTAGGGTTAGGGTTAGGGTTAGGGTTAGGGTTAGGGTTAGGGTTAGGGTTAGGGTTAGGGTTAGGGTTAGGGTTAGGGTTAGGGTTAGGGTTAGGGTTAGGGTTAGGGTTAGGGTTAGGGTTAGGGTTAGGGTTAGGGTTAGGGTTAGGGTTAGGGTTAGGGTTAGGGTTAGGGTTAGGGTTAGGGTTAGGGTTAGGGTTAGGGTTAGGGTTAGGGTTAGGGTTAGGGTTAGGGTTAGGGTTAGGGTTAGGGTTAGGGTTAGGGTTAGGGTTAGGGTTAGGGTTAGGGTTAGGGTTAGGGTTAGGGTTAGGGTTAGGGTTAGGGTTAGGGTTAGGGTTAGGGTTAGGGTTAGGGTTAGGGTTAGGGTTAGGGTTAGGGTTAGGGTTAGGGTTAGGGTTAGGGTTAGGGTTAGGGTTAGGGTTAGGGTTAGGGTTAGGGTTAGGGTTAGGGTTAGGGTTAGGGTTAGGGTTAGGGTTAGGGTTAGGGTTAGGGTTAGGGTTAGGGTTAGGGTTAGGGTTAGGGTTAGGGTTAGGGTTAGGGTTAGGGTTAGGGTTAGGGTTAGGGTTAGGGTTAGGGTTAGGGTTAGGGTTAGGGTTAGGGTTAGGGTTAGGGTTAGGGTTAGGGTTAGGGTTAGGGTTAGGGTTAGGGTTAGGGTTAGGGTTAGGGTTAGGGTTAGGGTTAGGGTTAGGGTTAGGGTTAGGGTTAGGGTTAGGGTTAGGGTTAGGGTTAGGGTTAGGGTTAGGGTTAGGGTTAGGGTTAGGGTTAGGGTTAGGGTTAGGGTTAGGGTTAGGGTTAGGGTTAGGGTTAGGGTTAGGGTTAGGGTTAGGGTTAGGGTTAGGGTTAGGGTTAGGGTTAGGGTTAGGGTTAGGGTTAGGGTTAGGGTTAGGGTTAGGGTTAGGGTTAGGGTTAGGGTTAGGGTTAGGGTTAGGGTTAGGGTTAGGGTTAGGGTTAGGGTTAGGGTTAGGGTTAGGGTTAGGGTTAGGGTTAGGGTTAGGGTTAGGGTTAGGGTTAGGGTTAGGGTTAGGGTTAGGGTTAGGGTTAGGGTTAGGGTTAGGGTTAGGGTTAGGGTTAGGGTTAGGGTTAGGGTTAGGGTTAGGGTTAGGGTTAGGGTTAGGGTTAGGGTTAGGGTTAGGGTTAGGGTTAGGGTTAGGGTTAGGGTTAGGGTTAGGGTTAGGGTTAGGGTTAGGGTTAGGGTTAGGGTTAGGGTTAGGGTTAGGGTTAGGGTTAGGGTTAGGGTTAGGGTTAGGGTTAGGGTTAGGGTTAGGGTTAGGGTTAGGGTTAGGGTTAGGGTTAGGGTTAGGGTTAGGGTTAGGGTTAGGGTTAGGGTTAGGGTTAGGGTTAGGGTTAGGGTTAGGGTTAGGGTTAGGGTTAGGGTTAGGGTTAGGGTTAGGGTTAGGGTTAGGGTTAGGGTTAGGGTTAGGGTTAGGGTTAGGGTTAGGGTTAGGGTTAGGGTTTGGGTTAGGGTTAGGGTTAGGGTTAGGGTTAGGGTTAGGGTTAGGGTTAGGGTTAGGGTTAGGGTTAGGGTTAGGGTTAGGGTTAGGGTTAGGGTTAGGGTTAGGGTTAGGGTTAGGGTTAGGGTTAGGGTTAGGGTTAGGGTTAGGGTTAGGGTTAGGGTTAGGGTTAGGGTTAGGGTTAGGGTTAGGGTTAGGGTTAGGGTTAGGGTTAGGGTTAGGGTTAGGGTTAGGGTTAGGGTTAGGGTTAGGGTTAGGGTTAGGGTTAGGGTTAGGGTTAGGGTTAGGGTTAGGGTTAGGGTTAGGGTTAGGGTTAGGGTTAGGGTTAGGGTTAGGGTTAGGGTTAGGGTTAGGGTTAGGGTTAGGGTTAGGGTTAGGGTTAGGGTTAGGGTTAGGGTTAGGGTTAGGGTTAGGGTTAGGGTTAGGGTTAGGGTTAGGGTTAGGGTTAGGGTTAGGGTTAGGGTTAGGGTTAGGGTTAGGGTTAGGGTTAGGGTTAGGGTTAGGGTTAGGGTTAGGGTTAGGGTTAGGGTTAGGGTTAGGGTTAGGGTTAGGGTTAGGGTTAGGGTTAGGGTTAGGGTTAGGGTTAGGGTTAGGGTTAGGGTTAGGGTTAGGGTTAGGGTTAGGGTTAGGGTTAGGGTTAGGGTTAGGGTTAGGGTTAGGGTTAGGGTTAGGGTTAGGGTTAGGGTTAGGGTTAGGGTTAGGGTTAGGGTTAGGGTTAGGGTTTGGGTTAGGGTGTAGGGTTAGGGTTAGGGTTAGGGTTAGGGTTAGGGTTAGGGTTAGGGTTAGGGTTAGGGTTAGGGT